>NC_044052.1:18521307-18860309 GCF_902167405.1 Gadus morhua
ACGGCTACTCATAGGATTGTCCAATAATGGCCTACATTCACCAATTCACACACATATTCATACACTGCGGTGTTCCCCATGCAAGGCAACAGCAGGGGCAGTTGGGGTTACGCGTCTTGCTCAGGGACACCGCAACACTTGGCTAGGACGAGACGGGGATCGAACCAGCAACCTTCCGGTTACAAGACAGCCTGCTCAACCTCCTAAGTCCCAGCTCTTAACCCAGACACTGTCGCATTGAATAAGAATGCATTGTCATTCGGGTCCAGCAGAGCAGAACAGTCTGGGAAGGCTCCTCGTCAGCTAGGCCTATAGCTGCGTTAGCTGTAGTCATGTTGTGTAAGTACATGTTTGAATGCCATTCACGTCAGTGCTACGGATGCTAGCACAAGAAACACCAATTGCCGTCAATCCTGGTCGCCGCTGAGGGTTGAACTAACCTGTTGCGGGCGCTAACCCACCGCGGCTAAGCGTAGCGGCAGGTGCTGCCCTTTACAAGGCTTTAGCAAATGACACAGTGCTGCTGGCCTCGCCTGGTGGCAGGGCCCTGGTTAGAGGTTCTCCAGCTGGGGGTAGGAACACAGGCTCAGGGGCCCTACTCAGTACTACAACGCACAGGAACATGAATAAAGATGTGAACCATATATAGTGGAAGGAAGACATGAGAAGGAGAATGGTATGCTAAAGGCTAATAAGCCTTCATTTTATTCATTGTGGTATTCAGTAATCTTTACTAAACACACTGGCCCTCACAGCCTGTCCATATCCGATGATATGACTCATAGCTGACTCATGGAAATCACCGTTATCAACACAGCCGGTATCAATCACACCCCACATCATATTTACGATCATGAGTCTAATCCAATAGCAAAAGAATAACCTTTTGAATCCTCTAGGGCTGGGCGATTATTGAATTTTGATCACGATTTCGATTATAGCGTCAAATGATCAAAAAACTAATATACATATATTTTTTTTATTAAATGTTTTATCGAAAGTGCAAAACAGCTGGATACATATCTCTACATTATTTTAGATTTGAACATTTTCTTTTTGACCATTTTGTGTATGAAAATAAATCGTTTGATCAATCGTGATTTCAATAATGACCAAAATAATCGTGATTATGATTTTTACCATAATCGAGCAGCCCTTTAATCCTCCAATGACTCACTGATCGCTAAGAAAGCAGAAACAGCGCCAGCAGACGAACTCCCAGGTTCAGATCCGCTAGGAACTGATACAGGTTCAGTTGCGTTCCCCCTTCTGTTAACCAGACCGCCATGAGAAGGTCACAGCTAACTGAGAAAGCAAGTATGGATACATTATTAATACTTTAATACAAGCCTTCATTATATTCTGGTTGGTTAGAGATCTCAAATGCACCATAATAACACGTTGAACATTACATTGAACCTATTTTACCAACTATATGACGTCATGACAAGCATTGTCGTTAAAGTTCTTATATTAGGTCTCTATAATAAACAGTGCACATACTCATCCGAACAGGAAGGGATGAAGGGAATAGGGATCTATATTTCAGTACCAACGGTCCATAGTATCCAAGAGCCAACATGAATCACAGGAAAATACTTTGTCCTTTAACATCCAGCGGAAACGAGTGTTGACACTTAGAACAGCATACCTAGTCACAGCCAGGGCCAGGGCTTAATATGTAATCCAAACACACTAACGTGTACTGTCTTCTCTAGTGTGTGTGTGTGTGTGTGTGTGTGTGTGTGTGTGTGTGTGTGTGTGTGTGTGTGTGTGTGTGTGTGTGTGTCAGGGACAACCAAGCCCAAGCGCAAGTTTGAGTGTGCTGCAATTGTGTAGTAATATTTACAAAGAGGCAGGAATGGGTTATGAGTGTGGGAGGTTGAGTGTGTGTGAGTGAGAGTGTGTGACGAAACAATTGGGGTGGAACAGGGTGCTATCTAGGAGAAGTACTCATGCGAATCCTACCAGCGACACACCCAAAACCACCCGCCCATGAGCTCCCCCCTGCCTCCCCCTCCCACCACCATCTATAGGACTACGTCAGGGACCAACACCCCCCCCCCCCAAAAAAGATTCAGGGGCACGCATCAAAACAAATGCTTAGCGGGACGCTTGTTCTGCTCAGGAAGTAGGTTTTGGTGTGTGTGTGTGTGTGTGTGTGTGTGTGTGTGTGTGTGTGTGTGTGTGTGTGTGTGTGTGTGTGTGTGTGTGTGTGTGTGTGTGTGTGTGTGTGTGTGTGTGTGTGTGTGTGTGTGTGTGTGTGTGTGTGTGTGTGTCAGCGGTCCGGTCTAACCGGTGCAGCAGGTTTGCGTGTTCGGAGAAGGCCCCGAGAGCCAGGCTGAGCCCAGCTGACGAGCTGCGTAATCCGCTCCAGGAATGCGTTCGTACGAGCCGGGTCACCTGACCGCGGGGGGGCGGGGCCTCTAGTCGTGGCTCCACGGTCATAGAGATGCAACAATGGGTCTCATTTCCATTCCCTCGCGGCCATCTTGGCTCTAAACGCTAGCTGGCCGGGAGAACCGGAGGCCGAACAAAAAAATTGGCAGACATGGCCTGTGGCACCACGAGACTCTTATCTTCTTTGGCTGACTGACATTTTTATTAAGGAAAGACACACCTGTACACCTGATTAGAAACACTAAGGAAATAACAAAAGGGAAGGCCTACTGTACTGTACTATAGCATCGGTTGTGGATTTCCTTAAATCAACCAAAGAGTGGATTCTACATCTGCTTGGCTCCTCTCAGTGGGCCCTGTTATGTTTCAAGTCCACAGTGAAAGCTTTTGTTTTGTTTTATGACTGCAGTGACTACAGGAACAGCTGCAATGCAAAGGGTACAACTATGTCATTACAGTGACAGCTTCCCAGAGCACCTGCATGAGTCATGACACGTGCAGAACTACCCAGGCCCAGAGCAGCCCGACTCACACACCAGCCAGTGGTCTACTGGGCCACTCCAACACGACAGCCAGTGTCCTACTGGGTCTCCTGCTCTCTGAGCAGGCAGACTTTAGGCTCTGCCCGCCTTCACCCAACAAACCACAACAGTGATATTGTGGAAACAGATATTTCTGGTGCGCATAACATTGTCCTCTGAGTTGTCCTGAGTACTCCCGTCCTGATCTGAGAGGCCTTGTTGCCGTCAATAAACAGATCTTGTGGAGTAACAGAAATAGTTGAAGGTGATAGTAGATAGATTCTGCTAAATGTGGTCCTCACGTTCACATAACCATTTCTCAGAGTAGATACATATGTACAAAAGGTAACCAATATCACATCAGCACAGATATATTTGGTCGAAACATATGGATGACTTATTGATGTCAGTATATAAAGAACCCCAAACCGTCACCATCCAACCCTTCTCCATGCACCCCTTAAAGGATCCTTAAAGGAGCATCACTGAGGGACCAAATGTGGCCCCTCAGAGGGCTAGCAACACCCGCAGTAGACCCAAAGAGACCAGAGGCCGGCTCACCACCAGCAGAGAGGACCCAGACCAGCAGCTAGCAGGAGGCAGCGCACCCCAGACCAGCAGCTAGCAGGAGGCAGCGCACCCCAGACCAGCAGCTAGCAGGAGGCAGCAGACCCCAGACCAGCAGCTAGCAGGAGGCGGCAGACCCCAGACCAGCAGCTAGCAGGAGGCAGCGCACCCCAGACCAGCAGCTAGCAGGAGGCAGCAGACCCCAGACCAGCAGCTAGCAGGAGGCGGCAGACCCCAGACCAGCAGCTAGCCGGAGGCAGCGCACCCCAGACCAGCAGCTAGCAGGAGGCAGCAGGCCACAGACCAGCAGCTAGCAGGAGGCGGCAGACCCCAGACCAGCAGCTAGCAGGAGGCAGCACACCCCGGACCAGATGGAGCTCCTGGCCCGACTCAGGGAAACCCAGAGGGGAGGACAGGGAGGCCATTGTTCCCACGGCCTGTCGACTCAGCAACACACTCGCGCTCTGAAGCCCTCTCTCTCACTGCACTCTTCAGATCTCCCTCTGCATCTCCACTCGGCGTGTATCCATCCTCTGTCTCTCCCTCTCCCTGTGTCTAGCTCTCCTACTTCTTCTGCTCTCCGTCTATCTGTACCAATCTCACTCTCTTCGTCTCTTTACTCCCTCAGTCTCCGTCTCTCTCTCTCTCTCACTCCATCTTCTCTCCCTCCCCCCCTCCGTCTCTCACTCCATCCTCTTCCCTCCCTGACCTCTCCCTCCCTCCGTCTCCCTCCCTCTCCCCCCTTTATGAGTCCCCGTCTCTCAGAGACTCAGGGCCAGCTAGATCCGTGTGTTAGGGTGAGTGTTGTGGTGTGAACATACACCAGCCGTACCGCCTCCCCCCCCTCCCCCGCCACGCTGGTCGTACACCCTGGCTTTCCTCCGGCCTCCCCCATCTCCCTATCTCTCTACTGCAAAGAGGCAACACACACACACACACACACACACACACACACACATCTGCAAGGCCAAAGGCAACGCAGACGCAAGACCAACTAAACCTGCTGCCACTCCCCCCTCCTCCCCCCTCCTCCAGCAGGAAAAGGCTCCTACATTCTTGGTACCTTACTTCATCTTATCTGAGGGGAGTGTGGGATAGCCAGGAGCCAGAGAACGAGTGTGAGAACGAGAGAGCTTATAAGGCTCGCCCGCCCTCTACTCCTCTCGCTCTGCTTCTGTAGTCTCCCTCCCTCTCTATCGCTCTCTTCATGTCCCCCTCTCTCTACCTCGACCTCCATATCCGTCGCTCGCCGCTCGGCTATATCCATCTTCTCTCACGGTGTCCGTCTCTCGCCCGCCCTCCCTCCCTCCCTCCCTCCCCCCTCCTCCCACTGTCCGTATTCCTCTCTTCCTCCCTCGATCCTCGTGTACCTCACTCTCCCTCCCTCGGCTGGGCAGAAGAGTACCAGAGACGTGCCAGATCCTCAACAAACAGACAAACTAAATAAATGGATTAGGAGGGGAGTAAACAGACGGAGCGCTGAATAAACGCTGAAAGAAAAGAAAAAAACGCAAGATGCACGGCTGCTCAAGGCCAAACCTGATACGACGTTCATTAATAATTGACACCCTTTCCCTCAGTCGGTGGAGAGACGAGAGCTCCTCATTGATTACGGTGCCTAAAAATCTCTCTCTGAGTACCCACAACACCTCATTCCCGCCGACTCAGAAACCCTGACCCTCTTTGTGGTTCTGAATCACTGCAAAACACAGACATTCAGAAAGAGCTTTTATCGTCGAACCCTCCTAACCTCTATGTCTGCTACTATTTCTATGCTTTTAAATGTTGAGAAATGACATTTGAGATTTAAGTTTTCACTGTGGTAATGCATTCACTAAAAAGTGTATAGATATATCGAGAGAGAGAGAGAGAGAGAGAGAGAGAGAGAGAGAGAGAGAGAGAGAATTATTATTAGCACCTCTAACCACGTTGGGCCAACAGGACGTCACGACGGTGGCCAGCCGGGACTTGGACGGGACACGGAGGTTCTGTTACCCAGCAGGGGCGGAGCGCCGGCCAGGCCGGGCCCAGATGGAGTGGAAGGAGCTTCCTACCGCGTGAGTCAGCACAACCCAGAAGGAGAGGAACAAACCTGATCACGCAGCAGAAAAAAGGCCCCGAGACGCAGAGCTGGCCCCCAGCCCGCCGCTGCCCAGACGTCTTTAACCCAGACACCCAGCTCGGAGCGCCACGGCTGAAAACACCACAACGCCATGTCTTCATAGTAACATCATACAGCTTCATTAAAGTTAGAGTGACGCGGACCTCCCGCCGGTGTCACCCGACACCGCCTCTGGAGGTCACTGGAAACATCGATGCGGGCGGCGATGCGGAACCGGACCGGCCGTCGCTCAGAACCTCAGCCCGCGGGCTCGTTAGCAAATGACCCCGATGCTAATTAACATCAGGCGTCTCTCCCACTCCGCCAACTCTCTGGGTGCACTGCAGGTCGGGACCAGGTCTCTGGCCTCTCTCTGGCCTCTCTCTGGCCTCTCTCTGGGTCTAACTCTGGTGGGGACCAGGTCTCTGGTCTCGCTCTGGTCTCTCTCTGGTGGGGACCAGGTCTCTGGCCTCTCTCTGGCCTCTCTCTGGTCTCTCTCTGGTCTCTCTCTGGGTCTACCTCTGGTGGGGACCAGGTCTCTGGTCTCGCTCTGGTCTCTCTCTGGTGGGGTCCAGGTCTCTGGCCTCTCTCTGGGTCTACCTCTGGGGAGGACCAGGTCTCTGGTCTCTCTCTGGTCTCTCTCTCGCTGGTGGGGACCAGGTCTCTGGTCTCTCTTGGTGTCTCTCTCCTGGGGGGGGACCAGGTCTCTGGTCTCTCTGGGTCTCTCTCTGGTGGGGACCAGGTCTCTGGCCTCTCTCTGGCCTCTCTCTGGTCTCTCTCTGGTCTCTCTCTGGGTCTACCTCTGGTGGGGACCAGGTCTCTGGTCTCGCTCTGGTCTCTCTCTGGTGGGGTCCAGGTCTCTGGCCTCTCTCTGGGTCTACCTCTGGGGAGGACCAGGTCTCTGGTCTCTCTCTGGTCTCTCTCTCGCTGGTGGGGACCAGGTCTCTGGTCTCTCTTGGTGTCTCTCTCCTGGGGGGGGACCAGGTCTCTGGTCTCTCTGGGTCTCTCTCTGGGGGGGACCAGGTCTCTGGTCTACCTCTGGTGGGGACCAGGTCTCTGGTCTCTCTCTGGGGTCTCTCTCTGGGGGGGACCAGGTCTCTGGTCTACCTCTGGTGGGGACCAGGTCTCTGGTCTCTCTCTGGGGTCTCTCTCTGGGGGGGACCAGGTCTCTGGTCTACCTCTGGTGGGGAGCAGGTCTCTGGTCTCTCTCTGGGGTCTCTCTCTGGTGGGGAGCAGGTGTCGGACTGGCCGCTATAACGATACCGGCTTTGACCCCCAATCAGTTGGGCTCACGGCCAGCTGCCTCCCAGGCCTCAGCCCTACCTGTTCCGTCAGGACCCAGACCTACCCCTGGCTGCCCCTGGCTGCCCCTCTAGCTGCCCCATCAGGAGGACCCAGCCCTACCCCTGGCTGCCCCTGGCTGCCCCTCTAGCTGCCCCATCAGGAGGACCCAGCCCTACCCCTGGCTACCCCTGGCTGCCCCTCTAGCTGCCCCATCAGGAGGACCCAGCCCTACCCCTGGCTGCCCCTCTAGCTGCCCCATCAGGAGGACCAAGCCCTACCTGCTCCGTCAGGACGCACCCTGCCTTGGACAGCAGCGTCTGCTGTATAGTAACAGTGTAGTAGGGTGATGGGCCTGTACTCTGTCGGGATGGGGGGTGTGGGGGGTGGGGGACCCTCTGATTGGTGCATATCACCCTTGGGTCATAGCGCTTCCATCATCGGGTCGCCAAGCAACGCCAGCCCGTTACCAGGGAACAGGAGCCAGCCAGGGAGAGGGCAACCGGGAGTCATCGCCACGGCAATCTTCACCACGGCAGGGTTCAAAGAGAGAGGGGGGGGGTCCATTGGGGGGGGGGGGATGCCCGGCATTTATGAAAGGGGAAATGACACACACACACACACACACACACACAAAGAGATACTTGTGGGGGTTGACACTGAAACCACATCCCTCAAATACGTGGTAGAACTTTATCCTTAAAAACAACAACAACAACAACAACAACAACAGGGTGCTTGTGAAACCATCTGATGGAGGATCTGTATAGTGAGATAAGGGAGGGTTTAATGCTGCCGGTCTGATTGGCCTCTTACCAACAACTATTTTAGACCTCCTCTTCTCGTATTGCCTTTCGCATAATTAATCAATCACTAAATTACTAACTAGGAAACTCCTTGGGAGCCACAAATAAAGTTAGGTCCGCTCTGGGCATTACCCATCTTAGCAGCTGGAGCAAAGAGTAGATCCTGCTGCCTCTCATGTCTGATGTACACACCTACTAGCGTGCAGCACCATAGCATGCTAGCAGGAGCTTCAATCTGGTCAGCAAGTCGCTACGTCCGAGCCGGAGAATTAGACCCAAACACGCGGTCTGAGAACTCCAGGGGTGGGGAGGTGGCCTGGGTCAACCAGACCGGTCACTGGACTTATGGTGGTATGGACTTAATGTTTATAAAGGGAGCCATCAAACTCCCCACTATGTTAAAGAAGAGAGTCCTGTCTGCAACTACAATGGGAAGCCTAGCATGTGACAACTAGCCTGGGTTGGATAGTCCAGACTGACCGAGCAGAGATCAGAGGGCTGAATTAAACATGAGCCCTGGAGGCTCAGGTATCAGGAGGAGGAGGAGGAGGAGGAGGAGGAGGAGGAGGAGGAGGAGGAGGAGGAGGAGGAGGAGGAGGAGGAGGAGGAGGAGGAGGAGGAGGAGGAGGAGGAGGAGGAGGAGGAGGAGGAGGAGGAGCGGCCCATGACCGGCCTCCTGAGACAATGGGAGCCTCTGAGACCCCCACACTGACAGCGCTCCAGAGGCCCAGAGCAGGCAAACCTGAAAGACAGCTCCGTGCATACAGTGGTGCACACCACACCAACACCACCCAGCCCCACCACCACCCAGCCCCAACACCACCTCCTCCCAGCCCCAAAACCACCCAGTGCCCCCTCCCAGCCCCAAAACCACCACCAAGCCCCAGCTCCACCACCACCACCCAGCCCTTGATCCACTGGCGGAACACAGCAACACAGAAAAAGAAAGCCAAAGCCCGATGGATCTCGTTAGGACTGTTGATAAAGTCCCTGGGAGGGGAACGGTGCAGCACGCTCTGGAGCTCAAAGCGTTACGAAGGACGGGTCGTACCACAACCACAGAGAACCCACAGGGTCTGAGGCACATGGAGCTACAGAAGCTAACGCCAATAACAATAACAATAATAGAGATGGATGAGGTGAGAGGAAACGGCTCTGCGCCCGTCTGCTTCCTACGGCAGCTCAGCCGTCTGTGTTTTCACGGCGTTAACTCTGGCGGCCGGGAGCAGGGAGTCAGGGTATGTGTGGGGGATAAGATGCTAACCAAACAGCCCAGAAACAACAAGCTGCTAAACACAACAACAACAACTCACGGAGCAGTCTACGCATAAACAGAACCGGAGACGGCCTCCTTGTGGTTCCGTCGGGTCTATTTTAGGCCTCTAATGTTGAATCGGGGTCAGTGGCAAATGAGAGCTCTCACTTGTCTCGGGAATCTTGTCAGAGCCTCTCTCGCTCTCCTGCTCTCCCTTCTTCCCTCTCTCTTCCGCTCCCTCCTTCCGCTCCCTCCTTTCAATCTCTCTCTCTCTCTCTCTCTCTCTCTCTCTCTCTCTCTCTCTCTCTCTCTCTCTCTCTCTCTCTCTCTCTCTCTCTCTCTCTCTCTCTCTCTCTCTCTCTCTCTCTCTCTCTCTCTCTCTCTCTCTCTCTCTCTCTCTCTCTCTCTCTCTCTCTCTCTCTCTCTCTCTCTCTCTCTCCTGCTCCTAATCATCTCAGAATATGGGGATGGTGGTGTACACTGTAGAGTATTTCCTGGTGCTGCAGACGCCTTGATTGCAATGTGGCCCGGAATGATGATGAGGGTTTCCACTCGTACACACGCTGTCTCGTTGCCATGGCGAACGGTACATAATGTAAGCTGCAATGTAACCGCGTTGATCTTCCCTCCGTGTTTAGATTGAAAGCTGCAGCGTTCTGCAGCCCAAAGTGTCTGTTCCATCTTATCCGTTACGTACATCACACTCAGCATTGTGTAACATCCTATCCTAGCTATCTTTGCTGCATACGGGGAACGGGTTAACCTAGCGACTGTTAGCGCTTGCACTTGGTTCTATGAACATCATAACTGTACCGACAGCAAAGTATTCTTGTTTCTCTTTTTTCTGACAAATGTACTTGACTTGTAAGTCGCTCAGCATAAAAACGTCTGCTAAATGCCCCAAATGTAAATGAGTTTGTGCAAGTAAACAGGCACAGCACACAGCGAGGACACTATTTACACACCATGACATATGAAGGACCAGCTGCTAAATACAAGCCTGAGAAATACAGGGTGATTCTGAATTACCTTGTATTACTCAGGAACACGCCTGAGTAATACAGGGTGATTCTTATGAACCGTTGTCGAACACAAAACTAATTACACTTGGTGAGTAAAACAGTGTGGAGTTGGTTAAGACTGTGCATACGAAACTTCCTGCGACACCTTCCGAATACAGTCACGGTAACAGGGGTTATCTGATTCTGGAGCCACTGGTTACACTGTGGTAATTGCTCGCATGCTGGGGGGGAGGGGGGGATACGTGAGATACTGGGCGAGATACTGAGAGAGCAAAGGTACGCTTTCACGCATAGATGGACCAAAACAGGTATCCATCTGTAAAACTAGTGCTGTAAGACCGGTCAGTTTGATTCCAGGGCAGGTACCCAAATACCTCGCAACGTCTCCAGAGCTTACCACATGAATGACACGTTCTATTGAACCACCTCTTCCGTCGCCAAGATCCCACGACACGATTTATCACAATGCGGGATGAAATGTTGCAAGCCTATGCAAAGAGTGCACCGCTGCGAAGATCATTGGTAGAATGTGACCGACCGAACGACAGGTTGAGGTGAGTGGCCCGTTTGACGGTTACGACAGACAACATAGCGGGGCAACACTTGCGCAAGCGAGTGTGACGTGTGTTAGTAACTACTATGTTATAGCATTACACAACCACTACTAAATCATATCAGTACACAACCAAAACTATATATTATTAGCACACAACAAAAATATTATCAGCACAATGCCACAACTATGTTATAGCAGTACACAATCACTACTATATCAGTACACAAACACTACTATATTGATAACTACTACTGTGTTGTTACATCAGTACACAACCATTACTATGTTATATCAGTACACAACGACGTATAAAAGAGACAGTGAGACTTGGGCATCGGACAAATGGTGACATCTTCCACAGTATGGATCAATGTGTTCCAGTGATTCAGATGGTTGGTCTTTCTAGTTACATTTCTTTCATGTTTCTAACTTTACCTCTGTTCCTTGTTCAGCTGGAACAACTTTTCCAAAAAAGCAATTTACCCCAACTTGTAAGAAAGCTGAACAATGTTGCGTAAATAGGGGTGTGTAAAGTGAAGAAGGTGAGAAGGCTACTGAATGTGATCCTACTACTTGTCAGGTGAAGTGTGACAGCGTGTGTCGGGTGAAATAGAAAAACCTTCATCCAATGTACACAACACACCTCGTTCAGCGGGGTACGTAAAGGCGGACCATCTAGGAGACCCATCCAACCAAATACCTTCACCATGACTGTCCAACCTGCCCGATGTGGGTCAGGATGTCCCTGGTCTGGGGGCAGTGACAGCACCAGGGAGGTATGTCGGCTAGTGAACGAGCTAGCTGCTCACGACATAGCAACCCTTCTCTCCCACCTGCCCGGGAAGGGTTCACCTACAGCCGCACACCGCTAAGCCGGGATTCATCAAACCCCGGTGAACGCAGTGTCGTCCTCGCGATTAGCGTTTTTACGACGTTGTCGTGTGTACAATACGAAACACCACCTGGCACCGAGATCAGGATCCACACAGTGGGCAACACCGAGGCTAGCGGAGAGGCTAACGCTAGCTCCGTGCGGAGGAGGAGGACTCTGAACCGCGTCCGAAACACGGCTAACGTCGCGTAGCCTCGCGTGCTACATTTCGGGTCCGTGTCTGCCTACCTGTGATCCTCGTGCCGCTCCAGACGGTGTCGTCGCGTCGACGTCGTTGTCACCGGTGTCTCCCGAACCGTGAGCAAAAATAATTCAATTTCCACCAAAACAAAAAAAAGTGTGTCGTCGGGCACAGCCTCGCAACAGCAGCAGCACCGTCCAGTCGCTACACCTTACTGCCGCTGAGAGGCTGCTGCTCTCGGGTTCAACCAAACTTCGCCCGTGGCAACGGACCGCCCCTGTGCGCAGTGCTCATTGGACGACGCGGGCGAAGTCAAGGTGATCGATTGGCGATAGGGTCCAAGAATCAAGTGCAGTTTCGTTTGGATGTATGGTTATTATTTATAAAGTGGTACGCACGCACGCACGCAAGCACAAACACACACGCACGCGCAAGCACAGACGCACACACACACACGCGCACACACACACACACACACACACACACACACACACACACACACACACACACACACACACACACACACACACACACACACACACACACACACAGGCCCTACTGACGCAGGGTCGGATCGGTTGCGGAGGTATTCTGCACCAAACTCCGGTGCATGAACGCACTAAGGCAAATAGCGCAGGAAAAGTTTCATTTATTTGCAGTCATTCGGAATGTGATGAACGCCTTCACTTTTTTTTATGTTGTAACTTATTGAAGATAACCTGTGCATTTCTAATTCAAATTTGGCAAGAGCCTATGATTATGATTGATGGATTATTATTTTTATCAGTACTTTTTAAAATATATTTATTTAAATAGAGATCAGCAATGATTGTGACCAATCCCAACCACTTAACCGACAGCCACACGAAGGGTGATTTATAAAGATACTTCGTTACAACGTGTTCCTGTAAACTATCCCTCCCCGGTAGTGCCTGCCTATAGGTGTATAATGAGAACATGTAATCCCCGTTCTCCGACTGTGTCATTTGTCGTGTGGATAAATCAAGATACGAGCCAATGAGCTCGTAATGAAAACCGGCCCCTAATTAGGCCACCAGTTTATCAGCATTAACCCGCATTCCTCGCATAGCTTCGGCTCCGGTGGGCCAAGCGCTGCTCTGTGCTCTCCAACCCCCATAGGTGGCCACATACAGGAGGAAATGAAGTCGTCAAGAGTTGTCAAGCCTGTTTTAGGGTTGATATCTATAACATCTTCTCCTTACGTCCACAACAAGTATTAATTCATCAACCTGTCAAGGTCAAGTCAGCGCCACAAATCGCTGAGAAACGGCGCTTGGCGGCGTGTTGTGTTAAGTCGCCCCCTAGTGGCCACTGTGGGGACATGAACAACATTATGCATTTTCAAAGGGCCAAGCATTTTATATACATACATTTTCCGTAACGGCCTGTTTTCTTGATATATTTTCCGGTGTAAATATTATTTCACATTATTCAACATTTGCTTTATGTTGTCAGAAGAAAGTCTTGCACACGTTATTTCATGCGTTGACTTATAGAAACGCCAGGGGGCGCCAGGACCAATCAGTTGGCTTCTCCAAACGGTATTTGACAGAAAACGTTGTTCGGATCCTACGCAACAGAAAGGGTGTCGAATAGTGGATAATGGATTCCGCTCTCGTCATCGAATTTGTTTTAGGGTTGTGAAGCGAAAGCATTTAAGACTAAATACTTATTCAGAAAAAGTCAATTTCGAAAGCAAGGCTGAACAATAACACATTAAATATTCTCCACAACAATTTTCTTGCCCAAACACACAATTTCACATTTTAGTTGGAAAATCAGACCAAGACTTCTTTTTCTGTGCTCGCACCTTTTTATTTTTCGAACAACATAGAGGACTTCACACAAAACCAAGCTGATATCCGGCCCAATTATTTACATCAAACTAGAGAAACATAGGAGGAAGCGTAAAGAAAACATTCTTTAGGTCTGACCATGCAAAACAATAAATAATGAATGCTCCTGACAACGCCTTGCATGGTAGTTTCAAGACTGCATTAAACAGAAAACGAAAAGCTCAAGTTTCAGCTGTCGTGGAGTCCTTCTTAAATACCTCTAGCTGAAGCTAGCATGATGCGCATGCTAGGCTAAAGCTAGCATTTTGGCGGATGCTAGGCTAAAGCTAGCACGGTTGTTGGTGCTAGGCTAAAGCTAGCATAGTTGGGGATGCTAGGCTAGAGATAGCATAGTTGTGGATGCTAGGCTAGAGATAGCATAGTTGCGGATGCTAGGCTACAAGACGAAGCCATCATATTAAAGGGGCACACACCTCCACACCTGTGCCAGCACAACACGTAACTTAAGCTTGTTTGATGTCGGGATTCTCCACAAGGTCCATTTTTGAAGCGACGTGATGAACAGAGAGGTGACGGACGGTTAAAGAGACGGAAAAAAATAAAATAAAAAGTGAGAATGTGCAAGAGTTTTCAGTGGAAAGCGTAAAGAGAATATCTAGAGTAGCCACAGCGTCCTAATTGGCTGAAGCACTGCAAGTGTACAGAAAAAGAAAAAAAACATTCTCGTCCGAGGGTCCACTCACTAGGTACTTCCTGTCAGGGGGACAGGAAGTACCCAGTACCCGCCTGTCCAGTTCACCGTCTCTCTCTCCTTCCACGCCTCCACGGTGCAACGTCCAGCTAGTTTTATCCAGTTAGTTTTCAGGGCCAGGTTCCTCTCCCAGTCTCCATCTCCTGGCTCCGCCCCCCTCTCCTCCACATGCTCCGCCCCCTGGCTCAGGTGATGAGCTGCGGCACCCAGGACTGGCTGGCCACCTGGGGGCGACACTGGGTGATGGCGGGGGGGCCGCCGGGGGTCTGGCTGTCCAGGCAGAGGCCGCTGACCATGTGCTGCAGCGCGGTGCCCCTGGGACGCCACCGCTGGGGGGAGGGAGGGGGGGAGAAAGAAAGACCTTTGAGTTAACCGACCACTTTGTATTTACTGCTCTCACTGTGTCAATAGATGTGTTATCTGTTTATTATTTTCTTTCACTGGTTTTTATTTTAATAACAGTAGGTGTCCCGTACTTTCTGCTGCCACACCCGCATTTGCGAGTTATTTTGGGTTACGTGTCGCTCAGGAGAGAAAGTATGGGTGAATAAATCTGGCTCAATGACGCCTACAGGGGAGGAAGAGGACATTGAGGTTCAAACCAAGAACCTTTCTGCTGGGAGAACGGTTCAACCCCCCCCCCCCCTAGCCTGGAGACTACCCAGACCTCCATCTTTATGGACAAGGACCTCCCAGGCGGATATGGTTCTGTTGGTTTTCATTTGGCTGGATCCAAGATCTGAGTCCCAGAAACATCAGAGCAATCACAGAAACAGTCGTTAGATGCAGACTTCTTGTTGTGCTTTTTGTGAGCGTGATTTGGAGTTGAAAGCAGGAGGCCTGCATGGTTGTGGAGCCAAAGTGCGGAGCAGAACAGCCCTTAAAAGGGAGACGTTTGATGGGACGGTGAAGTGGTAGTTACATGTGAATGGTTTACAGATCCATGAAGAGATATCGCCGCAGTTACAGCTGTTCCCCGTAAAGACCCAGCAGACCTCCAGGCCACCACAAGGGGGCCCCAGAGCTACAACGAATAGTCAAATGATCCCATAATGACGAAGTCAAAGTGACACCCCTTTATCACAAGGCAGGATTCATTCCAAACTCTTAATTTTTTAGACCTTTCGTGAATTCGTTTACGTTAAGAGACTTACAGTAACAAGTTTAGATGCCTGCGATCAAGAAGCAGTCGATGGTTAGGGACTTTTGCCCAGGGATGCCTAAAGGTATGGTTTCAAACCCAGGACCCTTCCGGCTAGGAGCCCCATTCCTCCATAACAAAATAAATATGACTAGGGTAGTATTGAATATTATTTATATGAATTGATGTCATAGAGAATATGGAGAGCCAGTTAGGTTAGGACCTGAATATATGACGAAAATACATATCTTCAGGGATTTACACACAAAGAAAATTGTTTCTTTCATAAATGCGCTTAATAGCTAATTAATTCCTCCTGGCTGATGGTAATTATTTATTTTCTTATGTTGAAAGGTACGGAGTAATAGTTATATCTGTAGCTTGGGACAGACATCGACTTAATAATATAATGTTTCCTGATAACGTAAGTAGCAGCAAAACGTATTTCAACGCAAATGCAATAATCCTAATGAATTACATCATTGTCGTCGTTATCAGTAATTAGCACAAAGCGCTTATTCGACTAGATAGCCCAGAACAGCGCTGCTAGCCGCACCTGATCTCATGTTATTAGTCGAGTTGAAAGCAGTTGGTTTCTGTTGAAAGTACAAGTGAAGAGCTCAGTCTGGGAGATGAAGCGATGAGGCTAATAAACCTTTCAGGTTTCAGGGCCTTGGCGTCGCCTCCGTCTGAGCCGGGATTACGCCGCAGAAGTGCCGAGATTCCGAGAGGAATGAGCAGGATTAGCGCGGAAGACGAGGTTCTTAGACCCAGGGTTGCTCAACGCTGGGATGGAGGAGGAGACGAGGGCAAACCAGACGCAACCAGCTCTGTGAACGTTTTCTCGGAGGAACCAGGTTCCTCAGACAGAGTTAATCATGGTCCTCAAAACATGCGTGTGTGTGTGTGTGTGTGTGTGTGTGTGTGTGTGTGTGTGTGTGTGTGTGTGTGTGTGTGTGTGTGTGTGTGTGTGTGTGTGTGTGTGTGTGTGTGTGTGTGTGTGTGTGTGTGTGTGTGTGTGTGTGTGTGTTTCAGTGATTCATTTTACTAAATAGTATACGAACCAGTCAACAGAAACAGACAGAAGCAAAAAAACAAGTTTTTTTTGCAGGTTACCCCTGCATTGGAGTATGACTCTGGGGCTGAACACACTATCAGTGTGCACTCCAGGAGCGGCCCCCTCACCAGAGGGGATGGATGGTGTGTCAAGTGGGAGGGGCCGCAGCTGTCAGAGCAATGTGGGAGCCAGGCCGCCCCCCCCTCCCCCCCAGGACCAGGCTCCAGGGTCTCTCCTCCCCACAGACCAGACTCTAGGGTCCTCCTCTCTCATCCTCCCTCCTCCTCCCCACAGTCCAGGCGCTCCCACACACTCCCACCCCCCCCAACACATGGTCTATGTTACCAAACCCCCCCCCCGCCCCCCGGTCACCACCCGGCCCTTGAGTCAGGGGACTGGGGGGTCTCCAGCTGGGGGGGGAGGGGGGAGCTCTTGTTTAAAATAGTTAACCCGATATATGTGTTATTATGTAGTTCAAGTAGTCAAGTAAATAAAGTAAAGTAGGTTGTGGCCCCTGGAAAGGGAGGCCCGGGGCCCCATGCTGGAGCCGCTGCCCTGCGACCCGACCCCGGATAAGAGGTTTGGAGATGGAGGGGGGACGGAGAGGCAAGGGGGGTGAAAGGGAGAGGGCGGTGGTCCGCAGTCGGGAATCGAACCTGCGGCCGCTATGAGGAGTTTTGTCTTTACGCTTAGTGCACTAGTGGGGGGAGTAGCACACCTGAGAGCTCGGGTTATACTGTCCTTTTTAAAAAAGACTAAGCGCACACACACACACACACACACACACACACACACACACACACACACACACACACGTACAAAGCCACTGGGGGCTACACCACACTGGGATGCGGTATGGAAGCCTCTCTCAACCACTGATTTATTTACCAGCGCCGTGTGATCAGAGTGGATCCTGTGGAGAGGCATGTGTAGAGCACATGGCGGCGGGAGACAGCACTCTCGTTTGTTTCTGGGGGGGATCCGTGCTCTTACTCATTCATTGCGAAGAGATTCACTCACTTTTATGGACATAGTCCTCCTTTTTATGCTTTCGGGAAGGTTTCAGTGTCTCTCTCTTCTCTCTGAGTGTATTTGGGAATATTCATCCTCTCGTTGTTTCAGGAGATATTCACCCTCTCACAGTCTCTGGGAATATTCAGCCTGATTGTTACTGGGAGGATTGATTCTCCCCATGGTTCCCGGGTCAACCTCTCATCGTCCTCGGGAGATTCAGTTTAGTTCATCAAGCCTTCTGGGGGAAAAGGCTTGATGACAAACGGATGACCTAAACAAACAGGGCGATTGTGTTGTGAAGGCTTTGTAGCCCAGTGGAAAGAACCTTGTGATGCAAATCGGACTGTGCAGCGTAAGATATAATAGGAAACACACACACACACACACACACACACACACACACACACGTCACACACACACATGCTCTGAAGGGCAGGAGAGGAACGCCAGCAACATGATCAATGGCTCCCTGGGCCCGATTTCAGGAACAGTTAAGATGGCTTATAAATCTTTTTCATCAAATGTGTAAATGAGGTGAAGTGGTGTATGACGGACCATAATAACCTCTTTCTCCGAGTCGGACACTCAGTCTATCGTGAGCTCAATTTGATGCTCTTTCTGTTTGATTCTGCCCTGAATCTATCAGTTTTATGTTTCAATTGTACGTACGTCTAAAGATGGATATATTACTACTACATTCATCCAGCAGTAAGGTCAGATTATTCAGTTGCAAAATAAGAAACAGATCAATGAATCCCAACAAGGACCTCTACCTGTTTGGGTTCCTTGGTACTGCAGGGCTCCATCTTGACCTTTGACCCCGCGGTGAAGGCAGTGATTGCCAGGCAGAGGTCCTGCTGCCTCAGGAATGGCTCCACCAGCTCCCACTTCTACGGAGGAGAACCAGAGAGCCACAGGTTTAACCGCTGAATCAGGAGAACAACCAGAGAGCCACAGGTTTAACCCCTGAATCAGGAGAACAACCAGAGAGCCACAGGTTTAACCCCTGAATCAGGAGAACAACCAGAGAGCCACAGGTTTAACCCCTGAATCAGGAGAACAACCAGAGAGCCACCGGTTTAACCCCTGAATCAGGAGAACAACCAGAGAGCCACAGGTTTAACCCCTGAATCAGGAGAACAACCAGAGAGCCACAGGTTTAACCCCTGAATCAGGAGAACAACCAGAGAGCCACAGGTTTAACCCCTGAATCAGGAGAACAACCAGAGAGCCACAGGTTTAACCCCTGAATCAGGAAAACAACCAGAGAACCACAGGTTTAACCCCTGAATCAGGAGAACAACCAGAGAGCCACAGGTTTAACCCCTGAATCAGGAGAACAACCAGAGAGCCACAGGTTTAACCCCTGAATCAGGAGAACAACCAGAGAGCCACGGGTTTAACCCCTGAATCAGGAGAACAACCAGAGAGCCCCTGAATCAGGAGAACAACCAGAGAGCCACAGGTTTAACCCCTGAATCAGGAGAACAACCAGAGAGCCACAGGTTTAACCCCTGAATCAGGAGAACAACCAGAGAGCCACAGGTTTAACCGTTGAATCAGGAGAACAACCAGAGAGCCACAGGTTTAACCCCTGAATCAGGAGAACAACCAGAGAGCCACAGGTGTAACCCCTGAATCAGGAGAACAACCAGAGAGCCACAGGTTTAACCCCTGAATCAGGAGAACAACCAGAGAGCCACAGGTTTAACCCCTGAATCAGGAGAACAACCAGAGAGCCACAGGTTTAACCCCTGAATCAGGAGAACAACCAGAGAGCCACAGGTTTAACCGCTGAATCAGGAGAACAACCAGAGAACCACAGGTTTAACCCCTGAATCAGGAGAACAACCAGAGAGCCACAGGTTTAACCCCTGAATCAGGAGAACAACCAGAGAAACACAGGTTTAACCCCTGAATCAGGAGAACAACAAGAGAGCCACAGGTTTAACCGCTGAATCAGGAGAACAACCAGAGAAACACAGGTTTAACCCCTGAATCAGGAGAACAACCAGAGAACCACAGGTTTAACCCCTGAATCAGGCGAACAACCAGAGAACCACAGGTTTAACCGCTGAATCAGGAGAACAACCAGAGAGCCACAGGTTTAACCCCTGAATCAGGCGAACAACCAGAGAACCACAGGTTTAACCCCTGAATCAGGAGAACAACCAGAGAGCCACAGGTTTAACCCCTGAATCAGGAGAACAACCAGAGAGCCACAGGTTTAACCGCTGAATCAGGAGAACAACCAGAGAGCCACAGGTTTAACCCCTGAATCAGAACCGCCTCGTCTCCCTGAACACAAACATCAACGTGTTGTCTGGATAAAGACGCTGTTAACTACACATGTACACCGACTGCATGTCTGCGTACGGATCCTCTTCAGTCTCACTGTGAACCGGAGCGTCTCTGGGTGCGGGGCACAGGCCTCTCAGAGCCCCCGCCGGGTCCGGGAGGCAACACGTCTGTGAGATACATCTAGTGGCCTGTCTACATTCCACACCCCTCGGACAACTCTTCCTCTCTGTGTGTGTGTGTGTGTGTGTGTGTGTGTGTGTGTGTGTGTGTGTGTGTGTGTGTGTGTGTGTGTGTGTGTGTGTGTGTGTGTGTGTGTGTGTGTGTGTGTGTGTGTCTGTGTGCCCATGTGCGTGTGTGTGTGTGTGTGTGTGTGTGTGTGCCCGTGTGTGTGTGCCCGTGTGTGTGTGTGTGTGTGTGTGTGTGTGTGTGTGTGTGTGTGTGTGTGTGTGCACGCGTGCGTGTGTGCGTGTGTGTGGTAGGGTCCTCCTAGAGAGGTCCCAGCTGGACGTGTTCAACATGAACTCGGTGGTCCTGACCGACTGGCCTCCTGGTCACAACAGAGGGGCGGGGCTGACTGCTACACCTCTACACTAGCTCTGGGAGGATCAGAGGCGAGGTCTTAATGCAGGGCCGGGGGGCGGGGCTGTACTGAAACACCACTGTGACATCACATCCTGTAGAGCTGGGGGTGTGACTGAAACATCCCCCTGACATCACAACCTGGAGAATGGACGGTTGCAATTGATTGCAATATAAGTGCAAGCTCATGCAATGAGTTATTGCATGTAATTATCTAACGATGATGTTAACCATGGCTTACAACATCTTTTCTCTCTCAGAGACAGTAAGCAAGGACAACGAAAGGAGAGAGAGAGAGAGAGTGAGAGATAGAGGGGATAAGGGAGTCAGAGACAGGCAGATACAAAGACAGAGGAGGGATGAGAGAGAGCGAGAAAGAGAGCGAGAGCGAGAGCGAGAGAGAGAGAGAGAGAGAGAGAGAGAGAGAGAGAGAGAGAGAGCGCGGGTAGGGAGAGAGAGAGAGAGAGAGATAGAGAGAGATAGAGAGAGAGGGAGAGAGAGAGGAAGTAGAACACAATGTAATTGCGAGCGGGAGGGAGAGAGGTAAACAGACTGTAATAAAGGAGCTCTACATAAACATGATGAATCATAATGATTACAGTATGGGGGCCCGGGGGGGGGGGGGGGGGGGGGGGGGGCTGGGTACCTGGGATGCGGGCCGGTTGGCCCCGTGGCCCCTGCACTCGCCCAGGACCAGGTCGTCGGCTCCGCGGGTCTCCAGGCACTGGTCCCCCTGCTTCAGCAGGCTGGAGACCGCCTCCTGCTCTGGGATCCTGAGGGACCGAGACCGGGACAACGGGGCGTGTCAGAACCCAGCGTGTGGAGCAGATGGACCCAGACCAACCCTGGATCATCTCCCTTTGTCTTTGTCTTTCAGCGCCTGTATCTCGCTCTGCCTCCCCCTCTCTCTCTCTCTCTCCTCCCCTCTCCCTCTCACTCACTCCCACTCTCTCTCTCTTTAACTCCCCCTTCTACTCTCACCATGTCTCTCTCCTATTTCCTCCCCCTCTCAATGTCTCTGTCTCACTCTCTTTCCTCCCTCTCTCTACCTCTCCTCTCTCTCTCCCTCTCATCACTTCTTTCTCTCTCCATATCTGCTAATTGTTCCATCTCACACTGTCCTGTCTAGCCTTTCATCTCTCTCTCTCTCTCTCTCTCTCTCTCTCTCTCTCTCTCTCTCTCTCTCTCTCTCTCTCTCTCTCTCTCTCTCTATATCTGTCTTCTTGTTTCTCTTCATCACTTTCTGAGTCTTCCCATCAGTCCCCCCTCATCATCTGTATCTGGAGGATTCCGTTAGTGTTGCCAAGCAACACAACATACTGCCACGATAACAGCAGCAGCAGCGGCCACACACACACACACACACACACACACACACACACACACACACACACACACACACACACACACACACACACACACACACACACACACACACACACACACACACACACACACACACACGCCCACACCCACACACACACACCCACACACACAAGCTACAGAAACCCGTACAGATGATTTCTATTATGTGTGTTGATACAGGCAGGGCTTAGCCTGGGAAACAGACACACACTAATCACCCTAAAGAACGCGTCACACACACACACACACACACACACGTCTGATCCCACACACGCCGGCCTCGTTAGGGTGACAGGCCGCCCGGAACTCAACACCTCCTCCAGCTTCTGATGGAGGTCAGCATGGCGTCACATCAGGGTCCGTATCCCCCCCCCCCCCCCCACCGCCCCCCCCCCCCCCCCCCCACTGACCCCCCCCGCCCCAACCCTCCCTGGGAAAAAGGGTTTCTAGGGGAGATTTTCTGTACATGTTCACTGGAACAAGATATTATGAGCAGATGTTGAGGGTGTGTGAGTAAGTCTGTCTATGTGTGCGTGAATCTGGTGTGTTTGTGTGCGTGTGCGTGTGTGTGTGCTTGCGCATGTATGTGTGCGCATGCGTGCACCTGCGCACGTGTGTGTGTGTGTGTGTGTGTGTGTGTGTGTGTGTGTGTGTGTGTGTGTGTGTGCGTGTGTCTGTGTGTGTGCTTATATATGTGTGCGCGTGCGTGCACGTGTGTGCATGTGTTTGATTGTGCGCGTGCGTGTGTTTTTGTGCTTGTGCGTGCACCTGTGTGCGTGCACCTGTGTGCGTGCGTGCGCCCACCTGAGCTCTGGGTAGACGTTCTCCATGTACCAGCGGAACGGCTTACAGTTGAGCTTCCTCCTCAGTGCCGTGCGCTCCGCGATGCTGGGAGAGAGGAGAGGAGAAGTGTAAGGGGAGCGGAGGGACAGGGGGGGCCTCCCGGGTGTCGGCTGAGCAGTCAGTACACTTGCCCTCCGATCCTGGGGTCGCCGGTTCGAGCCCCCGTAGCAGCGAGGCGCGAGAGAGCTGCCGTTACATTAGGATGCAGAGACACTAAAGTCTGGCTTAGTTATGGTTGAACGTCGACGTAACGCAAGGGGGTTTGCGGGCCCATTAAGACCCCTCTTGCGTCCACCGCAAGTGCCTGACGTGCGCCTCCCACAAATTATAACCTTGCATTGAGGCAATGAAGCAGCAAGGGCTGTGATTGGTCCGCTTACCTAAACCCGACGTAAACCCAACACAGTACCAAAACAGGTTCACGACAGCGTCAAAGCGACGGCATTGTGAACCTGATCATCAAAGATCAGTGAATTCTTTCTCCTCCCTCAAAGTGTTTTGCGTTGGTGAGAGGGGTACTTGGCAGAAACAATATCTTTGAGGGAGTACACAAGTAAAACTATTTGAGAACCACGGATAAAGGGAACGTAGGTACTTTGTTCCTTGTCTAGAGACATCAGTGCTCGGATGTGTCATTCATGTATCATTCTAGATCTCCGTTCACATGTGTAATCTCTCAATCTGTCAATCAAACTTTATCGACATGGCGCATCTCACACTGCATAACGAGTAGTGCATGGAAACCAACCAAACACTGGATGTGTACTCAAATATAGCTCAGATGTGCACTCTAATATAGTACACATGATTACACCACGCTAGATAAATATATATATACAAGAATAAATAAAAACAGAGCCGAAGACGGAAGAACAGGACGAAACACAAAACAGAATCGCACATCTAATTTTATGATCCTGACCACATTTTAGTATGGGCACAATAAAACCAAACAATAGCTTTTTGTTGTTGACACGGATGATGGATTTATGATTTACATCAGAAAGCAGACACGGCCAAAAGTATAACTCCAGGAATGTTTTAAATCCTGTAGGACTTGGCTCTCTGACAACCATCTGACCCAGTCTTATGAATCAACCCAGAGAAAGTCTTCCAGGGTTGGAGCTGGTGATGGGAGAAGGACCTTCCCCCAAAACCTTCTCCTGTAGTCCATGGGGTTCACCAAGCAACCTGATACTGCAGGATCCCGTGTCACACAGAGCAACATACACCAGCCTGAACCGATAGCTCTGAACACGCCCTGGGTTGACGGTCAGGGCCAACAACGGCTCTCAGCGTCTGGCCATCGTTTGAGACGTCGACTCTGAAGTAGTTCACATGCGTGGGAGAGCGAGAGTAAGAAAATGAGCTAATGTGTAGATGAAGTGTATTATATTCGGGTGTGGCTGGCGGAGAGAACCCTCAGAGGAGATCCAGCACTGTGTCTTCCTGTTACACGACCGGGCTTGTACAACAGCAAATGATGCCTTCTGATGAACAAGCCCTCATACCATTACTACGGTTCCTGCTCCCAGACCCTATAATACCGTACTATACAAAGTAAAGGGGCACAGGGTAGCAGCTATGTTCCGGATTCAATTACATTACAGTACATTAGGGTGTCCTAATGTCTGTCACTAGGGATACCACATGACTAGATACCTCCACTGATTTCTTTAGGGGCCGGGGGAGGGGGGGGGCGGGGGGGGGGGGGGGGGGGGGCTAGGGGCCGGGGTCCCGGGGGGGGCTCACCTGCCGTAGGCCTTGCCCTGGGCGGAGGGCCGGGCTGAGTAGTAGTACTGCTTGTACTCGTCCATCCAGACCTCCGCCGCACGCCGCGTGTTCCTGCAGACAGACAGACAGGTCAGTGACAGACAGACAGACAGACAGACAGGCAGACAGACAGACAGACAGACAGGTCAGTGGCAGGTAGACACAGACAGACAGAGAGACAGACAGACAGACAGACAGACAGACAGACAGACAGACAGACAGGTCAGTGGCAGACAGACAGACAGACAGACAGACAGACAGACAGACAGACAGACAGACAGACAGACAGACAGACAGGTCAGTGGCAGACAGACAGACAGACAGACAGACAGACAGACAGACAGACAGACAGACAGACAGACAGACAGGGCGTGGCCGTGCCGTCTAGCCCCCGCGGCGCTCTGTGAGCTCACTTGATGTAGGTGAGGGCGTTGCCCTCGGGGAAGTCGTAGGGGTGCCTCTTCCTGAAGACGTGGCCCACCCTGCTGCAGGGCAGGATCTCCAGGCTGCCCCCGCACATCCACACCCGGAAGGAGAGCTCTGGGGACGGGGAACACCACCAACCCAGACGTCAGCTCCATGGAGAGGCTTCCTGTAGACTGGGAGTCATGGGACTAAACCATGACTCCCAGTCTACATTGAGACTGGGAGTCATGGAACTGAACCATGACGATGGACGGCAAACTAGAGCTATGGACTTTAATTACCGCTAATAGATTAGATAAGGTCTTTAAACGGTTAAAGGGGGATATCAACTATAAGTCGTGACATAAAGACCGTGAATCAGGATATGATCTATGAAGGAGGAGGAGGTGGAGGAGGAGGAGGAGGAGGAGGAGGGGGTGGAGGTGGAGGAGGAGGAGGAGGAGGAGGGGGTGGAGGTGGAGGTGGAGGAGGAGGAGGATATGGAGGAGAGCTCACCGAAGTTCTCCCCGCCCCAGATGTCCATGTGGGTGTCGTACTGCCCCAGATGGTTGAACCAGTTCTTCTCCATGACGAAGATCCCCCCGGCGATGACTGGGGTCCTGAGGGCCGGGAGACAGAGCAGAACACGCCTCCGTCACCACGAGGTGTAGAACCGCAAAAGGGTGGGGGTGCAGTGGTGAGAAAAGTGCATCTTCTAAAACGTAAAGCTAACAAGCGTCGTAGCATGCTTGTGATTCGGGCTACACGTACGGGAATCCCTCTCAGAAAAGCTCATGGCAGGACATGATGCAGAGAGAGACCCAGGTTCTGTTCTGACCTGCGGTCCCAGGCTACACGTCAGTCCCGCTCACCTTCAACCCAGCGGTGCATCCATAAAGGCATTCAAATACTTTGAGAACAAAGAAAAGGCACATGGGCTGCATTTATACAGCGCCTTCCTAACCAGTGGCCACTCAAAGCGCTTTCCAATATTGTCTAACGTTCATCCGTTCACGCACACATGGACACACCGACGGGGGTGTCAGCCACGTAAGGTGACAGACAGCTTTTTGGGAGCAGGTAGCGTGAGGTTTCTTGCTCTGGGGCACCTCGACACTCGGCTAGGAGGAGCCGGGGATCGAACTAGCAACCTTCCGGTTACCAGCCGACCCGCTCTACCTGCTGGGCCACATGCCGCCCAAAGGAGCCAGGCCAAGTTTCTATCCCAACCAGCATGTCATTTATCATCCTGCTGTTGACGGTTTATATATCGATATTTCTACTGCTCTTACTATACAGACATATTATATTCCTATATACATATTTATATATTCTCTGTTTGTCTTTATTTATTGTTTGTAATCTGCGCCTCTCGGTAACGACGGGCGAGCGAGTGCCAGGAGAGAGACTTTAACGACCAGTGAGGAGGGGCGGAAGAACCCAGCGACCTGATTGGCAGTGTCGGGTCGCTCCTCGCCATCTTCTGCTCGATGGGGATCTGCTCCCATTTAAAGTGGAGGCTCCAGTCGAAACCTGGGGAGAGAGAGGGGGGGTAAGAGAGAGAGAGAGACAGAGAGAGAGAGAGACAGAGAGAGAGAGAGAGAGACAGAGAGAGAGACAGAGGGAGAGCGAGAGCGAGAGGGAGGGAGAGAGAGAGAGAGAGAGAGAGCGCGACACAGAGTGAGACAGAGAGAGACGGAGAGAGAGAGACACAGGAAGAGTAACAGAGAGAGAGACATAGGCAGAGACAGAGACACAGGAAGAGACAGAGACAGAGAACGAGAGAGAGAGAGAGAGAGAGAGAGAGAGAGAGAGAGAGAGAGAGAGAAGAGAGGATGCATTGAGAGTGGTGAACAAGAGGGGCTTCACACAACAGAAACCAGTCTTAGGAGGATGTCTGGGCCGTTCCCCACCACATCAGCCAGCGGTGGCCAATGGATTCATCATGTCACCGGCTCCCCCAGCTCACCAGCGCTGACTGATGTCACCACAGCTACAGACGACCACGGCTATTCAGTCCAGATACAAGCTCTCCTCAGTCCCCCTCATCTTGTGTCTCACATTCCCCCCCCCCCCCTTGGTTGATTGTTTTCACTCCCTGTCCTTATGTGTCCCTGATTGTCCTCGCTGACATTAATTGGTTTCACCTGTCCCTCATCAACATTCCCCTCCTAGTGTATTCAGTCAACGCGTGTCCCTTCCTCTGTGCCAGTTCGTCTCTGTTCTCTGTATCGTGTCCTAGCATTTTCTGAGCGATGGTTTCCTGATTCCTGATTCCTGCCTGGTGACTCCCGACTACCTCTTTGCCTCCTCCCTGCCGGATTGTTTGCCTGATCTACTGGTTTCCCGTGTACCGCACAATCCTTTAGTAAAGACAATTCTTTCTACCCTCTTTCCGCCTCCTGAGTCGTGCTATTGAGCTCTTTATCTCCTGCTGCTCACCCAGCCGTCACACTGTGTGGATGTCTCTGCTGCGTGGGGCTAATGGCTCAAACCCTCGTGGAACCACAGCTTCAGAAGGTTCTCCAGTTTCTATTCAGTCTCTCCAGAGCTCTGTGGAGGACTTCCTGTTGAACTTCACGAGTATCCTGAGAGATAGGTTCCATAGCAACAGCATCCGTCTTGGGCCGTGTTTGTGCGCGTGCGTGTGCATCTGTGTGTGCGTGTGTGCGTGATTGCGTCGGTGCATGTGTGTTTGAGCGCTGGTGTCTTTGTGCACACGTTTGAGCGAGCGTGCATTTGTGTTGAAATGCGTGTGTGCATGTGCGTGTGTGTACGAGTGTGTTTGCGTGCGTGTGTGGGTGTCCATGTGTGTCCGTGTGCTTCTGTGTATCTTTGTGTGTGCATGCACGTCTGTGTGTGTGTGTGTGTGTGTGTGTGTGTGTGTGTGCACACTGACCTCCTCGCAGGTCGGCCGAGGCGGCCAGGTAGGCGAAGTTATCGAGGCTGATGACGTCGATGATGGGGCTCACAACCCGGGTGTGGTCCTGGGGGGGGGGGGTTAGAGGTCAGAGGTCACAGGTCAGGTCGAAGGGCGGAAGTGGTCAGACAGGATATGTGTGTTTTTCTGCAAATATTATTCTGCAATAAAAGTATTAATCTGCATTGACCCAAAAAAAAATCCTAATTAAAAGAAGTCACTTTCATTCAAATCATTGGCAGGTTTCACATGATGTCACGCGCATTCCAAGCCTCCATATTGTTGCTTCTTCAACGTTACACGAAGAGAAAAACAGCTGGTTGTTTTAGAACGGCTGAGAAAAACCCCTCCCAAGAATAGCACACTGCAGTGAGCGTACTATGCTGGGGTTCAAGTAGTGCAGGTGTGTGTGTGTGTGTGTGCGTGTGTGTATGTATCTGATAAGACCTTGACGAGACACGCCTGCACCCTGTGTGATCATCAACTACCTGCAACCCGACCACAATGAGGACAAAGCAGGCAACTGTGTGTGTGTGTGTGTGTGTGTGTGTGTGTGTGTGTGTGTGTGTGTGTGTGTGTGTGTGTTCCTTAGCATGTGTGTGTGTTTCTGAGCATGTGTGTGTGTGTGTGTGTGTGTGTGTGTGTGTGCATATACATTTGCTTTGTCAGGTTAGTGCCAACGACTGTTCTCAATTAGTGCCTCTTTACTCAGGGATCTGAACCCATGTTGAACTCCGCTCCTATTACTGTGTGTGTGTGTGTGTGTGTGTGTGTGTGTGTGTGTGTGTGTGTGTGTGTGTGTGTGTGTGTGTGTGTGTGTGTGTGTGTGTTATTGTGTGCGTCAAACAGGAATCTGAGAGGGATGTCAGGGAGCACTTTGGGAAATGATTCTTTCCATAGATCTTTACGACGCTTTTAATGTGGAAGTGTGAGCGTGATTACAAGGCTTTTAATGTGAAAGCCTTTGGTCCAACATGCGCCGATTCCTCTGTAGAACAGACAAGAATAGAATGTGTGCAGTGTACGAAAGACACTTGCTCTCGCTCTCTCCCTCTCCCTCTCTCTCTCTCTCTCTCCCTCTCCCTCAGCAGGTTTATGTGTCCTCTTAGGCCCATAAACACTGTCAACTGTCAAATAAAGGCATGCTCGTGTCCAGGAAGCTTGTCTCTCCTCGGCTGTTGTTCCTCTAGCCTGGAACCCGTCCTGATCACATGACCTGACCTGCTCCATCTCTCTCTCTCTCTCTCTTTAACTCCCCCTTCTACTCTCACCATGTCTCTCTCCTTTTTCCTCCCCCTCTCAATGTCTCTGTCGCTCTCTTTTCTCCCTCTCTCTACCTCTCCCCTCTCATCACTTCTTTCTCTCTGCTAATCGTTCCATCTCACACTGTCCCGTCTAGCCTTTCATCTCTCTCTCTCTCTCTCTCTCTCTCTCTCTCTCTCTCTCTCTCTCTCTCTCTCTCTCTCTCTCTCTCTCTCTCTCTCTCTCTCTCTCTCTCTCTCTCTCTCTCTCTCTCTCTCTCTCTCTCTCTCTCTCTCTCTCTCTCTCTCTCTCTCAGCGTCTGCGTGGTTCTTGCGCTGCGTCGACTACGTGGAACCATAATCAGCCCTGGAGTTCAGAGAGTGTGGAGTGGAGTTAGTCATGATGGGGGGGGGGGGGGAGGTCTAGAGGAGGTTGAAGTGTGATAAGGTGGTGATGGTGATGAGGAGGTCTGAGTTCCCAGCCAGGATGTCAGTCAATAGTGAGTCAGACAGACCCCATATGCGCTTCAGAGTCTGGCTTCTCTTCTGGCTAGTACGTGCGTTTCATTTGGTTTGATTTGTGCTTTGGAAGTTTCGTTTGAGGTATTTGATTTTGATCTACAATCGTAGCTCTTTTTTTTTTATGAAAAAGCAGCATATTTAAAACTCAACATGGAGAGAGAAGTATTTGCTATCTTTTATTGTAAATTATTGCTTACAAATAATCGTCTTTTTACCAGTGGTCGGTCAAGGTTAGGACTATCGTCCCACGTTTACTGTCGTCCCATGTAGTATGACAATAAACATGGAAGCATTTTAATTTACATCTGTGTTGAGAAATAGTAAATTTGTCCTTCAGAGACGAGGGGAAAATAAATTTAAACGGATGCCGAGCACCAGGTCAGAGAGAGAGAGAGAGAGAGAGAGAGAGAGAGAGAGAGAGAGAGACCTGTCCCCAGGACCAACCCCTGACCAACAAGAAGTGAGCGTACCTCCTTGACCCTCTGGATCATGGGCTGCAGCCAGTCGGCGTTCACCTCACAGTGGCTGTCCAGGAAGGTGAGGACAGGCGCCGATGCCGCGTTGGCCCCCCGCACCCGGGACCGGATCAGACCTGGGGGGGAACGCATCATCTATATTATAACAGTTATTATAATGAATAATTATCAGGTCCTTCCCCCTTATTTTGGTGTTTTCTGCTATGTCTTGATGTGTTGTGTCTTGCCTTGTTTTGTGTTGTGTTGCGGTGCGTGTTGTGGTGTAGCTTGACTTGGAAGAGTGGCGTCATTTTAAATAACCAGTTTCAGAGGGTTTAAGAGTGGTTTGGTGAGAGATTACAGACTGTTAACCCTGTCTGACGCGTCGTCAACACCTGTTGTCCTCTCTGACTCAACATGCTCCGACACATCCTCGCCGACGGCTTCTGGAACGTCTCCCACTACGACTCCAGGGAGACGCTACAGTTAACTCCCACCGCCGTAAACATAATGTCCTCCGTGGTGAAACACGTTGTTGGGATGCATGTTAAACTGTGTCCAGAGGCAGAAGAGTTTATAGATTCTTATGATACATTATGTGTGTTATTTGTGTACGAATGTGTGAGCGAGTGAATGTGTGAATGTGTGTGAGTGAGTGTGGGAGTGTGGAGTGTGTGAGTGAGTGTGTGAGCGAACGTGAGAGTGAGGGTGTGAGGGAATGTGGGAGAGAGTGTGTGAGCGAATGTGTGAGTGAGTGCGTGAGCGAGAGTTTGAGTGAATGAGTGAGTGAGTGTGTGAGTGGATGTGTGAGTGAGTGTGTGAACGCGTGGCACAGTGTTTGTGACATTGCAGCATCATGTTTGCACCAATAAAGTGCAGGACTACGTTCAGACCTGCAGCCCCGGCCTCAGAGTAGAGAGGTGGAATGTGGTTTCATCATGTGATGAGGACATCATGTGATGAGGACATCATGTGATGAGCACATCACGGTCCTGAGTCTGAGCGGGTGCCCTACTGTGTTTACTGAACGCTGCTTCATTCAGCATCACTCATACACGCTAGAATCTGATCAACAAGCTAATTAAACAGAATGTGACACGCACCTGAAATGCATTGCTCTTAATGTGCCTCAGTTAAAGGTTATTAAAAAGGGTTTAATATTAAGGTAATCATACTTAATTATGCTTTGCATGATTAAGTACAGTTAAGCTTTCCTTTTACGTATTACAGCTAGACTCTCATCTACCCAAACACACACGCACACACACACACACACACACACACACACACACACACTCACACAAACTCACCCTCTCTTCTGCCGTTCCTGAGGCAGTGAACTTTCTGGATCTGAGAGAGCAGCTGGCAGTCTTCAGCTGGAGGAGAGAGGGGAGGAGGAGAGGAGAGGAGAGGAGGAGAGAGGGGAGGAGGAGAGGAGGAGAGAGGGGAGGAGGAGAGGAGAGGAGGAGAGGAGAGAAAGAGAGGATAGGAGGAGGCGAGGGGAGGAGGAGAGGAGAGGAGGAGAGGAGAGAGGAGAGGAGAGAAAGAGAGGAGAGAAAGAGAGGAGAGCAAAGAAAGAAAGAGAGGAGAGGAGGATTGGAATTGTTATTGTTGAATCTAACCCAGAAAAAATGTCCTCTCACTTCTCCTCCTTGTTCTCCTCATGCGCACATGCACACGCACACACACACACACACACACACACACACACACCACTAAGGTTAATGAGCCGTGTCTTATGGTCACATTGCATCAGTGCTCATGTACAGTCCTGCAAATCAAATATTAAACCTAAACGCCAAGCAGGAAGGACACTTTAGTATCCTCTGGATGTTCAAACACAAGGAAACATCTGATTGGACAATAAGGGCTCTGTTCTGTAAGCAAACCAACAGCGCAGCCTTTTCCCATCCGACCCGCAGAGAGAAACACGGGTCAGACAGAGACAGACTGTATAAACACACACACGCACGCACGCACAGCCCACACACACACACACACAAATACACCGGTTCACAGGCACACACACATTTGTGGGTGTGTGATATAACAATGTCATAATCCTTCGGGAGGAAGCAGACAGTGTACATAGACCATCAGTTGATTAATAATGCGTATGTGTGTGTGTGTGTGTGTGTGTGTGTGTGTGTGTGTGTGTGTGTGTGTGTGTGTGTGTGTGTGTGTGTGTGTGTGTGTGTGTGTGTGTGTGTGTGTTTGCGTTCATGCGTGTGAGTGTGTGTGTGAGAGTGTGAGAGCCAGAGAGATGCGAGGAGCCAGAATAAAAGGAGCAATGGAGAGAGAAAGAGCGAGTCAGAGAGAGAGCCATTGAGGTATTTATGATGGTTATTTAATCAATGTAGTGATTGATTTAAACACATATTGTCAACATGTCCTGCTAATAAAGCCGTATGTATGCGTGAATGGAGACAGACGGAGACACTATATGAGAGAGAGAGAGAGAGAGAGAGAGAGAGAGAGAGAGAGAGAGAGAGAGAGAGAGAGAGAGAGAGAGAGAGAGAGAGAGAGAGAGAGAGAGAGAGAGAGAGAGAGAGAGAGAGAGAGAGAGAGAGAGAGACTATCAGTGTACTACTGCATTAGTAACGCTCCTTAGAGGACAGCTGGTCCGGCTGATTGGGGGAGTTTATTTCATGGGTTCAAAGTTCAACAGCTATTGATTAAAATACACACACACGCACATAACACACACACACAGACACACACAAACAGGGAGAGCGCAAAGTCACAAATCAAACTCCAGACAGACGGGGACCATCAGGCTTAGCAAGAGTGAGAGTGTGTGAACACATAATATAAATACACAGATTAAGCTTGTATTAAACTCAGGGACTCACGATCTGAGCTGAAGTCGTCTATCAGGATGATCTCCTGCACCAATGAAGCTGGACTTCTCATCAGCACACTGGAGATAAAGAGAGATGGAGGGAGACAGAGCAAGAGAGAAAGGAATATATTAAGAGAAATGGGGACAGAGAGGGAAAGATATGTTTGTTTTTGTTTTGATCCATTGTAAATATGGAACAAAAGACTGAAGAGAGTAACGTGTGTTTGTGTGTGTGTGTGTGTGTGTATGTTTGTATGTGCGCACATGCGTGTGTGTGCATGCGTGTGCGCGTGTGCGTGTGTGAATCTGTCTGTGTGTGTGCACGTGCATGCGACTGCGTGCGTCCGTGTGCGTGCGTGCGTGCGCTCGCGCGTGCGTGCGCTCGCGCGTGCGTGCGTGGGCCCACCTCTTGATGGTCCTCAGTAGGGTGGAGCGGGCCTCATTGTGGAAGGTGATGATCACGCTGGTGGGCGGCAGGTCCGCGTCGTAGTTCACAGAGGCACACCTGAGGACCAGAGAGAGGCCATGAGAACCTGTCAAGGTTCCTCACCCAGGAACCACCCACAGGGGATCGAGAACGCCCAGAACCTTCCACCAACGCTGGTCTCCAGATGTTCTCCTACTTATATGAAGGACTCAGGATGTTCTCCTTCTTATATGAAGGACTCAGGATGTTCTCCTTCTTATATGAAGGACTCAGGATGTTCTCCTTCTTATATGAAGGACTCAGGATGTTCTCCTTCTTATATGAAGGACTCAGGATGTTCTCCTTCTTATATGAAGGTCTCCAGATGTTCTCCTTCTTATATGAAGGACTCAGGATGTTCTCCTAATTATATGAAGGTCTCCAGTGTTCCACAAGTAGTGGAGCGATCAACAGATCAACAAGCGTCTGTCAGGGGATGTGAGGGATTGAGGACGGGTGCTGGAGATTGACAAAACGAAAGCCGACGTATATTGTGTGCCTGGCAGAATTAACGCCATGGGGCTCGACGACAGACCACTTGTATCTACATCTAGGTGGTGCATTGTCTTTATTTAGACCGTCTTCCCACCTGACCCCTCCACTCTAGACTGGGTAACCCCGCTCTTTCTGCCGGCGATTTGAGTTCGCCCTGCAGAAGGGTCTGGGGAAGAGCAATACATTTATTTCTGCTTCCGATCGATTTTTTGCGGGAGCCAATCACCAAGCAGGCTTACCCCCTGGCGTGCTATTGGCTGGTTTAACACAATCACGACAGGGAAGCGACGGCAGGCAGCCAATTGCGTACAGAGTCATTTTAACTAGGCCCGTTGATCACGCCTCTTGTGCTGAAATAAATTATAGCAGTCTCCCCAGACCAATGTGCAACCTACGATTGAGCTTGGTCTGGCAACAGCCAGGCTACCTCCACCCAGGACCACCCAGGGCTCTGAGAGGCCTCAGAGGTCACCATATCCATGCAGTACGCCCACGGCCTGCATGTAAATCCGTCACCAGTCTGGGGCCTGAGCCCCACAGGTCTGGCCCGGTTTAGAGCCTTGATCTTCTTATGGAGATCATCCAGAGCCCCGGGGTCAGCCTGGTGTCAGGGTTGATCTCCATGAGAACTGGCCTGACCCTTCGCTCTAATGTCCTGTCTATGATTGGTTCCCTCTCCCCTGTAATGCGCGTCATATAATTGATCCCCTCTCACCTGTAATGTCTGGTTTATTACCTGTGATATCTGATATATCACCCATGATATCTGATATCTCAGCTGTAGCTCACCTGTAACGTCTGTCTCTGATGGGTCTTGTGTGTCACCTGTAGTGTCTCTAATTGATTCTCTCACCTGTAGTGTCTCTAATTGATTCTCTCAACTGTAGTGTCTCTAATTGATTCTTTCACCTGTAGTGTCTCTAATTGATTCTCTCACCTGTAGTGTCTCTAATTGATTATCTCACCTGTAGTGTCGGGTGTCTAACCTGTCGTGTCTCTAATAGATTATCTCAGCTGTAGTGTCTGGTTTCTCACCTGTAGTGTATCTAATTGATTCCTCACCTGTAGTGTCTCTAATTGATTCTCTCACCTGTAGTCCCTCTAATTGATTCCTCACCTGTAGTGTCTCTAATTGATTCCTCACCTGTAGTGTTGGGTGTCTCTGATGGTCCTCTCTAATTGATTCCTCAACTGTAGCGTCTCTAATTGATTCCTCACCTGTGGTGTCTCTAATTGATTAGAGACACCACAGCCACAACCTGTAGTGTCAGGTGTCTCACCTGTAGTGTCTCTAATTGATTCCTCACCTGTTGCGTCTCTAATTGATTCCTCACCTGTAGTTTCTCTAAATGATTCCCTCACCTGTAGTGTCAGGTGTCTCACCTGTAGTGTCTCTAATTGATTCCTCACCTGTGGCGTCTCTAATTGATTCCTCACCTGTAGTTTCTCTAATTGATTCCCTCACCTGTAGTGTCAGGTGTCTCACCTGTAGTGTCTCTAATTGATTCCTCACCTGTGGCGTCTCTAATTGATTCCTCACCTGTAGTTTCTCTAAATGATTCCCTCACCTGTAGTGTCAGGTGTCTCACCTGTAGTGTCTCTAATTGATTCCTCACCTGTGGCGTCTCTAATTGATTCCTCACCTGTAGTTTCTCTAATTGATTCACTCACCTGTAGTGTCAGGTGTTTCACCTGTAGTGTCTCTAATTGATTCCTCACCTGTGGCGTCTCTAATTGATTCCTCACCTGTAGTGTCAGGTGTTTCACCTGTAGTGTCTCTAATTGATTCCTCACCTGTAGTGTCTCTAATTGATTCCTCACCTGTAGTTTCTTCAATTGATTCACTCACCTGTAGTGTCAGGTGTTTCACCTGTAGTGTCTCTAATTGATTCCTCACCTGTGGCGTCTCTAATTGATTCCTCACCTGTAGTTTCTCTAATTGATTCCCTCACCTGTAGTGTCAGGTGTCTCACCTGTAGTGTCTCTAATTGATTCCTCACCTGTAGTTTCTCTAATTGATTCCCTCACCTGTAGTGTCAGGTGTCTCACCTGTAGTGTCTATAATTGATTCCTCACCTGTAGTGCCGGGTGTCTCTGATAGCCCTCTCGCTGCCCAGCCGGTTGCTCTCCTGCAGGTTGAAGGCGTGTTCTCGGTAGGGGTCCTCACCCGGCTTCATCTGCTTCCCCGCCAGGTACGCCTTCTCTTCGAAGCCCCCCATCAGCTGCAACTGCTGTTCCGCCCGCGGGGGGTGGGTCACCTGGTGGAGGGGAGGGGGAGGGACGGACGGACGGACATTCATTTTATAACATGTTGCCCCTCTTTATGGCTTACTCGCCTCATCTTTTTTACGAATGCACATAGAAATGCTCACACACACACACACACACACACACACACACACACACACACACACACACACACACACACACACACACACACACACACACACACACACACACACACACACACACACAATGTTGCACTGTCGCCAGCGAAGCGGTCCAAAATAGCTCATCTGAGTACCGCAGTTTGATCAACATCATTGAAAACATCATGAAGGACGGCACTGAAGAACGACCAAAGCAAAGCCTTCGAGTTTGTTTGACTTTATGAAGGAAGACAAACCAAACGAATCATTGTCTGGTGGTATTTTACAGGGGGGGTCACGACTTCTTCTCTCATAGAAGAACGCATTCATTCCAATAAAGGCGGAGAGGTTATCATTGATGTTTTGCCAATTGAGTTAACGAAAAGGCCAGGTTCATAATTCATTCAGCTGAGACAAGAACCTTATTTTTACATCCCTCAAAAAAAACTAAAGTAGATTAAGATAGTCTTATATACGCCATCAGTCTTCATAGTGTATTTCATACTGTTTTTTTATATTGCATGCATGATTCGTTAAATTATATGTTAATTGTAATTCATAAAAAAGCCCCTTCTTTTAAATCACATTTTTAAACATATATTCTCCAATTGCTGTTATTCAAAAATGTTTCCATGATTGTATTAATAAAGTTAATTGAAACATCTCGATAAGCTGTGCTGTGAAGGCAGCATGTGTACCCTCCATTACTCGGTCACGGTGGACGGGCGTGACCCACACATACTGATCTGCAACATCTGGCCCTCCATGACTTCACATGGGGAGCTAAATCGTGTTTGGCCAATGCTAAGCCGAGCCAAGTCATGATGTGCAGTGCTAAGCTACAACGGTCACTTGCCAAGCAATGCTATACCTTGCTTAACTACGCCATGCTATGTTTATATGAAGCTTGTTGATATTTTATTGTGATTAATGTATTAATATAAATACAAATATGGATAAGAAAACGTATACGTGGCGATTTAGACACTTTAAGTAGTCCTTAAAAAAACATCACGTGATTAATGCGGCTTCTAGATTTATTTATTTTTTGCACTTGTCTGTCAGCCTGTCTGTCTGCTTGCCTACCTGTCTGGCTATGAGGAATAATAAATACAGGTATATCAAAAAGAAAAAAGAAGGAAAGAGAGAAAACGGGAACCCAGCACAGACATTTCTGTTAATCCGTAACCATCCAGTAAATCTCTATGGAAACATTAGCTAGCTAATAACCCGTGTGTTGTGGTTTAACTGCAGGGGATTAGCCTACTTTCACAGGGAAGGTTTGGTCGTGTCAACTTCATGAATTGAAACTCACTGTACACATGGTATAGAAGGTCGTCACTCGACAAACATTAAATGGTTCCTGAAGCAACAACCTGGGCCTACCGAGTCGTCAATATTGAATGACCAATAATATAGTTATGTATTAATCGTTAATAGCAATACAAATAATCAATATTCTTGTTTATTTGCACTGTCCTTTTTTGTTCCAGGATTGCCTTTTTGGGGACAATTAAGTGTTTATCTCTACTGAAATGTAGTCGTTTAAAGGTTCCCTACTTTACCACCAGGTGTGACAAGACTGATCACCCAGTACAGGCCGTTAAACAACATAAGTCTAAACTGATCATCATTTCAGCTCACTGCTAGGCTGGTTTCAACTTCAACCGGCCAGCTAGTCTGGGTTACAACTGCCAGATGACAGTTGCTTAGCAACCCCAGGAGTATCCACCTGCAAGTATGTGACTGGTTGGTGACCGCAGTTTTCAGTCTCTCTCCCTTCTCTCCCCCCCCCCCCCCCCCCCCCCCCCCCGCAAGGTGTACACTTACTAGTTGACAGGGAAGTCTGGCCAGGCAGAGATAGGCCCTGTTTCCAGTAACACAAGTTAATCATGTTCACCAGATGTGTACCGTGGCTTCATTAATATGACATGGTTGAAATGCTACAGCTGTCCATGTGTATGTTGTGTCGGGTACTAAGTACTGTGTGGGTACTGGGTACTGGATCCTGAGTACTGTGTACTGGGTCCTGGATACTGTGTTCTGGGTACTTGGTGCTATGTACTGTGTACTCTGTATTGTGTACTGTGTACTGGGCGCTGTGTAGTGGTTACTGTATACGGGGTACTGTGTTCTGTGAACTGAGTACTGGTAGTGTGTACTCTGTATTGTGTACTGTGTACTGTGTACTGCAGGGCGCTGTGTACTATACTGTACGGGGTACTGTGGACTGGGTACTGTGTAATGGCCAGTGAACTGGTACTGTGTACTCTGTACTGTGGACTGGGTACTATGTACTGGGTACTGTGTACTGGGTACTGTGTACTGGGTACTGTGTACTGGGTACTGTGTACTGGGTACTGTGTAATGGCCAGTGAACTGGTACTGTGTACTCTGTACTGTGGACTGGGTACTATGTACTGGGTACTATGTACTGGGTACTCTGTACTGGGTGCTCTGTACTGGGTACTGTGCTCCAGGAGACGAGCAGTCCGCCGTAACAGTTGGTGTCAACAATGGCGCCCCACCCCCTTCCAGCTAATGGGCTAGCTAGCCCTGTTGGACGCTAAGTAGCATGCTACGCTAGCTCCCGAGGCGTCAGGCAGATGTTGCGCTGCGTGGAGTCATGGAAACTCAATGGAAGACATTGCGCAGGACGGCAGATGTGAACGACAGGTGGACGCGCGCCGCCTGACAACAGTCATCACACAGAGCCGGCGGAGGCAGGCTGGTGAATCAGTCAGCCAGGCTGCGGAGACAGAGGGGGGGAGAGGAGGAGATGGAGGGAGGGAGGGAGGGAGGGAGGGAGGGAGGGAGGGAGGGAGTGAAGACGGTGTGAGAGGAAGAGAGAGGGAGAAGTGGAGGGAAAGGAAGAGAAGATGGAACAAATATAACCAGGGATAGGAAGAAAAACTAAAGGAATGAAAGAAGAAAAGATGGAGCGAAAGAAACACAGAAAGGGAGACACAGAAATAAAGAGACACAGAAAGAGAGACACAGAAAGAGAGAGACAGAGAGAGAGAGAGAGAGACAGTAAGAGAGACACAGAAAGTGAAGCAGAAGAAGCATCATGGTAAACCAGCCGCCTGGGTCAGACTCTGAGTGGAGATCTACTACACACTTAAAGGCCCGGTCCTGACCCGTCGCGGCGCACAGGAACATCTGCTCGGCTACAGGTGACAGACACGCACCCGTCGGTCGGCCCACGACCTCCCGTCATGCTCTGCGCCTTTCCTCGTTCTTAAACAACTCACATGACCCACATCCCGAGGGGCCGCGTGGCCTGGGAGGACTCGGCGGCGTGTTTCATTTGTTAGTAAAATCACACCTGTTTCCCAGACGCCTCGTCGCTCTCTTGTCTCGCGGGGCAGGGCGCTTCGCCCCCCCTGGGTTGCCCCGGCTGTTATTACCGGCCTGTAATGACGCTCTTTCAAGGACCTTCGGTCTCGAGGACAACGACGTCTGCCCGCGTGTTGATAACAGTCAACGGTTCCACGCGCGCGTTCTGGTTCTGTTCCTCTGATCCGTCGAGCTGAGCGCGTGATAAAGGTTTCGGCGCTCGAAATGAGGGACCGCGGGTTGATCAAAGGAAACTCAGCGGCGTCCGCGCGCCGCGCTGGACTTAAGCAAAGCCTCTTATCGTCGGGATCTCGTGCTCCGGGAGAGGGACGTCGCTGAGAGAATTGATAAATAACTATGGAGAAATTAACAAGCGGCGTTCTTGCGAGTGTTTATAAAATTTTAATATAAATATGTTTTTTTTCCAAGTGACATATTTTTGTCGCTACCGACGAGGGCCCAGAAAAGAAAAAAACGTATCGCATGGCAGCTGCTTTTAGATCACATCCCCCTCGCGCCCTCATAACACACATCAACATGCAACACACACTCCCCTGCAGAACGCCACTGTCACCGACGACGCACACACACACAAACACAAACGCATACACACACACGCGCGTATCTGCGAGCACACACGCACGCACGTGCGCGTATCTCCGCGCACGCAAACACACACACACACACACACACACACACACACACACACACACACACACACACACACACACACACACACACACACACACACACACACACACACACACACACACACACACTTTCCATCAACGCGATTCACACTCAGCACGCGCTCCGTAACCGCCCGTCACTCACGATCAGCGGGATGGTCCGGTCCTCGCGGTGGATCTCCAGCCGGCCGGAGGACCCCTTCTGCCCGTGGATCCGCGCTCCCGCGGCGCGGGGCTGCGACGCGGAGGACGGGGAGGTCTGCGGCTTGTTGTCCTGCCACAGATAATAAAACGTTCCCAGGATCCACGCGACGGTCAGAATCGCGATGGCGTTGGCCCGTATCCGGCGCATCCTGAGCCCATATGGCGGGCTCCGGCCACGAGCCCGACGGGTTCAGGTTCGCCTGCCGAGGACACAAAGCTGGGAGAGGGGGGGAGTTGAGCTGCGGCCGGTGCCTTGCTGGTGATGAACCGCAGCACCGCCAGCCGCTCCACGAACAGCCTGCTGCTGCTGCTGCCGCTGCTGGGATCTGCGCACTGCACCGCGCGGTCCTAGCGCCGATCCACCTCCTCCTCCTCCTCCTCCCCCCCCCCCCCCCCCCCCCCCCCCTCCCCCGCCGCGCAAGAGCCGCGCTTTTGCGCCGCAGGCAATCGGACGCTTCAGCCGAACCCTGATCTTTACCGCGAGGCTCAAAGGAACGGGCGGGTTCGACGATCTTCAACAGGAGCGGTTGTGTTCCGCAGACTGAGTAAGCGATTGAGTTGAATAAATCATGAGCTACGGTCTGAGCCTCCCGTTTCCAGAGCCTGGAAGAGCCGGTGTTGGGACCCACGTCCTTCTGGACTCGTTCCAGACCGAGGGAGCTCACCTCACGGCGAGGCCTTTTTAATAGTTAAACAGTTCAAAGTCTACAAGAGAAAATCAGGAGCAAACATGAGAGAATCAGAGTGTGCGTGGAGGCCACGAGCGCAGAACGCAGCTGGACTCAGGCGCCCCCGAACTCAGTCCACCTCACACTCGTGAATCATTTAATTTATGTTATTTCATTGTATTTCCAGCTCCATAAAGAAAAGCACTCGTGCTGTAAGTATGAGCTCATCTTGTTCGCCCTGCTTCGTTTCACACACAGCTGGCTCCGGGTAATGTCAGCACACACATCGGATTAGAAAACGGAGTGAAGAATAAAAAAAATCACGGTTGCTCATGTTTTATTCTTGCTGTGAAACCGTAACGGCTATACGCTAACGGGAACCAGCCGGGCAACAAAAACAAAAGATGGTCCCTGATGCCTTTAAAGTCCCGGAATCCCTAATCCGTCCGGATCAGGCCAGCTCTGTGTTTGGATGTCTTGATGATTGGAATTGATTACAGCGCCTGATTAAAGCCCTCATACAGAGACGCGCAGGTGTGTGTAAATAGTTTATTTTAAAGAAAAAAAAAAACTATTTACGCACAAGGGTTGTCTTTTCTTGTTTAAAATAAATTAAATATGGAAAGTGCAAGGATATATCTTGATTTGTTTTCTTGTTTTAAATAAATTAAACAAGAAAAGAAGCATGCAAAGCAGAGAGAATCTATCTCTATCCTTTCAATTCGTCTTTTCTTGTTTTAATCTTTTCTTGTAACGGATCTTGTTGAACATGTTCTGTCCCCTGAGGGCCCGTTCTATTCTCACGGCCGCCAAGAGCACAAAGAAGTCCCACATTACCGACGTGTGTGTGTTGGGGGAGAGATGGGGGTGGTGGTGGTGGTGGTGGAGGAGACGGTGGTGGTAGGGCTGGTGGTGTTGGGGTTGGGAGGGCTGATGGAGGCGGTGGTGTTGGTCGTTGATTGTGGAGGAGGGGGTGGTGGGGGTGGTGGTCTGTGTTGGAGGAGGGATGATGGGGGAGGTGGTGGGTGAGGTGGGGTTGGGTGGTGGTGGGTGTGGTGGGGTTGGATGGTGGTGGGTGTGGTGGGGTTGGATGGTGGTGGGTGAGGTGGGGTTGGATGGTGGTGGTGGAGGTGGTGGGTGAGGTGGGGTTGGATGGTGGTGGTGGAGGTGGTGGGTGAGGTGGGGTTGGATGGAGGTGGTGGAGGGTCGTGTTGATGGAAGAGGGATGGGGTGGTGGTAGTGGAGGAGGTGCTGCGGGTGGGGGTGGTGTTGGATGGTGGTGGTGGAGCAGGTGGTGGTGGTGGAGGAGGTGGTGGTGGAGGAGGTGTTGGTGGGGCTGGGTGGTGGTGGAGGTGGTGGTGGTTCTGGTGTTGGAGCCCTGATGGAAGTGGACAGGGGGCAACAGGGTCCTGGAGGGCAAGAGTGAGGGGGGATGGGCACCGCAGGGGGCACTGCTGATGGGAAAGAGTTGGGACACACGCACACACACACACACACACACACGCGCGCATACACACGCACACACCACATACACAGGCATGCACACACATACGCACACTCCTAGCACTCTGTCTCACACACACACACACACACACACACACACACACACACACACACACACACACACACACACACACACACACACACACACACACACACACACACACACACACACACACACACACACAGTCCTAGCATTCTGTCCCAATCACACATGAAAACTGCCTACTCTCACACACAAACACACTCTTTCTCTTGCTCTGTCTCTCTCTTCCACACACACATCCACTCACTGTCCTTCTGTCCTTCACCCCCCCCCCCCCCCCCCCCCCCCCTCTGGGTATTAGGGACCAGATCCGCGGGTCAGGAGAGGAAACCAGTTCTGGAACATCTGGAGACTGGGGACACTCTATTTCCTGGGCCTCAGGCCAGTGTGTGTCTTTGGGGTTCGGCAGGGATTATCTTCTATCTTGTATTTGCAACTTATTTTACTTTTATTGCTTTGGCAACGTAGCTATTATGTTCTTCATGCCAATAAAGCCGTTAGAGAGAGAGCGAGAGCGAGAGATAAATAAAAGCCACTGTTTTTTCTCATGTCAACACAGCTGCTAGAGCTAGCCGTAGATGCTAACCTCTACACTACAGTATTAGCACAGCACAGCTGGACTTACATTCATGTGTTACATTCAGCGCATTATGATCAATATAACCCAGGCTAACCATGTACTGGTCATGTAAGTACCAAAGGATCTACCCCATAAATGTCACTGGATGTGTTTAGAAGTACAGAGAGAATCCGGGGCAATCAATAATAGATCACATTATTCTTGTATTGCAATATGTCCTGTTATTGTGATCCTGTTATATTTTATGGTTTGGTCCAAATGGAAGTCTCTCTCTCATCTCTCTTCCCTGTGTCTCCTCAGACACACAGATGGCTAGACAGCCCACATAGGCCTACTAACACACAATGTTAATTCACACCGCGCCCCTCACAACACACACACACACACACACACACACACACACACTTGAACAATCACACACACACTCCAATGGCACAGGACTGGACTCATATGCCTACTAAGACACACAAATGTAGCTATTACTATCACACGAACACACACACACCAGACATTTCCACACACAAACACACACACAGATGACACAACTGCACTCAGATTCCATTGCACAACATGCAAACACAAACTCCATGGAATTCCACTGTGATGATAAAGGAGGCGTTGACCAATGGGAAGGAAGGGCTGTGTGTGTGTGTGTGTGTGTGTGTGTGTGTGTGCGCACAAGCCAGGGCCTGTGAGTACATAGGAGTGGCGTGAGTTTGTGTGTCCTGCGCAAACACAACACAAACTGTCAGGGACGAGATAGAGGAGGAAGAAAACAATCTCTCAGAGTTCATATCCTAGCTTGAGGGAGGTGGTGTGTGTGTGTTTGTGTTTGTGTTTGTGTGTGTGTGTGTGTGTGTGTGTGTGTGTGTGTGTCCAAATGACCCCGGGTGAACAGGCTTGTATTTTCCAATATTTGTATTCTCTCGTTACACTGCTGCATAAAATGTAGAAAAGCTATTCTTAAAGGGGACTTATTATACCACCAGGTGTGAGTGTGATTAGCCTTACAAGCCGTTTCGAAAATCTGCCTAATATGACATCACTAGTGGGTGTGTCCACCTAGATCTGTGCTGGATAGATCTATCTACCAGCCTACCCAGTGGACTGAAGTAAACATTGCTCATCTATCCAGCACAGACCTAGGTGGACACACCCACTAGTGATGTCATATTAGATAGATTTTCGAAACGGCTTGTAAGGCTAATCACACTCACACCTGGTGGTATAATAAGTCCCCTTTAAGGAATTGATTCCACCACCTTGCCGGGCTGTGATTGGTCGACTCACGTGCTCTCCAAATCACACTTTCCTACTTGGTGACGTCATGTTTTATTATTATTAGTCTGTGAGAAATGACGTTGAACTAAAGTCTGTTTCCCAGCGACCTAAATGAACATCGAAGGAAGAAAATAATAGGGGTTTCTAGTTTCTCATATCCGGATGCTTGGAGGATTACTCTGCGTGATGTACCGACGGGACTCACGAACACGTCGTTATCCTGGGGGTCCGATCAGCGAGCGCCTGGGGCCCAACAACAGCGACTCGAGGGGATGCTACAGACGCTGAAGACCACAGAATTATACACGAGAAAAAATATATACATAGGCTATTAAATAAAAGATACACAGATACATAACAAACCTATATCATATTTAAAAGAAATATATTATATAAATCGATATCTTTAAGTCTGTCTACTTATATCTTTCTCTACAACTTTGAGCATAGGCCTACGTCACGTGCAATTCGCATGTTATTTCACCTTCTTACAGAGGACTTATTCACCAGCTTCTCTGCTGAACAAAGTCAGCTGTGTGTGTGTGTGTGTGTGTGTGTGTGTGTGTGTGTGTGTGTGTGTGTGTGTGTGTGTGTGTGTGTGTGTGTGTGTGTGTGTGTGTGTCCGGCGGTTAACTCCCAACCGTGAACATCTTCGAGCACGGGTTTGGAACCTCCACTGAACGAGAGGCGGTAAAGTAAACGCGGAGGGGGGGGCAATCAAACCAAGCGGACATAAACAGTGACTTGACTTCACCTGCGCCGCCACGCCCCTCTCTCCGTGTCTCTGAAGCTGGCGGCTGTAGAGACGCGAGGAGGGCTCAGACTGACCCAGCATCTTTGGGGCTTCTGGGTTAACTCCTGGTTTCACCGCGTACACATGATCTTTCCATTAGCACACCCCATCCCATTCCAAGGCATGACACCATTTCCCTCTCTCACACACACACACACACACACACACACACACACACACACACACACACACACACACACACACACACACACACACACAGTGAATAATTTAGTGTGCCCATTTGGCTGACACACTGGAACGACCCTTATGGTGGCAAAAACAACCGATTTGTTTTGTTTTTATTTTTAAATAGGGCCTATCCGGAGGGGCCCCTCCGACGGGAGCCGAAATAGGCCGGCGTTTGCGACGAGACTCGTGTAGCCTTTGATGGGTCGCTAGAGCTAGCGGTGATGGCAGCCAAATATGTTTTCCTCACAGCGTGGGCCTCCTGGAACAGTCATCAGCCAAGCGTGCTCTCACGCTGCCCGCTGAGGTAGGCTTCAGGCGGACGCCAGACGGCCGCGGTTCGACAGCGCACCGAGGGTTGAAGCACCGCAGTCCCCTTGGCAACCGCGGACGTTGTGTTTTATTGATAAACACTTAACACACATTAGGCTTGTAACCTAGTGTTTCGTGTTTTATTGATAAAACAGCCACTACAAACCAGGCCCATTACTTATGGTGCAGATGAAGAGAGGGTAAGAGGTTTTTTTTCACGTGTTTTGGTGAGGAATCCATTTCACTATAATAAAAATGTTGCTTTGTAAATGTTTTACGAGTAAGCGGTTTTGGTTTTTCTGAGGGCCCCTCTGAACCCAACCTGCTCTCCTCTACCTCTTCTTCCAGCATCTCCTGCCGTGCCCGTCCGGCAGCTGGTTGAGGTGGAGGAGCCTGCGGCCAGGCTGTGACTCAGGCCAGTGTCATCGCGCTGCGGTTCTGGTTCATCTGAACGTGCGGAGACCATTAGCAACGCAAGTCACCGTGTTGCGTCTGATCTCTCCGATGGCGAACGCGGCTCCGGCGGTCGACTATTGGAGCAGGCTAAACTTAAATAAGTTCTGGACGAAAGATAAAGCAGAAGAACACAACTTTTTACAGAGTCTCTCTTGTTCCGGTTCCGTCGATCCGCCAATTAACCATCATTCATCGGCCGCTATAATAACCATAATTTCTTTCCCTCGTGGATTTTCCTCAAAACGAATGTCAATGATGTTTTCTAAAGCTCAATGCAAATGGCTTTGGACGAAAGCGTTTTGTATTGTATTCAGAGTGTATCTTTGATTTATCGTTATTATTTATTCTTTATAGCATAAACAATTTATAAGATCCCTCAATTCACTTTCCATATATTCAGTCATATATTTTGTATTTCGCATTTTGATCTCTTTATTGTTCATCTGCTTTGGCTATGTGAATGTTGTAAATGTTCTCATTGCCAATAAAGATTTATTTGAATTGAATCGAGTGGACCACCCACTGGTGCTAGGCAGGACAGACAGCCGGTCAGAGGAGCTGCATGTTTATTGGTTGAAGCTGTACACACAGAGCGTCTCACAGGACGCCTGCTGCATTTAATAAGTGCTCGTTGCAAACGTTTTCTTCGTGACCTTTGCCCTCGGGGCGCTCAGCACTTTGTACAGTATACACAGTGGGACTGTACAAAAACAAGGATAACAGTCTCATACAGTGAACGTGTGCAAACCTATTACTCGATTACAGGGGGGCGGTTTAGCTCCACCCCCTCCACAAATGACCTCCGTAGAGTTACAAATCAAGCTAATTCATACAAATCACGGGGAGATAAGGCAGCCTGTCAGATTGCAGTCGGACTCGCACCCCTGCCGATGTGCCCTCTGGCAAGTCAGCAGCCGTCCGTACCGGCTGTTCTCGGAGCGTTCGTTAAATAAAGAACATTAATTAGAATTCCTCAAGTCATTTCCTGTTGCTCTAACTAACTGAAGCCTCCGTCTGGGTCACGCTACGGCTTTGATGTCAATGTCTGCGTAACAACACAATGACCCTCAAAAGTCACTATATTAGATCTTTAGATTGATACACATCATTGTTTTACTGGACAGGCGTGTGATTCAAGCCTTCAGATAACCGGTCTTCCGGGCGTTTAAGTCTTTTAATCTGCGGGGGTGTGAGGGAAGGAGAACCAGCCGCCGAGAGGAAGGTTTAATCTGCCAGCCTGATGAGGACCGACCGTCGTGAAACCAGGATGGAGACTTGGTGGTCTCTCCGGGTCAGGGGGGGCGGACTGCGGTGCATATATCGCGATCGCACAGAGGAACACTGGAGGAAGGCGTGCTGCAGACACACAGCGCTGTCGAGAGCCGCCACCCAAAGCCATGCTGGAGGCATTAGGAGATGCACAGACTGGGGGGAAACACTGACGGGTGGACACACAGACGGACTGGTGGACAGACAGACTGGTTGACGCGCAGAGTAGACGGAGAAACAGTGAGGAGGTGAGACAGACAGACAGACGGATGACTTACGTTTCGGAGTACAGTCTCCCGTCCCACAAGGCATTTCATTGTGTTTTATAATAAGAGTCACGAGCACACATGACATGAAAGGAGCGACCTGGGGGAGGAGAGGGAGAGAATGACGTCATTATGTCCGCAACCCCCCCTCCCCTCAGGGGATTTGGGCCTTCATCACTCAGCTCCTCTACCTCAGAGTCTCATTCTCTCCATCAGGTCGGGGAGTGAAGCCACGGGCCAGCTGGACAATGTCAGATATCAGTCTCTCTCGCCCTCTCCTCGTCTCCCCCTATCTCTCCCCCCCTGTTGGTGGTAGACCGCTCTTGACCACAACCCAAACCGAGAGTCCATTAGTGACCCCCGATGAACCGCGAGCAGGAGGAGAGTGAGGGAGGGGAGGGGAGAGAGAGGGAGAGAGGGGAGAGGGAGGGGAGAGTGTGGGAGGGAGAGGGGAGAGTGAGGGAGAGGGAGGGGAGAGGGAGGGAGGGGAGAGTGAGGGAGGGAGAGTGAGGGGAGAGAGAGGAGAGAGTGAGGGGAAAGTGAGGGAGAGGGAGTGAGGGAAGAGTGCTAGGTGCCTCCAGGAGAAGGTCTGGTGTCGGGGCTCCGGGCAGGGGAGCATGACATCACCATGACCCAGTTCCCCTGGACACCGTGAATAAAACACAACAACACAGGAGGAGAAGAAGCGGGGGCGCCCAGGTGCACTCTGGGTAAAAGCATCCAGTGAGTTTTGGGAGACGGGGCCAGAGTGTCTTCTGTACGGCGAGGCTCCGGTGATGAAGACACGACTCCTCGTCCTCCTCATCCTCCTCCTAAAGGCCGTGGGGTCCGCACGGTGAGAGGGGTCTCCTGCCTTATTCATCAGCCCCCCTGGGTGGGGGTCCCAGGTTGGGGGTCCCGGGGTGGGGGTCCCAGGTTGGGGGTCCCGGGGTGGGGGTCCCAGGGTGGGGGTCCCGGGGTGGGGGTCCCGGGGTGGGGGTTAGTGGTCCGTTGGGCAGGCGGAGCGGTCCTTGCAGCAGAAGTAGTGCACCACGACGCCGTTGGGGTACCTGGCGAACGCACTGCACAGCAAACACACAAAGAACACACACCTTCATATTAACACACACAGATTTAGATTGGCACAGAAATGGACTTAACACACAAAGAGAACACACAGATTTACATTAACACACACAGATGGACAATAACACACAGATAATAATAATAATAATAATAATAATACATTTAATTTAGAGGCGCCTTTCAAGACACCCAAGGTCACCTTACAGAGCATATGGTCATCATAAATCGTTTAAAAAAACAAGAAATTGTGGAAAAAAAAAAAAAAAAAAAAGTTAGACGTTGTGTGCGAGTTAATAGATATACATTACCAAACAGATTTACATAACACACAATTAACAAAGCAATTGGAAAAGGAAGCGGAAGATTTAAATGCAGTAAAAGTGCATTGTGAAAGAAAATTCTGTTCTCATGCATTCAAATTGCCGTCACGATCCGTGAAACACATTTGTCGGATTTCAACCGATCAGAATGTACAAAATGTGCATCAATTATCGAAAATGAATGGGTCTTGTGCGACACAAAATGTGCATAAATTATGGACAATGAATGGTTCTCATTGCGGCCGTTTAATATTCAGCCCCTGATCTACTCTGTATGGTAATGAGAGGGGTAATGAGGAGTGGAGGAACCCGGCGCTCCTTACCTGTTCCCGATCTTCTTCTTGCACACGCGACAGGTCTTCTCCTCCGTGATGACACACTTCACCTGCTGGTGGAAGATACGCTCCTCCTGGACCTGGAGGAGGAGGAGGAGGATGACAGAGGAGGAGGAAGATGACATAGGAGGAGGATGACAGAGGAGGAGGAGGAGGAGGATGACAGAGGAGGAAGATGACAGAGGAGGAGGAGGAGGAGGATGACAGAGGAGGAAGATGACAGAGGAGGAGGAGGAGGAGGAGGAGGAAGATGACATAGGAGGAGGATGACAGAGGAGGAGGAGGAGGAGGAAGATGACAGAGGAGGAGGAGGAGGAGGAGGAGGAGGAGATTTTGTTGAGACCAGGGTAAGATTCAGACACAACAACAACAACAGCCTCAAGTAGTACTCTCAGAGTTGGTTTAAGTGCATGAAACCCTTTAAAAGAATTGGGGGGGGGGGGTTTGTCCCGTTTTCAGAGTATACAAAAGGATACCATGACAACTGTTGTCAGAGCAACTGGAGCAGAATGCTTCCTTTCACTTCGCCTTTCCCTCATGACTGATATGACTATCATTAAGGACATTATCATGGTCAATAGATTACTTTTACTGGACGTTTCCCTGCCTTGATGTCTGACCACCCGGAACCGACCGACCCTCCTCGGACCGTGCTATTGGCTGATTGAGTTCCCTGCCATGGGCAGAAGAAGCACTGTGATTGTCACACAACCAATTAGGTACAATTTTCTTTGTTTTAGGGCTACTCTGGATTCACATTAGGCTGCCAAGAAGAGGATATACAGGCTTCCATTCAGCCACCAGGAACAGAGGAAAGTCCCAGCAACAGAAGACCCCAAGATTCAAATTGATCCACAAATCACCTCTTCCAAGGAGTATTGGAAGTTACTTCTTTCAAATAGTTTGGGACTGCTTCCTATTGCAGACTTTCTTAGCAGTAGTTCTGAATCCACAGGGCTCCCAAACTTTCAGATCCTTCCAGGGAGGAGATAATCAATGTCCGTACAAACAGAGAAGGCCTTAAAGTATCAGGGCTGCGTGTCCGTTGGAATAGTCAGGATTAAGGCTTTTGTTCACGAAGACCATGAGCCCTTCAAAGTACGGTTCAGCAAAATGCCTGGCAGCTGCATCAGCATTGAGAGGCAGCGTTGCACTGACAACTTCGGTGGTCCTTCTCAAGGTTCCTCCCCTCTGGGCAGAGGGAGCTTTTGTTTGGCCTTTAGAGGAATGGGGGGTTAGGGGTGTTGTGTTGTACATCCTGGGGCCTGTGAGACTCCAAACGTGATTAAGGGATACACAAACAGAACTGACTTAATGGGGCCCACACCCTGTTCTGCCTGAGAGGAGAAGGGAATCCGCTAAAGGGATCAATATAATTACGTCATCTCTTCAGAGGGAAACAAGGAAGGGAGTCTGGTGGAAACCTCCACACAGGCACAACGGTGAGAACCTCAGTCGACCAATGACAGGATCTTCATTGTCGTGTGATGAAGTAAACCAATGATGAAAACATGATTGGTTAAATGGTGGATGATGTGATGCATTCAACCAATTCGGGTTTCACCATTGTTTTGGTCCAATGTTTTAAACCGATGATGCAAAATTGGTTGAATTCGTCCCACAGAATCCCCAGCGTACACCTGGCTCCAACCCTGGAGTGGTGGACCCCAACCGACGACCACTAATGAGAAATTATGATAATTAATTGTAAATATTATTTTTATATATATATATATATATATATATATATATATATATATATATATATATATATATATATATATATATATATATATATATATAATCATGCGTCATTTTACCAAATTGTATCCCCTTCTACTTATTGCACCGTGAGGCCGAGACAAACGCAATTTCGATTCCTCTATTTGTCTTGTACCGGTTTTGGAATCGATAAGAAAGCTGACTTTGACTAACTGGAGCTCCGATGGACCGCTGCCTTCCCAGGCCTCCGCCTCCCCTCCCGGACCAGTGTTTGTAATAACGCCCTTTAAAGAGCGGCGTTAGGTAACGCCGTTATTTTTTCAGTAACGGGGTAATCTTACTAATTACTGTTTCCGTCGTTACATCGCCATTACCGTTATTGTACGTTGAATGCGGTGCGTTACTATGAATTGATTGAATAAACTGCGTAATCTGAACGCACCCCTGGCTCCGAACACAAACTGCTAGTGAGCAGACCGGGTGGGTTAACAATGAGATAAGCGATTATGATTGGCTAAGGCAGAGTCATGTTTCATGGTAGCCAATCGGAGCCAGGACACGCGCCACACACACGCGCCACACACACACACACACACGCGCCACACACACACACACGCGCCACACAAACACACACACACACACACACGCGCCACACACACACACACACACACACACACACACACACACACACACACACACACACACACACACACACACACACACACACACACACACACACACACACACACACACACACACACGATGAAGCAGCAGAAATGGTGAGTCGGGAGCAATCCGATGAAACGTTGGCATTCTCTGCAGTATTCGGCAGATGTTCCACAGCCTTTGCAACCAAGCAAATTAAAGTTCAGTTGGAAGTATATCAGGGCCTTGGATGGGCAGTTCAACCATTTAACACATTAAGGCGTAGTGAAAACTGCTCAGAAAAATCCAAATTCTTTGACCTATAGCAACTTTATCTTTTTACTGTAACGCAAATAGTTACTTTCCCTGGTAACTAGTTACTTTTATTATAGAGTAATTCAGTTACTTTTTGGAACAAGTAGTGAGTAACTATAACCAATTACTTTTTTAAAGTAACGTTCCCAACACTGCCCAGGACTCACCCGGAGGAACTCGGCCTGCAGCAGGCTCTTCAGCACCTGGTCGAAGCGCTTCCTCTGGGCCCTCTCCTCCAGGACACTCTCCAGGAACACCCGGATCTCCCGGATCTGAGTGTTGGCCGGCAGCAGGTGGATGGCCTGGAAACAATACAATTCTATAATCTATAATATTCTTAATTTCTGTTAAAACTTATATTGTAATTTGTTTTATTTTATTCTATTGTATTTTATTTTATGTCACACAAACATTTCACTGCACATCCCATATGAGTAAGTGACAAATAAAAACCTACATTTTTGAAACAGAACAATAAGCCACCAGGTTATTCACGCCAGTGGTCGAGTGGATCAGAGTTGACCTAGACTCTATATCCTAGGGCTGCTCCATTATGGAAAATCATAATCACGATTATTTGTCAATATTGAAATCACGACTATTTTTGAGTTTGAAAACATGAAATAGTTACTAGTATGTCTCTCCCAAAAACACTTAGTAACTGAGAACTTTGAATTTGCGCCTGAATGGTCAAAAAGAAAATGTCCAAATCTAAAATAATGTATAGATTTGTATAAAGCTGTTCTGCACTTTCTATGAAACGTTTAAAAAGAAAGATTGTTGTGTACGGGACTCTTTGTTGTGTACGGGGAATGGGTTAACCTAACGATTGTTGGTGCTTGGCACTTGGTTCTATGAACATTCTTACTGTACCGACAGCGATATATCATTGTTTCTCTTTCTTCTGACAAATTTACTTTTTGTATGTCGCTTTGGATAAAAGCGTCTGCTAAAGGCCCTAGATGTAGTGCTGAGTGTGTTTGACTCCCCGATGTCCGCAGTCCACCTTCATGGATGAAGATGTCATATTGAGGGCCAATACCGGCTCTTTAATGACATGCATCTAAAATAAAATTCACGAGACTCTTTGGCTAAAAGCATCTGCTGGATAGTAAACGGTGGGCTCGGTTTCATGAGGGAAACGGGGAGACATTGTTTTCTTTAGCAAGTGTCACCGCCCTGCGGTCAGTCTTCGGTCTATGTCGGGATGTTGCCTCCCTTTCTGAACCCTGTCGACCAGCTCTGTACCCTGGCTCCTCCTCAGTCTCTCCAGCTCATGTCCTTGGCCGTTTGGGCCCAGCCACTTCCTGATGGTGCTGGAGGTGGGATAAGGACCGTCCGATGGGGATTTGAGAACACTTTACACAAGATTAGGAAGATTCGGCTTAAATGGGGCGGAAGGGTTCAGGCCGTATGCGACTACAGTACGAGAAAACCAGAAAATGATGCCTGAACACGCCCGAATCCAGCCATAGAGAGTAAAGTAGTTCTAAAATGGGTTGTGGTAAAATCGAAAAGGTGACATTTCTAGTTTCTTCAAGCTAACTAGCTAAACCCTGATGGCATTTAAGTCTAAAAGGCTGATATAGTCCCACGATAACAAACTAGCTCGACAATCGCTAATGAACCAACTAGGTAGCTTAACCCATTTAGCGTTCATTTCGGCGCAACTAGCTAGCTTGACGCTGCCTAACGAAGGCTAATCCACCACATATATGTGGTGTATTATATGGCGGGCGTGCGACTGGCACACACACACCGAGCAGTCTCCGGGCCCTCACAGACAGTCTTCCACACGCTCCTCTGGGAGCGTTCGGTCGGCCCGGCCGGCACTGGGAGCGCAGCCAGGGAAAACCAAAGCACAGGGACGCTAAAACTCAACGAGGTGCTGTTGGGAGGAGAGGGGAGGAGAGCCGGAGAGCTATCCAAGCAAAGCCACAGCAATAAACCTCCACTCTCCTACAGAGGGAGGGAGAGAGAGAGAGGGGGTTGGGGGGGGGGCTTTTAATTTGAAACGTCTGTGCTCTCTGACACAGATCATTGACACCTTCCACACTAGATCCTGCTCCGCTGGAAACACACAGAGACAGACCAACGGCCAGACAGACAGAGAGAGGGGAGGGCGTGTCTGGTGCAGGTAAGCACAGCTGTCTTCAGGGGGAAGGTGCTTCAAAGCCAAACAGGAAGCCAGGCAGGTAAGCCCACTTTGGGTGGACCGGTGTTTACCGTGATCCAGTGGGGTGGGTCCATCTCTGTGTGGGAGCTTCTGTTGTCCTAGCGATTAACGAGTACGTTCAGTTCTTCCGTTCTCCACGCTAGTCCAACCCGCCCGTTGGGATTGAGTCTGTATCCCGGGCGACGGTGTGTGTGTGTGTGTGTGTGTGTGTGTGTGTGTGTGTGTGTGTGTGTGTGTGTGTGTGTGTGTGTGTGTGTGTGTGTGTGTGTGTGTGTGTGTGTGTGTGTGTTGGGATGTTCCACAGCTGACCGTAGGATGAGGTGGTAACCATGGGAACGCAGACAGAACCTCACACACAGGTCTGACCGCCCTGGGTCTGTCTGCTTGGAGAACCAGCAGGAAGTTGTGTGTGGTGTGTGTGCGGTTGAGTCTCGTGGCCGGAGGAGGACGCTCTAATCTTAGACCGGGCGTGGCCGGAGTCCAGACCCCCTGATGTTTCCACTGAGGTCCTCCCGCCAGGTCTGTAGCCCAAAACCCGGCGGGCTTCAGAGCCAAGCCCGTTTTTATACATCTGAGTCATCGTTTCATGGCTGCCTCGCCCCAACACAACCACAAACAGAAACCGGCATGATTCAATTGAATCTGCCAGTTAAACACATTCTCATCAACCAAAACGTCGAACGAGAGATAAATAATCACCAACGGCGGTATTATAATACAAATATTTGAGTTGTCACCCATTATTTTTTTCCAAACAAGAATAATTACTCCATTTGCCGGGAAGGTCTTTCTCATCACGCTGGAAAGTCCTCGCAAAGAAAATATTCCCACCCAATCATTTAAATATATGCAAATATAATGCAAATTAGGCTACAGGCACAGTCGAGACCTGGAGGTTGGTGGCGGCAGCTGTGTTGAGCATGAGCGACTTTAGCTTTAGAATTAGGAATAGTGCACATTGCTGGTAGCGGTCGGGGATACAAGTAAGGCATTATCTTTAGCAATACTTTGCTTAAGCTGTAGCCTACCTGGGTTTTGAATTTGCAATGGAAGAACCGTGTTTAGCATTAGCATTAGCAATAGCATTGGCGCTGTGATGAGCTTGCTGTGGTTGACCCGTGTTTATCCATAGCTTTAGGGTCAGCACTAGCAGTAATGTACTTTGATGGTGCTGAGCTTGCTATGGTGGATTTGTGTTTAGCATTAGCTTTAGGATTAGCACTAGCGTTAGCGTACCTCTGTGGTGTTCGGCTTGCTGTGGTGGAGCCGTGTTATGCATTAGCTTTAGGGTTAGCACTAGCCGTAGCGTACCTTAGTGGTGTTGAGCTTGCTGTGGTGCAGCCGTGTTGAGCATTAGCTATAAGGTTAGCATTAGCTTTAGGGTTAGCATTAACCGTAGCGTACCTTGGTGGTGTTGAGCTGGCTGTGGTGGAGCCGTGTTGAGCATTAGCCATAAGGTTAGCATTAGCTTTAGGGTTAGCATTAACCGTAGCGTACCTTGGTGGTGTTGAGCTTGCTGTGGTGCAGCCGTGTTGAGCATTAGCTATAAGGTTAGCATTAGCTTTAGGGTTAGCATTAACCGTAGCGTACCTTGGTGGTGTTCAGCTGGCTGTGGTGGAGCCGTGTGTAGCATCAGCTTTAGGGTTAGCACTAGCATTAGCTTACCTTGGTGGTGTTGAGCTTGCTGTGGTGGAGCTCCAGGACCTGCAGGGCCGCCTGGAGGTTGGCCTGCGGCTCCGCCAGCTCCATCTTGATGGGCCCCAGGCAGTGGACGTCCGGGGGGGAGAGGTACATCCTCAGCAGGGATAGGTACACCTGCAGATGGAGGGGGTCACGTCGCACGCTTAACTCTTCGCTTAAAGAGCACCTATTATGCTTTTTCAAATTTTATGACCAATAAATGTTGTTATATTGATTTATAGTCATGTTTAACCATACTAAATTGTCAAATAATGTCGTACATGCAATTAGACGTATTCCCTGCTGACCGTCAGAGCGCTAAACACAGGGACGCCGGTCACCATTCACTTGTTCAAATTTCCGGGATTTATCTACGTAGAACAATCCGGATTTTCCATGTATGGTAATGCTGCGACATGCTCTTCCGGAAGGTAACCAATCACAACGGAGTGGGTTTGGCAGGAGGGGGGGCGGAGAAGGACGAAGCCGAGTGTGGACAGAGAATGCTGAAAGCACCCAGATGAGAGGAAGAGTTTCCCGAAGATCGACATAGTTTTTTGTGCTGTGATTCGTGTCAGGTTGCTCTCTAGGAGTCATTAATAAGAAATTAAGAACAGAAAAGTAGTATAATAGGAGATCTTTAAGTGTGGTCTGCGTCAAGCGTTTCATACGGTCTACGATTCCATCATGTTAAAGGGTTGATAATGGTACCACGTCGACGCAACGCAAGGGAGTTCACGGACCCTTTACGTCCTTTCAGACGGCCACAGTGCTTTCGCTGTTGCTTTCGCTCGCTAAAACCCGACGCAGAACCAAAACGGGTCAACGACTGCGTCAAAGCGTCTGCGTGGTCCTTGCGTTGCGGTTCGACGTGGAGCCGTAATCCGCCCTCAAGAGTGGGGTTGCCTTGGTGACAATGAGCCGTGTTTTGAACAAGCCATTCCTGAGCTTCCCCTCGGGGATCAATACATTATACTTGTCTTAATGACGGCTGGCAAGTGTAAATCCAAAAAGGTTTCGGAACAAGAATGAGGTCATTTGATTGAGTAATTCCCCCGCAAGAATTCTGCAAGAGATGTTTTATGTATGCAGCGACCACAGCTGGTAACGGGCCCTTTATTGCCGACACACTGAGTTTGCAGTTAGTTATTGCAGTTGTTATAGTTATCCAAAGTACTTACATCTTTGTTTCCTTCTGTTAGGTCGTCGTAATGCCCGTGGCAGTATCTAAAGAGAGCAGAGAGAGACTTTAAGTCAAGCAAATACAAACAAATTACAACTGAAATTAACTTCAATTATGGTTCAGCCACTAAAACAATATTTTTCAGTATAAATAATAATTGTAAAGATGTAAAATCAATACTGTCATTTCATATTCTGTACTCCATTTTGTCACATTTCTCGTACCAATGCCACTATATGAACCAAGGCCCCAACTCCTAAAATGTAGGCCGTCTGCCATAATAAATCATCTGTAAATCGACATATGAGGCATAGCTGGTGGTTTCAGTTAGAACCCCAGTATGAAACACGGTGGTTTGAGTTGGAATCCCAGTATGAACCGTGGTGGTTTGAGTTGGAATCCCAGTATGAACCGTGGTGGTTTGAGTTGGAATCCCAGTATGAACCGTGGTGGTTTGAGTTGGAATCCCAGTATGAACCGTGGTGGTTTGAGTTGGAATCCCAGTATGAACCGTGGTGGTGAGCTCTCCTTACTCCTCTGCCATGCGCGTGTCCTTCAGCACGTGAACGTAGATGAAGAGCGCCTGCTCGTGTTTCCCCATGCGGCCCAGCAGCAGAGCTCGCTCCTCCAACAGGCCTGAGAGACAGAGACAGAGACAGTGAGAGTGAGAGTGAGAGTGAGAGTGAGAGTGAGAGTGAGAGTGTGAGAGTGACAGAGAGAGAGATTCAAAACAGATAGCAAGCCAAGTCTTCTATTATAACTCAGAGTTCACTTCGTAGACATCAGGCAGTCACTACTATCCAGAGCGAACATAATAGACTGGACCCGGACTCTCTCCCCTCCTCCCCCCCCCCCCCCCCCCCCCCCCCCGCCCCCCAGGTGTAGTAGCTTGATGACGAGGAGGAGGAGAGAGGCTCCTTACCGTCGAAGGGGAAGTCACTGATGAGTCTGGCGGGTTCGTAGCTGGAGGACATGTCCAGGAAGTCCAGCAGCTTGGACCGGAACTCTCCCAGGTCCCCCTCCTCCTTACCTGCAGCCACGGCGCTCACACCTGCACACACACACACACACACACACACACACACACACACACACACACACACACACTAAATAAACTTGAACAGACAATTGCCAGGGAGTGGCTTCTTTTTAAACTTAAATGCACTAAAGGAAACTAAATTAAATGGAGCCGGCGGAGCTGGTGGATTTATGTCACGGCAGGAACAATATAAAACCCACAAGCCACTAAATAACCAAAGAGCCGTGTGTTTTACCCTGGCAGGGCTCAACGGTCGCCGTGTGATCGATGCTGATGCACCTACGAGGTCCAATTCACATGATCCCGCCCACACCATGGAAGCAGGTCACTGACCCCGCCCACACCATGGGACCAGGTCAGAGACCCCGCCCACACCATGGGACCAGGTCAGAGACCCCGCCCACACCATGGGACCAGGTCACTGACCCCGCCCACTCCCAAGTCATTGGCCCCGCCCACTCCCAGGTCATTGGCCCCGCCCACACCATGGGACCAGGTCACTGACCCCGCCCACTCCCAAGTCATTGGCCCCGCCCACTCCCAGGTCATTGGCCCCGCCCACGCCAAGGTCACTGACCACGCCCAGGAACCAGGTTACTGACCACGCCCAGGTCACTGGCCCCGCCCACGCCCAGGTCACTGGCCCCGCCCATGCCCAGGTCCCTGGCCCCGCCCACACCCATGTCACTGACCCCAGCCCCCGCCCACGCACAGATCATTGGCCCCGCCCACGTCCTGGGCCTAGGTCACTGACCCCCCTGACGGAGAGACAGCCAGACCATGTGACTCCCGGCCAGGACAGACTGTACTAGCCGAGCTCAAAGAGAGAGGCAGGGAGAGAGACAACTCTGGGATGACGACGTCAGAGAAAAGCCGCTCCATATGTGGCGACGTAATCACTAAATCTCCACGAAAACAGGGAGTATAAATAATGCCGCCGGGATCAGGCCCAATCATTCGGGGGAGTCAGCGGGTTTGTCGGGCTGCTCTGGGGGAGATCCATGCGTCGGGAGGTAATGAATATGCTCCAGGGCTCAGATGACCTCAGCCGTCGCTGATGAATTTGGCTTCTCCCGCTCCCAGGGAGGAAGACGAGGGCGGGGAGGAAACCATGGGAACCGACAGCCTCTAGGAGAATGGCCTGGGATGATTCGATCCGGAGATGAGGGTTACTGACCCAATTATAGCTTCTAGAAACATCTCTTTATGCCAATTGTATGGGTTGTGGGGGGAATTATCATAGTAATTATCATAGTAGTGGTAAATTAAATATGAACTGCTGGCTGAATTAACGGATTGCTGAATGATTTAACGAATGAATGTACTCATGATCGTCGGTCTTTAACTCTCTTACCCTATGGCAGGGAGCTGAGGCACTGCTTCATGAATGGGTGTAATGCTGAATGAATGAATGATAAACGAATGAATGAAAGCATGATCTTGGGTCTTTAACTAGGCCACAGCAGGGTCTCGCACTTTCTGGCAGGCAGTGGAGGTTCTGCTTCATGAAGGGTGCACTGAAAGAATGAACGAATGATTGAACGTATGAATGAATGTAAGCCTGACCGCTGTGTCGTTAACTCTCACCCTCTGGCAGGGATTTGAGGTAGGGAATCATGAATGGATGGTTGGATAGATGAATGAATGAATTAATGTAAGCATGATCGTGGGTCTTTAACTCTCATCCTCTGGCAGGGAGTTGATGTACTGCTACGAACGAAAGAACGAACAAATGAGTGAATGAATGAACGGATGAATGACTGGTGGTTGGTTGAGGCTCACCCTCGGGCAGGGAGTTGAGGTACTGCTTCATGAGGCCCTGCACGCGCTCCAGGTAGAGCTGGACGAGCACGTTGTGGAAGTCGGGCCGCGGGTCTTCCCACACGTGGATGATGTGCTCCAGGTAGGGGGCGGCCAGCTCCCTGAAGCCCTCCCGCAGGAAGCTCAGCACACGGTCCCGGGGGAGCGACTCCACCTCCGTCAGGTCCTCCGTGAAGATCTGAGGGGGGGAGGGTGAGGGGGAAAAGAGGGAGGGAAGGAGGAGAAAAGAGAGAGAGAGAGAGAGAGAGAGAGAGAGAGAGAGAGAGAGAGAGAGAGAGAGAGAGAGAGAGAGAGAGAGAGAGAGAGAGAGAGAGAGAGAGAGAGAGAGAGAGAGAGAGAGAGAGAGAGAGAGAGAGAGAGAGAGAGAGAGAGAGAGAGAGAGAGAGAGAAGATTAGGAGAGAGGTAGAGGAGAAGAGGAGGAGAAAAGGAAAGGAGGAGGAAGAAGACAGGGGGGGAAGGAGAGGAGGAGAGAGAGAAGGAAAAGAGGGAGGGAAGGAGAAGGAGGAGAGAGAGTGGAGGAGAAGAGCGGGGTAAGGACGAGGAGGGGAGAGAGCGAGGGGGGAGAAGAAGGGAGGGCGGGAAGGAGGGAGGAGAAAAGAGAAGGAGGAGAAGAGAAAAGGAGGAGGAGGAGAGGGAGGGAGGGAGGGCAGGAGAGGAGGAGGGAAGAGGGAAAAAGGGTTTTTGAGTTTGTGCAATCGTCGTCTGTTCAGATTCAGATTTCTTAAATGATCCCTGGGGAAATTGCCGGAACAATTGCTGAGCTCAGCGTAATGGAAAAACGCAAATAACTAAATGCAAGTAAAAAAAAACTATCAAACAGCCAGCCATCAAAATGTAGTGAAAACGGCAACGCTGGAACGAACAGGGAAGGTCAGGATTTTAACATGCAAAGTTGACTTTTGTGACCTTGTACAAACCCTGTGGGTTAAAGGTCATGTCAGGTACCAATCTTAAAATTAATAAGAGTTACTAAAGATCTGTCAAGGCTCATTTAGAAAGTACTCAAGCCTCTTTGGAGATGAGTGGCGCATTAGGATCTAATCAAGAAAATTACATTCAGCTGTGGTCAGAGATGCCAACAACTACATTGTCCGTACAGCTTCCATTCCAAACCTGGCGCCTCATCAATCTATGTCAAATGTAACGTTTAGGAAAACAGAAAAGGCATCAATGACAGGGCTGAAAAATATGTGGCGACATTACTTATATATTACTTAATAATATATATAATATATTTCTGCAAGATGCGAGCTGGGTGCTGAGAGTGTAAAACTGTAAATTTGAACCACGCAGTTTTTTGTATTTTTTGCAAATCTTTATATTATTTATTTTCCGATTTTATTACTTATTTTGGCCTAATCGTTTTTATTTAATAAAAACAGCCTAGCCCCCCCCTACCTTGCCGACCTCCTCCATCACTACGCCCCCTCCCGATTCCTCAGGTCCAATTCTGCCAACCTGCTACAAGTTCCATGGACTGAGCGACGGACTTGGGGTGATCGGGCCTTCTCAGTTGCTGCCCCCACCCTTTGGAATTCACTCCCCTCCCACATCAAAGTCTCTCCAACCCTCTCTTCTTTCAAATCTGCCCTCAAAACATACCTTTTCAAACTAGCCTTCCCCACCTAACTCCCACCTTATTCTTCATGTTTAACGTCTGTTTTTCTTTTATTCCTAGTCTGTCTTACATAGTTTTGATAGGCCAATATGTAAAGCGTCTTAGAGTACCATATTAAGCGCTATATAAATTTAATTTATTATTATTATTATTAATGTACAATGTACGAAAACTCAATAAAAAACGAATTTAAAAAATGAAAACAGAAAATGCTTTCTACAATGAGGCTGTGCATCAGGTTCGTGTCCCCCATCGTCGGGACCTCAACGTACACCGGTTTCTGTTGTGCACCTTAATCACAGCGAACCTGAGCCGGCCTCATCGAGTGTGAAGCGCTCTTTGTTGTTATGACAAGGCGGCTTCATGTTACACAGGGCGGGGGGGTGTGGGGGGGTCTGGTCGTCACGGTGACAGGCTGTCAGCGCCTAGCACGTCCACGCATGAATCATTTAAAGCACAAGGAGGGCTTCTAATAGCGAAGAGATAGGACGCGTGGCGACAAGGAGTTCAACAGGCTCCGCTCGAGGAGGCGGTTGCCGTGGTAACCGTCGCCATCCCCTCACCTTCAGCCCGTCCTCGGGACAAATCTTCAGCACCCACGGGGCGAACTCGAAGATCATGCCCAAGTTCTCCACTCCTGCGGGAAGAAGTAAGGAACAGAAACACACATCTTTTACAGCAGAGAACCTGGTGGTATGGTATTTGAATGTGTTATAGTACACTTAATATACACATGTATACACTACATTCATACGTAAATGGTTTACATATGTATACTGTATAGCAAACGCATCCTCAGAGGGCTAGCCTATAATGATGCATTTCTCCTATTCTGCCTAGTCTATTCTATTTCACTTTATTTCAGATTTAGCGATTTAGCCTCCAAAAAGTACAATGAAACTTTTGTAAGACCGGAGAAGTCCAACCCCATCACAAAACCATAAACGAAATGACCTGCAAACTACAGTCGTTTGTCCGCCCCTCCCTGCCGCTCTGGGCTGTAAAGACGACTGCAGTGGTCGTTCTGGAGACTAAGGGAGAGGCAGCCTTTTAAAACCCCTCACTCGCCTCCCTCTCACCTCCCCTGAAGTGCCCTCGCAGGGCTGGGGGGAGTGGATCAGAGCGGTGTATCGACGGGGATACTGCAGAGAAAACGACCTCCAAGATGTTTGGTCGAGCCGAGGAGAGCATTACCCGAATATGCGTGAATGCACACTCGCACATCTTTATTTCTTATATTCTTGCAGTTTACTGGCAAATGGACTGCATTTATACGGCGCTTTTATCCAAAGTGCTTTACAGTATTGCCCGACGTTCACCCATTCATACACACATTCACACCCAGACGGCGGAGTCAACCATGCGAGTTAAAGCCAGCTCGTCGGGAGCAGTTAGGGTTAGTTGCCGTGCTCAGGGACACCTCGACAGTCATGGAGCTGGGAGGAACCGGGGACCGAACTAGCAACTTTGAGGTTGCCAGCCCACCCGCTCTACCTCCTGAGCTACTGCATACTTTACTGCACCAACACACCAGAAAGAAAGTCTGAGCATGTGCTAAAGTTACCTGGCAATAAAACCCCTTTCATTGTGAAAGGGAGGATGGGCAGAAAAGTGGTCTGAGAGATGGAAAGACCTGCAGCCAAGGACCACAGGAGTACGGACCCATACCAGGGCGTAGTGGTATGAGGGGGTGACGCACCTATGAGCTCTACCTATTAACAATTCACAAGGTTTCGGTGGAACGCGGCCATGGAAAAGTACATAAAGGCCACTCACTCATACGCTCTCCCCCATACCTTCCTTCCCTCCCTCCCTCCCTCCCTCCTTCGCCTGTCTCACCCCGGGGTCTAGAGCTTTCAAGGTGCCAGACAGTTCTTATCCTCCCCCCCGTTAGAAAGAACACAGGCGTCTTTTCTCATTACCTGGCTAGAGCGAGTATCATGGAGACCTTTTATGGGAGAAGGGTTTTCTAGTCTTAGCATAGAGCTGACACGGATTCATACTCTTATTATTGGATGCATGGTTGGGAGACTTTCTGAGCATTTAGCAAACGCTGTTTTTATCATCTTAAAATAGCCCCAATGCTATTTTCATGGCTGATTTCATCATTTTAGCATAGCGATAACGCTGTTCAGATTATCTAAGCAAAGTGCTCTTGCTGTTTGGTATATAATCTTGGCATAGGGCTAATGCCGTTTGGTATATAATCTTAGCATAGGGCTAATGCCGTTTGGTATATAATCTTAGCACAGGGCTAATGCTGTTTGGTATATAATCTTAGCACAGGGCTAATGCCGTTTGGTATATAATCTTAGCACAGGGCTAATGCTGTTTGGTATATAATCTTAGCATAGGGCTAATGCTGCGGCTGCCTACCCAGTCTCTGGAGGTACTGCACGGTCCGCTCGTGGCCCTTCAGGGGGGAGTTAGCCTTGGTGGACTGGTCCAACAGCACCTGGAGGGCTAGGGTCACCCAGGGGGGGGGGGGGAGAAGAAGAGAAGAGAAGAGAAAGAGAAAGAGAGAGATAGAAACAGAGATATAGATAGACAGAGAGGAGAAGACAAACCAAAAAACAAAAGAGCATTAGAAGGATTGAGAGATGAATGGATTGAAATGATCCAGGAGTTATTACTTGGACGGACTGGCGGTGAATAAATCTCTCTGAATTGTAATTGTCCACAGGAATTGGATAACAGCAATGTGTGATTTTAATTCGAGACCGCGAACAGCTGTTTTGAATTTGCACCAAAAGAGAGCGACGGGAGAGAGAGAGAGAGTGCGAGAGGGAGAGAGAGAGGGCGAGAGACACTAACACCATCACATCAAATAGCTGCAGGCTTGATTAGAATCCAATGTTTACCCCGCCGGGACAGCCACAACACACACACCACGACCCCTCCACCTCTAAGGAGGGTTGTTTGACACAGCGCGGCTTATGGCTTGATGATAAAATAACATGCAAATGAAATAAACAAACCATAAAATATAATCAGGACAGGGAAACTAAGTTTGAATGAATATCATTAACTATACAACACCGCAACAACAACAATAAAAATACACCCCATGATGCATGTCTATAGAAGTAGTTTTCCGAAATGCTGATTTACTTTAGCATCGTCACAAATCAGTTTTACCACGATAACGTATCTACTGTTCCCTCATGTAGCGCCTGCGGATCAACCGCAGACAGGGTGACGGGCCTCTGGCTCAAGGGGATGCCGACAGGTAGACCGCGGAGATCGGGGTTGGAACCCACAACATTTCTACCATGACAGGCCTCGCGTCCAAACTGGGGGACGTACGGAGGGGAAAGACACTGGGGAGTGACACAGCCCTGGCGTCGGGCTAGCGAACGTCATCAGGCCAGCCAAAGCCATCAGGCCAGCCAACGCCATAAGGCCAGCCAACGCCATGAGGCCGCTGTCGTCACAACCTAAAGTTGAAACGAACTCCTTGGAAGAGGAATCGTCTCCAGATGGGTCGTTCTGTTGTTGCTGTGTTTATCCCCGATGACTGACGGTGATGGCAAGCTGCGACGGCCCAGCATCAGCTCAGCGTGTCCTCTCATCTGGCAGGCTGCTGCGGTGTTTAGTGACTTATACAACCTTTCCATCCAAGCCCTCTCTAAATCCTTCTTCCTTCTCCTAAGCGTCGTTTTTTCGCCGTATCAAAAATCCAAGGACTCGTTAGAGTCTAGAGCTCATGGGTGTTAATGAGGCGGACTATTATTGTGATTATGGGACGACTTCTCATAACCAGCCGACCCAGTTGTCATTGTTTTAGGAAGGCAGACGTGAGCGTGTGCGCAGATTCAAATAGAAGACCTCACTAGAGAGCCTGTTAAGGCAGTTTAGAACGTACTAGTTGAAGTTTACAGCGTACCGCTGCCTACAATGATGACGAATCGGGTAAATATTTTACATTAAACCCGTTTTCTTATCTAGCAACAAAATATTCAGTTTTTTGTGAAATGCGAAGAAATATAATATCCATCCAACACTCCTTTCTTTCGATTCAGAAGAAGAAGGTCAGATGACGGCGATTTCAGAATGTGGAAAATACGATGTCTCCAAATCTTTAAGCGCTTTAAGGCCTTTTCTCTTCTAAATAATGTCCTTCTAGACAGGCATCTGTAGGGTCAGAAGCCTGGTGGGTTGTCATCGTGCCTACGGGTTTGAGTAAGGTCACTGTAGAAGAAGTGTTCACACACAAGTTGGCATTAATCTACTTTTATGATATTTGCAATAGCTTTGGCCACTGTCCAAAAATGGAGGTACATGCCATGATTATGCCAGGTAGGCATAATAAGCCCTGGCATCAGCACAACTTATCTTCCTTGTTCAGTAACGTAATGGAAAGTCTTGTATTTCAGTCTTATTATTTTATTTTATTGTATGACAATGTTTATATGTGAAGCACTTTGAGTCTGTCTTGTGTATGAAAAGTGCTATATAAATAAAGTTGCCTTGCCTTGCCTTGCCTTATCCAACTGTAATTACAGTTGGATTACTCGCAGGGAGATCTCCTACCTGGCAGCATTGAACCCCATCGTCATGTCTGCCAAACCTTACAATTAACAGGCTTTCAACGCCACCACCCTCCGTCCTTCTGGAAAGAGGATGGAGGAGCCCAGTGAAAGAGGATGGAGGAGCCCAGTGAAAGAGGATGGAGGAGCCCAGTGAAAGCCACCCAGGTGGGGTGCGGCGTGGACACTGCTACAGGGTCAGCCGGGCACCAGCTCACCTTTCCGGTGCAGCCCTTTCTTCTCGTAGAGTATGATGAGCTCGCTGTACTTGTGGGCCTTCTTCAGGATGTACTCGCTCTCCTCGATGTGACAGTGGTTGTTCTCCAGACGCAGCAGGGGAGACACCAGGGCCACGTTGGTCTGTAGGGGGAGGGAGGACCAGGGGAGAGGAGGAGACGTGAGGGGGGGAGGAGAAGAGAGGAGAGGATAAGAGAGGAGAGACGGAGAGGAGGAGACGTGAGGGGGAGAGGAGGAGGAGGGGGCGACAGGAATAGAGGAGGATAGGAGATGAGAGGAGGAGATGAGGAAATTAGGAGAAGTTAGTGCGAGAGGAGAAGAACAGGAGAAGTGAGGGCGAGAAGAGAGGAGAGGAGGAGAAGTGAGAGGAGAGGAGGTATGAAGAGGAGAATAGGGGAGGAGAGAAGATGAGGGAAGGAGGACAGGAGCAGAAGCGAAAAGATGAGAAGAGGAGGAGAGGAGACGTCGGTGAGATTATGAGATGAAGAGAGGAGTTGAGATGCCGAGGTGGAGAGAAGGAGGTAAGGAGAGGGGAAGGGCATAGGAGGTAACTTGGGCGGCCGAGGGTGACGGAGGTCTCACGTGGAGGTAGCACTTCAGCAGGGTGGTGTCTATGATCTGCAGGAGCTTCTTGCGGCTCTTGATGGTGGGGGTACCCTCCATGAGCGGGGAGGGGGTGGACGGGTCCGAGTCGTTCAGCTGCTTCACCAGGTGGCTGCGCTTCTGCTCCCGACACACACACACACACACACACATAAATAAAACCCATCCTGCTACAGCTACTAACTACAACATTTTAACTCCATCTATGAACACACGATGAACTATGTGTGTGGGGGACCTGCACCATCACACGTTACCACACACACACACACACACACACACACACACACACACACACACACTCCACCTGTGTGAGGTAGTCGATGAGGGCGAGGTGGGCCTTCTCCAGCTCCGCCCCTGACAGCGTGGGCAGGGGGTTTGGGTAGTGTAGCTGCTTGCGGTAGTCCGAGGGGAGCAGGTCGGGGTACAGCCCGATGACGTGGGTTGGGTCTGGGGGGGGACACGGCGGAGTCATGCACCCCCTTAGCCTGGCTGTCCCCAGACCAAGCTCAATCCTAGATTGCACGTTGGTCTGGGGAGGCTGCTGTCATTTTCTTCAGCACAAGAGGGGTGATCAGCGGGCCTAGTTCAAAGGACTCTGTGTGTACGCAACCGGCTGCTTGCCGTCGCGTTTCTGTCGTCATTGTGTTACACCAGCCTATAGCACGCCAGAGGGGAAAAGCCAGCTTGGTGATTGGCTCCCGCGAAAGCGTATCTGAGGGCAGGGCGACTTCAAACCGCCTGCAGAACAGGCTGGGGGGACCCAGTCTAGTACCCCCTGTGACCCCCCCATAATTCATATTTTAGATACTTAAGTCAAGATAAGAATAGCATATTCTAGGACAGGATCATAGTTTAGCACGGGAACCATGATTGCATGATAATTCAGCAGAAGGATTTATTTTTTCCGACATTTCCGTATTCCCATAAAAAAACTTTAAGAGCCAGCATCATATTATTGGAATATTCTCCACTTGAAGGAGTGCACCAAACGATGAAGGCTGCAGTCCATTTAGGCCTAGTTGGGGCCAACTAGGCCGACAAACAGAGTATAAAAAGCCTGTGTTGGACCAAATATGGGTTTTGATTACGCAACTCAAGCCCAGTGTTTGGTTCCTCTAATGAAAACCGTGTCTGTAAATCCCCATTCCCCATCTTCCAGACCCCCCCCCCCCCCCCCACACACACCATCAGCGCCCAGGGCTGGCAACCGTACCTGTGCCCAGCTTTGCGAACACCTGCATGGAGTCGTCAAACCTCTTCTGGCAGAACAGGTTGAAGGCGTACAGGTTCTGGATGTGGTGGATCTGCTGCTTCTTATCTCCGTCAGAGTCGTCCTTCATCTTCTGATCAGGAGCAGAAATACTCACATTATCAAAAGGAGGATGGGGAGAAACATTCAGAACGTTAAGTTTGGGGTACAGCGCCCCCTACTGACGGAGGTGTCATCATGCGTGCAGGGACTGTGTATGGGCGCCATGTGGCTCAGGAGGTGGAGCGGGGTTGGCTGGTAGCCTGAAGGTTGCTAGGTCGATTCCACGGCTCCTCCTAGTTGTGTCGAGGTGTCCCTGAGCGAGACGCCTCACCCTATCGGCTCCTGACGAGCTGACTGTCACCTCACATGGCTGATTCCGCCGTCCGTGTGTGAATGGGTGAACATTGTAAAGTGCTTTGAGTGGCTTAGGGTTAGAAAAGCGCTGTATAAATGCAGTCCGTTTGCCATTTAGGGATTGAAAACTTCACAGATAACTGCAGGTGGACAATTAAAACATTTACATTTAATCTGAGTGTAACAACAATCAACCATATTTATTGGTGTACTCTCTACTGCACAGAGATAAGACCTGGCCGCTCAACGCGAATGTAAACACACATCAGTCGTACATCTTTCAGGCGCCTGGACAGTAGGGATGGGCAAAATGATTCTTTTCCGGGAACTAGTTCTTTCAGTTCAGTTCACTATAACGATTCGTTTATTTGATTCGTTCGTTTTGATTCGTTCGTTACGTCAGATTACATCTTAAAAAAAAATAAAAAATAAAAAAACTTTTTTTCATAATTTTTTTTTTTTTTTAATTGGTCATGGGTCCGGATAGGACCGTCAAGACCGCAGTCCGCCGTTTGGAGAAGCCTGCTATTTAGTATGTCGAACGTCCCACCAATATTTATACCACTTGCTTACTCTCTATATTTCATTCATGGTTTTACATTAATAATTTTATTTTAATTTACATTTAATTCTTCATTGTTCAGGCATTACAGAACTTGCATGGTCATAAATAAAAAATACGAACTGCAGTTTAATTTCTTTGTTTGTTCTTAAATTGACGTAGAATGGAGCAAAGACTCCTGGGATTGGGAAATGCGTTTATCCAATAAACAGATGGAGGTCAAGTCTATTTTCGAAAAAATGTAGGGGGATATATGAGTCGAATGGTATGACCCAAGATACGTCAGACAGAGAAAGCGCGCATATTCGACGGTACCGCCTTGTCATTGGTTTACCCAGGTGCCATTCCAACACCATTGCTACCTCTCATTGGCTGAATCTTTGAGAAAGTTGTAGACTCAATCAATGGAAGTCGCGGGGAGACGGCGCTCTGTTCGTTTGTATATTTTATTTACGTGACCATATGTTTGGTTTATGTTAAAAAAAAGAATCAAAGAACCAGTTCTTCTTGTTTTGGGGAACCAGTTCTTGTCGTTCACGTTCGGGATTCGTTCGTTGTAACGAATCAGTCGCGACCGACACATCCCTACTGGACAGAGAAACACAGACGGAAGCTTCCGGGGAAAGAGCCAATCCGCAGGGCGCCAGGCCGTCTTGGTGTCCCCTGATTGGCTCTTGCCCCTGGCTCACAGGTCAGGTGACTTACCGCCAACTGCAGGGCCAGCTCGAACTGTTTGTCCTGCAGCAGCTGTCTGATCTGGCTGGCGATGGAGACGGAGACCAGGCGCCACACGAAGTGGTTGCTGGCCACGTACACCACGTTGGGCCTGGAAGGCAACAGGGAACACCGGGATGACGAGCGTAAATCACCGGGATGAGGTGCGTAACACACCGGGATGAGGAGAGTAAAACACCGGGATGAGGAGCGTGAAACACCGGGATGAGGAGTGTAAAACACCGGGATGAGGAGTGTAAAACACCGGGATGAGGAGAGTAAAACACCGGGATGAGGAGAGTAAAACATCAGTATGAGAAGCGTGATACACCGGGATGAGGAGCGTAAAACACCGGGATGAGGAGCGTAAAACACCGGGATGAGGAGAGTAAAACACTGGGACGAGGAGAGTAAAACATCAGTATGAGGAGCGTGATACACCGGGATGAGGAGCGTAAAACACCGGGATGAGGAGAGTAAAACACCGGGATGAGGAGAGTAAAACACCGGGATGAGGAGCGTAAAACACCGGGATGAGGAGAGTAAAACACCGGGATGAGGAGTGTAAAACACCGGGATGAGGAGTGTAAAACACCGGGATGATTGATGATGTTTTGCTGGAGTCTCCTATTATGCAGTCTGTTCGTTATTCTTGTTACAGATCTTGACAGCACATCTGATTCACAGCCCTCCATCTGCCACTCATCCCTTTGCCTTCAGTTTAGAATTCCCTCCCAACCACTTCGGGAGAATTCTAAACGTCAACTCATGTTTTAAATTTTCAGCGGCTACCATGCCCCCTAGTGGACGGACTCTGCACTACAGATCAGCAGCTGCCGTGCCTCTGCACTGCAGGCCACTGGTCCACAAGAGTCAACCAGCATCATGAGAAACAAGTGGAATACAAGGGGAGTGATCCCCCATCAGTCATTCATTGATACTTATTGAATGCATCTTTATATTCCATTGCACGGATAATAACATGCATGAACGGAGCGTTGATAAAAAGATGATCATGACACATAAAAATGATGCTATATGATATCAAGTACTGATGTTTAAGGTGTGCTCACCCTGCTGAGGTGATGAAGCGCGGCCTCTGCAGCTCCACACTCTGGACCAGGAGACGAGGCTCCAAGGTACGGATCTCCACGTAGCGAGGCAGCACCGCGATGATGTAGGGGGGCTGGTGCTCTGAGACACACACACAGAGACATAGACATAGACAGAGACGGAGACAGAGACACACAGACACACACACACGCACACCCACACACACACACACACACACAGAGACACACAAACACACACACACGGGTGGAGACACACACACACACACACACACACACACACACACACACACACGGTTTAACACCAACTAAATGAACAAACAAAAGTCATCAACAACAATCATCCTTATCCACCTCATTATGATGATCAACAGACCATAATAATCAGGAGTAATACACGATCAAATGAGGTTGATAGAATCCAGGGCTAGGCAACATCGTCATTGAAGTCATTAACAATGAATTAGCACCATCCCATCACAGTTCGCACAAACTCTGGAGAGCTAGCTTGTAGTATAGACTAACTAAACCGGGGAAGACTGAAACCTCGAGACCGGTCCCCGGGAGGCTGGTCCTCAGAGAACCACTTGTCTACGTACAGTAGAGGAGAGGAAACTATGCTGCGCAGAAACTACATTCATAAAACACTATCATATAAGACAGGAAATGATGATTCATCTGTAAAGTCCGGCTCCCAGTATTCATTTCCCCCCCTCTTCTTCTGCGACCCAGCAGGCATGACACGTGCCCCTACAGACTGATCCAGCATCAGCGTCTGGCTCAGAGGTACCCCTCCCAACATTTTTAGGCGAGACAATTCTGGTTACCAACTCTTCTCCATAATACCAACATCCCCTTGAAGAAGTATCCCTGAGTAGTTTGCTAGTGGTTATGAATCGGTAAACAGTTTCCAAGTATATATTAGGGGACCTTTAGCCCTTAAGAGAAATGTGAACATGTCAATTATCTAGCACTAAACCTATTAATATACAACCAGACAGTTAACCAGACACGTGCGCCGGGGGTGAGTAACCAAAGTTAGGAATCGGTAAAAGAAGGAACCAGAACTGAAGCACCACAGCAGAACGTGAGGAGGAAGAGACTGAAAGGAGAACGGGACTTAAACGTAGGGAAGCACTACTTCCGGGACATGGAGGGGAACGGTTCTGTGCGGCTTGTTGCTGAAATGTCTTTGTGGTGGCAGCAAGCTACTGCCAAACACCTGAGGCCTGCTGAATTGGCGTTGGCGTAATTGGGTTTGTGCGTGATGAGCATCACCATAATCAATGCACCTAGATTATACACCAGCTGATGAACGCCAACACACTTCTTGAATGGACACATCCTTGCGGCTAGACTAACATTATTTAGAAAGTAGTTTCCACAACGTTGCATACACCATCTCAATGATTTCTACCGCAACGGTCAAGGTACAAATTCAGTTTTAGGGATTTACATTAACACTACTACTCAAGTAGTGGAGATAAAAAGTTTCGGTATTCAGTATTGATGTCCACAATAGTTGTATTATCTCCCCTACCGTCTGTCTTAGACACTGCAGTATAATTGTACCACCTCGTCTCCTGAAACAACGAGAACGAAGACGTGACGAGGAGGAGTTCCCCTACCCCCGGTGATGAAGACGAGGTCACCTACCCATGGTGATGGGGATGTCGGTCCAGTTCAGGGCACACTTCTGCGTGCAGACGCCCTCCTCGTTGAGCACCACCGTGAGGTCGTCCTGGCCCACCGCCACCTTGCCGTCGGCCAGCGGCGTCACCAGCGGCTCCAGCTGCTTCCCGGTGGGGAACAGCTCCTTGATGGACCCCCGCCCGTCCATCTGGGCCGCGGACCGCCCCAGAGGAACCCCAACAGAGACACAGCAGGTTAGCGTACCGCGCCGAGAGGGTTCACACTTCAGAGTGAGCGGAGGCACAGCTCATGGAGCCGAGGCTCTGGCCTCCGCGCACAGACGCTGAGGTAGGGATGGGCGATTGATCCAATTACGGTCGCGATTCCGATATTGGCGTCACACATCTCCAAACGTTGTGATTTGGGTTTTTCGATCTCCAAACTAATATAATCTAGTTTTTAAGTATAGTTATTTTATTCATTCAATGTTTTATAGAAATTGCAAAACAGCTGGATACATATTTGTATATTATTTTCCCAAGTTCTCAGTTACAAATTGTCACTATGGCTAACGAGTCTATAGGAATATAGTATATAATTTGATCTCAAGAAATTCTTGCCTCGTTAAATAAAGGTTAATAATAATAATAAAATATCTAAGTACAGCTGAAAGACTCAGTAGCTAGAGAGCAAAACTGCAGAGTCGCGTTTTCACAGACGACTGCGGTGGGAGTCCGTGGTGAGGGGATGGCTATAATGAGGTCATTTCCTGTCGGAAACCTACCCGGATGAGGTAATAGTCCCGTTTGAAGCCCACGCATATGGAGTTCTCACACCACGCCATGGACTTGGGGATGTCCGGTACCCCCAGGTCCCCCTGAAACACACACACACACACACACACACACACACACACACACACACACACACACACACACACACACACACACACACACACACACACACACACACACACACACACACACACACACACACACACACACACACACACAGTGAGCGAGGTGTAGCAGCCTCTGGAGGGGCAGCTCTTGTTTTAAAGACACCCGGGGTTCTCTTCTGGAGACAGGCGGGCCGTGGTCTCACCTGGAGCTCGTAGAACTCCCGGTCCTTCCAGAAGTACAGCTGCAGCTTCTTCTTGACCGCGACACACATCCTCAGCTTGGCCTCTCCGGAGCCGGACTGGGGGGGGGGGGGGGGGGGGGGGGGGGGGGGGGAGATCATAGGACACGGACATTACTAGATCATGATATGACACTAGGTACTAATCCAGAAGGATACTCGTTACTAAACCATAGTCTGATGCTAGTCCTCCTCAGCCTAATTACTAAATCAAGAATACTAAAAGACTAATTATTGCATGACAGGATGATACCAACTACTTCATCATGCAATGATGTTAATAAATCAAACTATGATAAATTAGATGACGATTGATAATTCCTAAATCATGAGTGCTGATAAGTAAGTCATAGACTTACTGCTAATTACTAACCACTGATTGTTAAAGGTAACTAAATCATGATTGTGAGTGTGAGCGTCACAACATGTCGATTAATGAGCCATGCATGAAGTCATCGTCAGACCATCAATGAGCTAGACAAGGCCTGTAAGATCAATGTGAGTAGGCTGTAGAGAGGGGCGTGTCTAAAGATCACTGAACTAGACAAAGCCTGTAAGATCAATGCGAGTAGGCTGTAGAGAGGGGGGTGTCTGACCTGTAGGTCGCAGGAGAACAGAGTGGCTCCCTTGGCCTTGGGCACCACGGTGATCTGCTGGAAGGTCAGCAGGTCGTGGACATGGATGTTGTTCTCTGTGGGGTGATACCAAACAACTCATGGTGCATCCAATGGAGGTCAACTTAAGAGAGCTAAAGAGAATGCTGCATGAACAAACAAATTGGACCGGACATGAGAACGCTTCCTCAATTGAGGCCTCACTGCACACTGTTGTTCACTATAAAAAGCAGTCATGCAATCATGGCATATTTGTGTGCTGTTTCCAATCCTCGCTCACCAGCCACACAACATGGAGCATCCAGTTAACCTAGCAACTTAATATTGTACATACATTCAATTATATCTATTACAAATCAGTACTGTGGAACATGAACTAGCAGAGCAAGCCCACAGCAAAGCGCACAACCTGCTCCTCATACAGGCCAAGAAACAGAAACCTTTTCTCAGCTGCTAGGCAACGGTGCTTCACCGCCGCAAACATTTGCTTTCATTAAAATGTAAAACGTGGTCGTCCAATGGGAGATTAACAACTCTGACTAGGGTCGAGAAAAGCCTACCAAGCAGACTGACGAGGATCTTGTACTGGGAGACCACGAAGAGCTGCAGAGACAAACAGGAAGGACTTTAAAAAACATCCACAAAGAACTTGACATGACAGAATGATTTCATTAAAAGGGGCGATATTAGGCCCCTTTTTTTATAAGCCGTTTAAAAATATGCCTTTTCCACATGTATACCTGCTGGATCTTCTTTGAGAAGTTCTTGTTGGATTTCTCCAGCGTCACCTCAAATCTATTGGTGCCTGTGGAGGAGAAAGCAGCTTTCATCCTGGGCCGATCTCAGAAACCATAAATCGTCATTGTACGATTAAAATAGTCGTTGTACGATGACGCCCGCTCAAAACGTGATTGGTCCATGCTAAGAATGGAAATCAGTGCGCTTCTGATACCAAAATAATGTCCCGTTGCCTACAGATTCTGCATTCATATGCAGATATGATTATAGCGATGAATCCAGGGGTGTCTGGTGTGTACGTCACAGAAGGTACGACTCAAGGTATCGTAAAAAGGATATACAACAACTTCAGGCCTGATTGTTTAAACTTCCCCCACCCTCTGATCATTTGACAGATGCTTTTATCCTGCACGATTTAGATACACGACATTAATAAGCAATTAGGGGTTAGGCATTCTATTCAAGAACGAACCTACAGGCAGCCCAGTAAGAATAAAATCTGTGCAGATAGACTATTAGGAACAGCAGGTTCACCTGCATCTTTCTTTATCCGGTAGAGGAGGAGGTGTCCCGGTTTCGTGCCAACCAGAAGCCAGTCCTCTAAAGGAACACAGACACAAATTGAACAGTGACACCCAAGTTTATTTTTCATTTGATTCATACCACACAACTTTAAGAAAATATCTGGGAGTATTTATGTAGAAAGGCTAGACCTTTAAATTATTTTATATACAACATTAACATGCTTCAATTGGAACCAGTAATAAAATATCGATACATTGAATAGAAAGTTCTTCCACACTATCATCCCGTGTGAAATGGCCAGGCATGCCCCAACACAATGTCGCATTATCAGCTTCGAGCTCTTCTGTCGCGTCGGTCACGGGAGAGTCATTCATGTCGGCGAAATCACGTCCCTATTACGAGCCACGTAGGACTACCACGGTACTGCCTGTACGATGTTTAAGGAAAGGAAAAACTCGTCGAGATGTGGGTAGGAACTTACCCCAAGCCGCCAGGCAGTCAATCTGGAGGGGAAGCTTTTCCAAGATAGGCACCGGTTCATACGCGTCGTGCATGTCGAACTAGTTTAGGGGCGATTCAGTGATAAGAGATGGGCACCACGGCCGGCTGGAGTTGGCCAGACTGACTGACTGTCTCCCTGCCTGTTGACTGTCTCCCTGCCTGCGGTCTGTCTCCCTGCCTGTTGATAACACCTTGGGTCTCGGCGTCACGCCTTTACGCCATGTTTCCATCCACTGTGTGTTTCTTTATCTCAACTGATGTGGAGCCAGGGGAACCAACACATCAGCGCCCCAGGGAACCCAAGCCGTGTAAAAATCACCGAGACGGGCTGTTGTTTTCTTTATGTCACCAGTCCACCTCGACCAAAACAAACCATCTGATGGCTAGCTAAGCTATCTTAGCTCAAAGTTAGCAGTCAACCAGAGCAAAAATACATGGCTTCGTTTGTATCCTGTGACAGTCCGTACAACCGGAAAATGTCTTTGTTTCACACTGAGGTATTAAACTAAAATATAAAGACGTAAGCACTGCAGTTCTTTGGTAGCGGCGGTTGGCTAGCTGGGCTGTCCAACAACATGCTAGTTTACGAGTTCTGTTGATCGCTGCCTGAAGGAGGAACGGGAGGTTTGACAGGCACGTGACCCTAAAACAGCGGACTCACGAGGACAGCATTAAAGGTACAGTGGGCATTAAAGGAACAGTGAGCAAAAAAAGCTAAAGTGGGCAAGGAGCGGTTGTCCCGCGCCCTTCTCCCCTTGAATTCAATTCAATTGTTTAGCCCTTGATCACAGTTAAAGTCTCAAAGGGTTTAGAAAGAAATATATCTATGAGACAACCCCCCAGAAGTCGAGAAAAATCTCCCTTAATTAGCAAGGAAGAAATCTTGAAGGAACTCAGCGTGATCCCTCCTTCAAAGGATGATCAGGTGTGCAATGGGTGCCATAATTGACATAGGCTACTTTTTAAATAATTTAGTTTATAAGAGTATAACAGGTGATGGGGTGCTGGCCGGTTATGTCAAGGCATTCAGTTGTAGTCACTGCAATATGCCAGGTATCCACTCACTGACGTCCCTAATAATCGGGGAAAAAAAACAACTAAATATGGTATACCCAGAAAGTTACTTTTATGAACCACAGAACATTTAATAGATACCTATTTTGCATCTAAAAAGAGTGCACAGAAAGTGATGACCAAAATATAGGTTTCAATAAAAACTTTATTCCAGGACAAACAAATAAAAGCCATACAATATCATTCAATTGTTAATAACAACTTGGAGAGACAACCAGAATCAAGAGCTCTAATTCCTCTAGAAACAAGTCAAATGAAAATAAGATTAAACATAAATATACACCAAAAGCCCACACATATTCTGACGAGTGCAGAAGGACGGCATATGATTCATCCAGTTTAGGAGGAGTGTCTTTAGTGAAGACAGAGAAATAAATATAAAATATCGTCAAATGAAGTCAGACAGACCTGATTAATTACAGGATGATCAAGATTCCCTCTTTCTGTTACAATAGGGTGAGTGCTCAATCTGCTCATATACAGTATAGAGATCGGCCAAGCATGGGTTAAATTGCGACAAGACCATCCGACAGACACAATTAAGACGTAAATAAATGTTACTTTGTAGAAAGTGAAGAATTCTAAAGAATGCCATAGCGATGACGACCAAGTCATGTATCATTCTGTGCAACACATCACAATTTAGAGCAGATTTCACGAGGTTTTTATAAGCCAGACTATTATACAGGTATTCCTTGCGTCGCAACAAATACAACCAACTCAGGTTCAGCACCAGCAGCGAGGTCACAGTACAAATATAACCAATCATCTTCAACCTAATATTTCACCCAGCGGCACATTTACAGAACCCGTTTCTGTCAGGGGACCGCACTGCAGTTAACAGCGTGCTGCATTAGGAAATTAAAAATATATTAATTGTAGAAAGAAAAGTTCTCAATCATGTGCATCATGTCCAACGTTGTAGTGCAAACTCTATTTCGTTTACCAAAACATTTAACAACAGGAAGTAGATATATCAGAAGATTTCCGCCCAGTGATAAATTGCCCATAGGATCCTTCAGAGGTTTGTACATTCTGTTACGGTTTCTCGGTTGGCCACCAAGTCGTATGTGCAACGTAGGGAGAGCAGCGAGAGCGTTATTTCTTACCAGTTATTTCAAGTTATTACAATCAGTGGAGCCTGAGTGTGTTTGGGGTTGAAAGGTGAATAAATTAACTAATAAATAAACTTGCCGACTTGGTGCCAAACCAAACAGGTGATATGAATGAGCATTTTAATGGGTTGTGATTTAATCTACATCTTGCAGTAGAAACCTTCAGGCCGTACGAGAGTGGAAGCCAACGACAGGCTAACCAAGAACCACGCCCAGTGGCACATAGCTCCCAAAATACAAAAAATATATAAATAATAATATTAATAATATAAAATAGGAACCACAGGCTGTGTCCAAATCATATTCTCTTTTTTTTTTTGGTTTCTCATTTACATGACAGCCACTCCATGCCGTCTCCGCTAATTTGCCTTTTCATTCCCGGCCGCTGCGATGCCTTGGGCGTCTCTCCGGTCACGACCTCTCAGCTGCCGCTCCTACTCCATTTTGGATCTCTCCATTTTGGTTTTGAGGATTTCCTGTGGAGGGAACAGGGAGGATGAACGCACAAAGGGAACTGAAGTGGTGCACTGTGGAGGTCGGTACCCACTGCGGTTTCTTTGAATGGGAAGATGGGGGCTACTTTACCTCTTCCTCGTCCAGCATCGCAGGCAGAGCTCTGTAGAGCGAGAGAGAAAGACAGAGAGACAGGGAGACAGAGGGAGAAGAGTAAAGAGTCATTTTCCTTCTTGCCTGAATGTTATCAGAATCCATCATTCTGTCAGTTGCCACGACGATTGGACGAGGTAAACGAGGCCCGTGAGTTACAACACATGATCCATTGATCCAGGAACTCCAACCCAATTCAGTCACCTTAATCCACTTACGTCAGAAAGGTCAAGTTAGGAAAAAGGGCCGGGAATGTCCAACATGGTAAATACTCCCAAACCAAAGCAGTGCTATTTACTGTGATGACACGTTTGGGGGGGGCTGGATACCAGTGGGTCTCTCTAAACAGGGTTATTTCTAATCCGTTCACCATGCTCATGGCCGCAGTGACAGGACTCGTATTCTGAAGCGCTGAACCCAACGACCCCGAACTAATGTGAGATAGGGCTGCCCAATATTGAAATCCCGATTATTTTTGAGTTTGAAACATGATGCATTTATTTAGCATTTCTCTCCAAACAACACTTTGTAACTAAAAATATTATTAAGTACAAATATGTATCCAGCTGTAATAATAATCCCTTCAACTCGATTATATTGGGAGATCTGTTTGGAGATCGTTTGACACCAAATTCTGATCCCCCCATTAAAATCAGATAAATGCAAAGCCCTAATGCGAGATACATACACGTCCGCCACGGTGGTGGGGATGTTCTCCTCCACCCACTTGAGATCCTCATCCTGAAACGACAAAGACACAAACGACCGTCAGACCGCAAACGACCGTCAGACGAGGCGGACCCGAGCCCGACGTCACACATGGACAGACGGGCGCCCCGTTGGACGGGTGGCCCGGGGGGAGGGAGGAGGAGGTGAAGGAGAAGGAGGAGGAGGAGGAGGAGGAGGAGCGTTCAGAAGACGGACCTCTTTGCTCAGCAGCTTCTGGGAGCCGTTGGTGTCTGGCTTGGAGCCCCTCATCTTCATCCCCTCTGAAAGAGCGGAGAGAATACCGAGCACACCATCAGAGCCCTCCGTAACTTAATATTCAAAAAGGAAGTGAATATTAAGAATATACTTTTTCGATCGCATGCTGCGGTTCTGGAGGGAGAAGTTATTTCGTCCTTACCGAACGCTTCATTCAGCATGGGTTCCTTGGCCTCCTCTTCGTCATCGTCTTCGTCGATCAGAGGTGAATGGGAAAACCTGAGAGAGGATGAGCACATGAGATCATGACCGGATCCCGAACGCCCCGGTTTCTATCCTAACCCACCTTACCGTTCACACTGGGCATCCTCAACATCGGACGGGCGAGATACAAGATCAGGGTGGTTTTCCTAAGCAGTTTCGGGATGTTAACCGTAATAAAATCATGAGGATTACATTTAACTTAATTAAACCAGGAAGTTACCGGTGACACTACTTGGTAACAGTTAGCCTGTGTGGCTCAATGAGTGGAGCATGACATCAACACTGCCAGGGGTAGGGGTTACGTTCCCACTGGCCCCGGTTCTCAGCCGTGGTTTTAAAATGGCCTGCAAGACATTCGGGAGGGAGCGGTGGGTCTCCGCTTCCTGTTTACCCCCGACCTCTGGCTGTTGGCGGAGGGCCGGAGCAGCACCATGATGACCAGCAAGATGGTGGAGAAGAGCAGCCTCCAGAAGGCGTCGTCCACCCACAGGTCCCTCCAGCCCTGCGGGGGGGGGGGGGGGGGACAGTGGCCGAGGTTTGATCACCCGAGACTCAACAACCGGCGGTACATAAAAAGAGGGAGTCATGGCAACAGAATGTGGCCGTCGCCCGCCGACGTCGATCACACCTACCGTCTGGCATTCCACCATCTTGAAGACCTTGGTGGTCCAGATGATGAAGATGATGGAGGCTGCGGAGACACACGCAGAACATAAGAGGGACATGTAAACAACACGGACAGATGTTTATAAACCACACACACATATACACACACAACACACACTAACGGTACACAAGTGGACCAGTTCAGACACGGAATTGATCTCGTTTCTGATATCAAAGTGTTGGCCCACAGACAGACCCCCCTAACAGAGAGACCCCCCCCCCCACAGACAGACCCCCCCTCCAGGACACTCACCGACCACGGAGAAGATGAGGGTGTTGGTGAAGTGCTGGTAGAGCGAGAGCTTGACCACGTTCCTGCGGAGCTTCAGCAGGCGGGTGGTCTGAGACAGGCTGATGAAGATGTGGGAGGAGGAGGAGGAGGTCAAGGAGAAACGGCGGGTGGAGCGGACCACGACAAACCCCGGCCCCCTGCCCAGGTTCTCATTAAGAGAGGTTCAAACGATGCTGATGAATATGGATCAAATACCCTTCAACATCAACCAAAAATGTACAAAAGTGTATTGACCGACCGAAAGGCTCAGGGGTGTAAATCCTTTCAAAATAAGAGTCCCTGTTAAAAAGCGGGCACACAGCCATGCGCGTGTAAAGGATATCCACCACATGACGCAGGAGTCGATCAGGGAGAGGCTGAGGTTAGCCACCAAGGCCACCGTACCGTTGAAGCCCTGCAGGGGGGGACACACACACACACACACACACACACACACACACACACACACACACACACACACACACACACACACACACACACACACACACACACACACACACACACACACACACACACACACACACACACACACACACACACACACGTTTTGATTGAGGTTGTGAGGGTGCTTCTTGTCTAAGTGTTTGATGGTGATGTTGGGGTCAGACCGTGGGGTCAGTGGGGACTTACACCGGTGACCCGGAGCACGCCTTCCACGGAGGAGAAGAGGAGGTAGAGCAGGCCCACCGCCGCTAACCGGTGCACTGTGGTGCCCAGCCGGGGCCTGCACCAATGACAAAACACAAGGAAGTGGAATCAGCCAATCATACGGGCCAAATGGCTTGAAGGGGCGGGTTGGCTTCTGTATTCCGACAGATCGTGGCTCTGACTATTATCAAGCTAGCTCTATGACTGGCTTGATACCGACTGCGATCAAATTAAACAACAAGCTCGACCATCTCCCACCGTGTACTGAAGCCATCAGAGAATGTGATCAACAGTCAATCATAGCTCAAGACGCTGGAATTGGTCAGATTAAGGTGAGGAAAATAAATCATCCAACAGGTTGGTTCACAGAGCAGGCAGAACCACTGACAGCATACATGCTTAGCGTTGCGACGGTACAGTTACTATGATGCTCTTCCTTGCCTACGGTGCTCTTGACTTACCTGACGATGCCGTAGCCCAGACTGACGATGAGGAACAGGATTCGGGCTAAAGACCTCTTCAGGGCAGAAAGCAACTCGCCGAATATCGCAGCACCTATCACTGTGGACAATGAGAATACATTTAAAATACGTTTTGTTTTCCCTTTAAGGAGCCGATAGAGGGATGGGGTGTCTTGCCAAAGAAACCCTGCAGGTAGAACCGAAAACGTTGCGGTTCCAACCAGGGACCTTTCGGCTAAAAAACACCCCAGCCCCTCGCCCGAACCTGCCTCTCAACAAACGACACATGAATGAATTGAACTCCGCCAACGGGACGCTGACCGAAGTCTCCTTGGTAGCGGATGCTCTGGTGCTCCGAGTAGAACACGGCCTTCTCCAGCATCCCCAGGATGATCACGGCCCCGATCCAGAACTGGATCCGCAGCAGGTCCCGCCAGTAGCAGGCCGACCAGAACAGCCACAGGGCGCCGAACAGCACGTACACGATGCACATGACCATGAAGAACTGGGGGCGGAGCAACAGCGGGTAAGAGGTCTTCAATGTCCTACAACTTTATGCAGTGTTGTGCCCAACACTTACAATTTGAGGGAACAAAGTGCTTGAAAGACCACCAATGGAATCATGAAATAATAATGAAATAATTTAATGAAGTGATGATGATTTAATGAAGAATAAGATTCTTAATTTACTAGTGACTCAATTGAATCAAATATGGGTAAACGGTAGTTCAAATGTGTAGAATGTTAAATCTTTATTATGATGTAAAGTGATGAGAATTTAACATTAGTTTCTCCAAAATACACCCTCACACTTGACGAAATCTACTTTACGCACTAGGAGTATGCAGTGTTTCATTGATGCAAGGAATCACGTACCATCATCAGTGGCCAATCAGCAGGGGACGAATAGTCATGCGATCCCTTCATCTCCACTTTCACTAGAAACAACACAGCAAGGATGATACATCAGCCGGAACCACAAGGATCACTTACCCATGGCTGCAACATCACAATAATGGGTTCCCACAGAGGTCAGTTCAAAAGACACATTTGCACTCCGACACAAATATGTGAGAAGAGTTGTTCCAATACCTGTACCAGTATTGGAAATTCTTCAGATTCTACCTCCAGTAATTATAGTTTATAAATGTAAATGATCTAGTTCGGAGAAAAAAAAAAGGTTTTTAAGTAAACTAACTTTAAATTGAGGTCATATTAAAGGCTATTAAAAGTCACAATGCTAGACGCTGCATCGGTATATACTCTCTATCGGCGGATACTCAAATTCAGGAATCGGGAAGGAAAAAATAGTACGGGAACAACTCTACATGTGAAAGAAGAAGGGGAAGGTTTCTCACTTGTGAAGGAGAAGGTGCTGTCCTCCACGTCTTCCCCGCGGCGCAAAATGGGCTGGACCTTCACGATGAACAGATATGGGCCGTCTTCCCACGCTTTGGCCACCGCACCGATGTCCTGCCACCGTCAGATTATAATCCCAGATTATTATTCAAACATAATAACCCCAGATTGGGGTTCATTGATTGGGGGTCCAGAAATGTTAATCCCCATGAATTATCCCAAAATTGGGATATCGTAGTCAAGTATCAAAATAACAAGCCCAGACGCTTACCGGTTTATCCATCCATATCAGAGTCTGGTTGGAGGGATCGCTCTGAGAGGAAAAAAATGGAAAACATATAAAACAGGGTGTACACTCTAGTGTAGCATTAGTAATTACTATCTTGTTAATGTCTGATTTCTTTTATGATATAAGACTGCAAGATTAACCAAACATATCTAGCCAACATTAGCCGCAGACCAGCCAGCCCAGAGTCCAGGAGACTAGCTTGGTCTCTGAGGAGGGCTAGGGTCGGGACCTTACCCTGGGTGGGGAGAGGGGCTGGTAGCTGTTGAAGTCTCCGTGGTACACCTGGTGTGGGGCCGAGGGGAGAAATAAATAAATAAGTCTATTGAACCACAACGTGTGGTCAATTTAAAAGGTGACATGAAGTGTGCTGAACAGATCCGTCCATCAGCCATCCAGGTGGATACGCCCACTTGTGATGTCAGAAGAGGCAGATTTTCAAAACGGCTTGTAACGGCAATTCACACTCACACCTGGTGGTATAGTATGTCACCTGAGTGATTTAGATGTACACGTTTAAAAAAGTATCGGTGTTCAACACCAGCTGCCTAGACCGAGAGCTGCCGACCTTGGGCAGGAAGAGAGAGGAGCAGTTGTCGAAGTACATGTATCCCTGGCTGTAGTAGCCGCTCCAGTCGTCCTTCAGCATGCTCTCCAGACCAAACATGTTGATCGCTTTGTTATCCTGAAGGAAGAGATGGAGATATTTACATCAACACGCTGCCAGTGAGCTCACGCAGGCCGACGCAACCGTTGAATTCATTGCACAGGCTAACGAATCAACGGTGGTGCCAGAATGAACATGAAAACGTTTTTTTTGTGAATTGAACTCAACAACCACAACCATGATGCTCGTAAAAAAAAAAAATCAGGGAGGATCATTGATCAAAGCCATGTAGCCATTGCCATAATGTCAAAAAGGGGGTCTACTTCTGCCCTCTAGTGGTCTGAATTCAAAATTAACCATCAGGAAACAATGCACCATAATATGGTGTAATGTATATTATATATTGCTGACTTGATGGAAACAAAGACATGAAGTTCACACTGACCGGGGTGTTGAAGACTTCGTTGTAACAGATGGAGGAGCGGAGGTACCAGCTGATGTTGAAGGCCAGGTTTGCGTCACAAGGCGCAGACTCCTCCGGCCCCAGGACTTCATTAAGAGAAAGGAAACTTTATTCAGATCAACCATGACAACAAGGGACCTTCTGGTGCCATCTATGGCTGTACAGAGTTCGACTTGTTAGTACTTACAATTCATGTAAATAGTAGTGTTTGCATACAAGGTCTTCCGGAAGACCACATCTTGCGACTGCAAATGAAGAAGACAAACTCAGATACAGAACAATTGTTTAAAGGTTTCACCTACACATGGATGAAGGGTACTATGGTTCATATAATGTCTGATGGTATTTGATCGTGGCCAGTAGGGCTTGTTCATCATGACGTTTGAAGCATGGGAGGACGTTGTTGCAATGGGGTTTTGGTCATCGTGGAGTAATTCATAATCGTGAACATATTTGTCATCATGGAATGAAAAAATGCTCTCATGTTTGAAACCGAAACAGCGTGTCTCATGTGATACGCGTCTCAGTTGCTGCCCATACCCTTTGGAATTCACTCCCCTCCCCTCCCACATCAAAGTCTCTCCAACCCTCTCTTCTTTCAAATCTGCCCTCAAAACATACCTTTTCACACTAGCCTTCCCCACCTAATTCTTCATGTTTAACGTCTGTTTTTCTTTTATTCCTAGTCTGTCTTACATAGTTTTGATAGGGCAATATGTAAAGCGTCTTAGAGTACCATATTAAGCGCTATATAAATGTCATTTATTATTATTATTATTATTATTATTATTATTATTATTATTATTATTATTATACGTGGCCACACAAAGTTTTGGTTAGCCTAGGTTACAGTATATTTACGTTTATTTGGGATTTTACATTGCTACAACTCTCGAGACCTCTGGATACGGGTGTACTATGAACAACAACCAATAAATCAAGCAAATTAGTATTTTGATGTACAAGCTCTGTTCGACGCTCCCCGTAGGGAGGCGGTCATAGGGATGGGACGTTACTATTCAAGAGCTCTACAGGGGCAGTGCTCCACTGTCAACACTGCGCTTATTAACGTTGTCTTTGTTTAAAAAAAAACAAGTGCACGTCATACAGATCGCTTTGTTGCTGGCTCACATCCCCGTAAACATGTCAACGGTTGTCCTCAGCGAGTTAATAAATATGAGATAGCTAAACTAGCTAGCTAACAGCTGCTATGCATCATTAGCATTGTGGGAGCCGCACTCGGTCCCGCGTCCAGATTCCGTGCACACTCACCGAGTTCAGGTAGACATTCCACAGGGAGACCTCTGCCGTCAGCGCAGTACTGAGGAGAATGGTAAATAAAAGACAACGAAACCAATGTACCCTAGCATTTGACATTATCGGTGCAGGTGAATGCGTCCGCATCCAATCCATATCCGGCTTCCAGCGTCGTTGTTTGCACGCAGCCGTGTCTAAGCCCCGCCCCCCGGAGACGCCGTGTAAAGAGGTGCGTGTTGAGGCTTGGAGTGCCGCAAGAGCAGCGGTTTGTTTTGGGCTTATCGCCGAGTCGAAGGGAGGGTTACTTCTCAGTATCACGCCACGGTGGGTCATGTTTATGTACGTTGCTAATTACAACGCTAACAACCAAAGACTGTACTCAAATAGTTTCACAATGTGTCAATCTGTCGTAACACGCCGCCCTCTTTCCTTGAACTGTCGCCGACAATTGGTGTTCAAATTCGAGCTGAAACAATGAGTTCACTGACACAAACCTAACCTTTACCTGTTTACCATAACCGGGTTGGTTGGCTAGCGTTAACCCCAAACAGCTCGAGGACTTCAGGCTCCACTGAGCCCCTCATGGACGACATGCAAACTGCCTGAAGTTTGAAACCCGTGTACATTCTCAATGTCCACGGGGCGATCATGGCAACGGAAAAGGAGAAGTCAAAAACAAAAAATTCAACAGCCTTCATCTATTCATTTCAGGGTGAAAAAAGCAAGCCAGTTTAAAATTGGACCAAATTTTATTGAACTGTTAATAAAACTCAAAATATTTACATTTCTTTTTCACCTTTATAAATGTTAGATTTGCATGTCAAGTTATCACTACTGTTGAAATGAGGTATAGTCAAGAGGGCCATTGGAGATGGTTTGATATGTCCCAGGTAAAGATCATTCCGAAGTCCAGACGCAATGACAACCTTCATCTTTTGGAGCCCGCTAACAAAACAAAAAGGGCCTCTTTAATGTGAGCAGTCCAGAGAACGACTTACACCGACACAAAAAATTGACTACATGACAGACATTAAAACCAGGTTTTTACTGTAAAAATATTGATAGACTGACACAGAAGAATTGAAAAGCCAAAGGACGCCTACACCACGGCCAGTTCACACCGACAGACCGCAAACTGAATTTAAGTTAATGGAGCATGCAGTACTTCACATAAACAGGGCAGTGAATGTAAAAACAGAAAAATAAATCATTATTAAGAGGACTCCAGGTGATTCATCGCCGACGGAGTCACAGCATGTGACCACATCACAACACCGCTGCTGGGGGAGACTCCCTTCGCTCGCTGACTCTGGAGACGGACACGCTCAGCCTAAAATTAAAAAAAACTGAACTCAAGTGTTTGTCCAGAACCAAACAAAAAGGCCTACGCTAAACCAGACGAAACGACGCACCACTCAGAGCCCCCCCCCCCCCCCCCCCCCCCCGACACGCTGGAGGGATTTTAAAGAGAAAAAGGAAAACAAACCATGAACAAAAAAACGAAGCAACGACGTTACCACAGAACAATGTTCAAGAGCATTTAGAACGAACAGACTGCCTCCTTGCAGAGGCCCTGCCCCGCCAGCCGGTGAGCGACCCGCACCGGATCAAAGGAGGGCCGCCCGCCTCCGTCTAACAGGGGTGGGGTCAGGGTGGTGGTGGTGTCCGTGCATCAGTCCGTTACGCTGTGGCGGTGGCGGTGGGGCCGGGCCCGCCATCAGTGCCGGCTGCCGGCCGACACCGAGCGCGAGCGGGAACGGGACGCCTGCTTGGTCTGGGCGGGCCGTGGGGAGCGAGAGCGGGACTTGGAGCGGGACTTGGAGCGAGACTTGGAGCGGGAGGGCGAGTGGGAGAGGGAGCGCGCCGCCGGCTTGCGGGAGGACTTGCGCTCCGGGGTGCGGCTGGGGGAGCGGGGGGATCGGCTGCGGGAGCGGGAGCGCCGGCGGCTCACGGAGCGGCTCTTGGAGCGGGAGTAGCTGCGGGAGCGGCTCTTGCTTTGGCTGTGGAGGCAGGAAGGGGAGTATTAAGGTTTACCCCTCGTTGAACACATCAAGAACCCCGACAACGCCAGGGGCAGGGCTTGATGCCCTCTAGGGGAACACCCACACTATGAGCGTGCGTAGGCCCAGCGTTGGAAGACACAAATGTTTTGCCTGTATGCATGTGTATTATGGCACCCACTGCACTCCTGATCATCCCTGGAAGGAGGGATCCCCACTCTGAATTCCTTCCTTGCTAATTTGGGGAGTGTTTCTTGACCTCAGGGGGGCTAGGGTCAGGGGGGGGGTGTCATAAATACACGGCCTGTTAAGCCCTTTGAGACTGGACCTGTGATTAAGTGCTTTACAAATAAAATGTAACTTGAAACAATCCCCCAAATAGCACACATCTATTCAGAAATGTAGATGGATTATGGTATACCTCTACTGTATTCTATTATTTTCTAGTGCATTACTGTACTTGACTGCTACTTTTGTCCTTAATTAAATCGGCGTGCAATAACTCCACACAGGTGTCCATTTTGTGTAGCCCGGTCAGAATTCTCACCTCCTTCTGCGATCCTCGAAGATCTTCAGCTTTCGTCCGTTCAAATCTGTGCCATCCAGCTTGGAGATGGCATTCTTCAGGTCGCTGCGAGACGCAAACTCAACCACCCTGTGGGTATCGAAGCGAGAGCAACCCTGTGTTAGAACGCACACAACACCCCTTCCTCTTGGCAGAACACACGCGACCGTGAGGTGGGAAAGGAGCAGGTCTCTCCTGAAGGTCCACAACCTACCCTTCATTTTTGTTGGTTCTGTGTGCATCCACAAAGGTGACTTCACCTACTTTCCTCATCAGGTCTTTCAGGTCCTGTTGGCGCAAAAAGGGGCAGACGGACGTTTAACGGAGGACCAAAACAAGTGACCGTCTAGTGTCATTGAAATCCTTTTCAAACCTGGTAAGAAAAACAAACAGGGCAGGCAACAGTTAACAGCGTTTACACCTGTACGTGTCAGGGCAATAGGTGGAGTGCTGTGTTTGTACTGAGAGCTTCCATCAGCCATTGGTACGTTGATGGGAAAGACAATAAGTCCCAGTAATTGGGTCTATAAATTTCAAATCTGCTTCAAGGTGATGGGTCAGATAAAAGGGGAGTGTCCTGCCATAGACCCAACACCTTATCTAGGTACCAGTGGGGTTCATCTATACTAGTTTCTATTCTTATGAAGTTTCAATGTGTACACTTAATGTAGGTCTACATGGGCCAACACAAAGGAAAGTGTTAAAAAAAAAAAAGGTATTCACAGGGCATTGATAATATATTTAGATATATAAACACACTATGGCTTAGTGGACAATCTTTTCAAGTCTATTTCTCAATTACAAATCTATCTGTGGCTAATCAATATGGGGTTCCCGCAAAGTACAGTGTAATTAATTAACTACTGTTAACTACCGTCCCTCCATCTACAGCCCTTCATATGTAGCTCCCCTACCCATCTACAGTTTTAACAGCCCAACCCCTTAAAAAAAAAAGAATACCCCAATCACATGAGTTTTATTGCTACTTACCGTTCCATACCCAGGGGTAGATTAAAGCCTAGAGCCACGAGTCCACATAGAAAACCAATGGGGAACCAATGCAGTGTTAAGCCCTTGAGAAACGACCACGGCCTTCACCTGGGAATCCAGCCTCCACAAGCAAGGACCCACCAGAGAGCAAGGAGGACGGAGGAGAGGGGTGCGCGCCCCACTCCACACCCCCGACCAAGCTCCATCAGCAACAGAAAAAGACCCAAACGGGATGAAGGGGTTACAGCAGTCGTGGGGGAAGCCAGACCACAGAACCGCCAGACCTCCTTAAGCTACCGTATCCTGCGCTAGACCACTTTCACCCGCTAGGGGGCCCCGCCAAGACTTAGACCAGCAGCAACTGCGTGTAAGGAGAGGCACCAAATGGACACTATTCAGACAAACAGCCAGGAGAGGGCGCTATGCACTGCAGCCTCTCAAACGCGAGGGTGTGCATCATGCAGCTCCGAACAGACAAACCATATGAGAACAGCGGCTAAAAAAAAAAGAGCAGCCGTATTAACGGTGCCTTCTGTAAAAGAAACCACGGTCAAATTAGAGAACACTGAAGCTAAATTTGAATGTATTGTAATTATACTGAGTCTACTACATTGTTACAATGTGATTTAACAGGTTAACAAAGGCTGTTCATTGCATTTGGAAAGTACAGGGTTAGACAGATGGCAGTTAATATACATGGGAACAAACAGATTGAAATCCTCACCTGCCAGCTGATACGAGACGAGAGGTTCTCCACTATGAGCCTGTGGTCTGTACGCACAGGGGGGCCATACCTGACAAAAGAACAACAATTAGAGATGAGCTTGAGCCAGTGGCCAACAGGCCAGTTGCACAGGAGCAGGACTAGACCCCCTTACAGTGGGATACCACAACTAAAAATAACTAGATTGTGTAAGGTTTACAATTGAGTCATAAGCACGGCTAGTACCACCATGTCATGTAGCCATATGAGGTGCCCAAGATGTGTGCCGAATTATTGCAGTGTTAAGCTGAGCCCAGTTTGCTAGCACTATCGGACAAAAGTCGTAATATTTTCAACACGCCTAACCCTAACAAAAGTAAGAAATTTGTATCTTAAGATCTCTTGAAGTAGACTACGGGTAACCTTAGCCTCACAATGAAGAGAAGGGGGAGGGGAACCAAGGATTAACCCGTAATACTGGTTCTGTGGGGGTTACCAAGAAACAGAAGGAGAGCCCACCATGAGGGGAAACCAAGATGCCTACCTGGATCCACTGCTGCGGGACTGACGCTGTTGGCTGAACCGTGGGGAGAAGCGGCTGGACCCTGGGCCGGCTCCGTCACCCCTTCCTTTCCTGGAACGAGCCAGCTCAATTGTGACCCTGAAGAAGTGAAAGGGGGAAAAGTTACACATTGTTGGACTTTTACCGAGTATTAACCATTAAGAGCATCCAGGCGTGCCTGAAACGGGTCGACGCAGGCGTATTTGATAAACTAGTACGAATAACGTTGGCCACTAGGGGACGCAATATAGAAATAATAATTGTTTTTTAATCTTTACTTGTAGTTCTTACTAATAAATACTATCTTTTTGCGAGTACTATAAATACCTTTCACTGCACAATTCCTTTCCGTTCAACTCGTAAACCGCATCGTCGGCATCTCTGTGGTCGTCAAACTCCTGTTGAAACATTAGGATTAGTTCGAGCCATTTATAAAAAGGTCCATTGATTCGACGAGTTAAAAAAAACAACGTATGAGCTTAAAACAAAAAACAAAAACTTACCACAAATCCGAATCCATTTTTCAGGTTGATCTCCCGGATCCGTCCGTATCCTTTGAAGAACTTCTCCACGTCCCTCTCCCGGGCATGCGGGCTGAGGCGGCCGATGAACACACGACACCCGCTCATGTTGCACTGACTGGGGGAGAGACCACGCCGCTTCAGTACTGGTTCAGCCCAATATAATCAGCCGGCCGAAGGTTAATTTCAGAGCCGACGTTATTTTTACTTTGCACTCAACTGAACCCCGGCTAGTATTACTTTAGCAAGAAATGCAAACGAGGAGAGGTAGCGTTAGCTAGGTTAGCTAGTAGCATTTAGCTAGCGTCGAGTCAGCCTCGTTTTAGCCATCTATTTAAAACAATCACCCACAACATTTTAATCCATGTTGCTATACACGTATACAATCACAAACATATACTCACATAAGTTTCGTCTGGTGTTCTCTGCAGTGAGTTAAATCTGAGAGTGTGGTACAACTTCAGGGTTTGGTGGTTGGATCAAAATGGCGAGACCGTGCGAAGTACGAAACGGCAGTAGAGGAAGAGGAAGGGTTGCCAGGTTGGTTCACATCCGTTGTTTCGTCGCACCTAAATGTTCTCCAGACTAAATGGTACGATATAATTAAACACCTTTTAGATATTCTAAGGTAGTAATTATGTAACTAAATTAATATATATTAGGGCTGCATTTCACGAAAATGACCCAAAGTGCGTTAATAAGTTGCTTCAGTAGTAACCCTAAAAAATCGACGCGTCATATCGTGGTCATGGCAACCCAGCGGTACTACTTAGGAACCGAATTTACATTGAAAGCGAATTTACATTGTACCCTGTTGTTGCCTAATTAAGGACTATGTTTTTGGGAGTAAATCCTTACGTTAGTTGTGTTACGTGACAAAATCAGATGATGCATCTAATTTATTACTCTTTGGGAAGGGTTATATAGCCCTATTGTGTAGATGTATACAGTATGATATATGTAGGCCACTATTGGCCTATAACACATATTTTCACAGGATACAAAAGTAATTGATTGAATCAAAAAAGTTAATAACGTCCAATAAGTAGACAATGGTTTAAAAAAACACATATCTTGTCTCGACTAGGATATACAGAAAGTTTCATTGTTATTTGATTTGTCTGAATTTATTCTAATACAGCATACCGTTCGAAACTTTCTTGCATTAGGAAAGGAACATACATGGTTACGGATGTCACAATACAATGGAGATCAAAAGGTTTTTTGGCTGTCAGTCGGTCCAAATGTTTTGAGCATGGAATACTGCAATCAATCCAAAGTGTAATCAATCATAATATTAAAAACCGTCAAATAAAACCATTATAAAACGCTAGACACATGATGAAATGTAACAGGACTTAACCGGTGATGAAAAAATAAATACATTAAAATAGATGGTTTACACATACATCCATAAACTAGACTTGTTATACACTTGTTAAGTTTGTTTGAATGGCCACATATACCTTCCTGAGAGAGGGGTCGCTAGACTAAGGATAGCCCATGAATGGATTAATGTTTCAGATTTAACAACGTTAACACATGGCAATTCAATGATACACATGCTTGGAGATTTAAAAATGCTGTACCGACAGCCTGCATTGAATCAGTAACACAAAACAACAAAAACAGTTGTCTGTACTGAAAAACAATGATTCATTCATTTTCCATTTCCATCTCATTTGGACAAATACAGCCGCAGACCGCAGACCAAGGGGGTTAAAGTTCAGCACCATATTGTTTAATACGAATTAAGTAATCAATATTGAATTAACATATTAAGAATTACAATAATTAAAGGTTTCATTTCTTTAAAGGGCCACTGTTCTTGGTTCTAACTAAATAATATACACAGAAATATAATGGGCAGAATAATTCATGTTGAATCACATTATCCTTGTATAATGCTACCTGTATATAGCAGGTATGTAGGCCTTTTGTCAACAAATATAAAGCCATGATAGTGGAGTTTTGGGTGGAGAACCAATGTGATTAGGCTGAGCTCCACCCAGACACTTGGTGTAGAAGAACATTGCAGTAGTACAGGTTAGAACTGCATTTCAAACGGAGGAAGTTAGTTACACAGCTGTTGTTTTTGTTGTTGTAATATAAAGTTTCCTTCATTATAAAAGTTAAGAGCATCCACTGCTTTTTGAGAAAGTCAGGTTCTTGTTTATTGTCTATAGAGCTGCTTCGTTTTACATTGATTTGCTTCAAAATAAAAATCTCCTGTCCTCAAACATCATCAACATGACTGTACTGAACATTTCCAGTTCCTCAATGACAGATAGAGGAACCAGAATAAATCAGACAGTGTTTGTAAAGGTTTAGAAATGGCTCAAAGTTTACATTACCCATCTACGTTATAAATATTTTACGACCACAAACCTCTGTTTCCATTCATATATGCGGCCCCTAAGATGCTGACGGGCATGTTAAAGGCTAAAGAAGAGAGAGGAGCATGTTCAGGAATAAAGACTACATTTCCCATGATTCTCCATTGCATCTGGTTGCCATAAAGCTACTTCCATTGAAGTTTTTTACTGTCAAACGTATTGTTGGTCTGGAAATATAAACATGTGAGTCAGTGGGGATAATTACATGGAAATAACCATTAATTGTACATATGACTAACTAGGCCCTCAGGGTTGTATCAATTCAGCTTATTTAAGTGGTCACTGGAAGGTCGGGTTTTAGACTCCAAGTCGACATGTACTGGGATCAATTCCCAAGTCTGCTCAAATCCTTCAGCAAGATGCCCTAACCCCTACCTGCTCATTAATGACCTTTACCTAAATCCACCGTCAAGAAGGTTTTGGGTTGAGGCATTGTCTAGCCGGGACGTTTGATAACTCTAGAGGTTACTATTTCAGATTGTAAAAACAACAACGGTCCATCGGAAACCTCTTCCAGATGAGGGAGGGGGGGGGGGGGGCATGGGTTAGTAGTATGAATACAAGGCCACGTAGAGGTTATCCAACAAGTATTGCCCGACTGCCAGCAGGTTAGGAGTTCCTGGTAGCCTGTGTCGTCTCAGCTAGCCAGAGGGGGTGGGAGGGGTGGTGGGTAAAAGGCTGACACGGGTGTAGAGGTTCATGGAAAAATACTAAACACAACTACTAAGAAAAGGAGGAGGAGCCTGTTCAGCACCTTCTCAGCGCACCGCGGGGTACCTGTCCGTCCGTCTGCCTGTCCGTCTCACAGCGCGGCGGTCCGGCCGCCTCGGGGGGGGGAGGGGGGGGTCTCGCTCCGCTCCTCTGATGAGGTCCAAGACGAGGTCATCCTTCTGTTCTGTCCCCGCCTCCTTCCGCACCCGGAGGCGGGGCAGAGTGAGGTCAGGTGGTTGGTTGGTTCGGGGGTCGTACGGCGGCGACCGCGAGGCTGTGCTGTTCAGGAGGTCAGAGGTCGCCGGGGGCCGCGGGGACGAGGAGGGGAGAAGGAGCCGGAGGAGACGGGGCCGGGAAAGACCCGCCCCTCAGACGCGCGTGTGGCGGCAGCTGTGGGAGGAGCCCGAGCCCGAGCCCGAACCGGAGCCCGAGCCCGAGGCGGTGCCGCTGCCGCCGGCGCCCGTGGGCGACGACGGCGAGGAGCGGTCCTCGTCGCTGGGGTCGCCGTGGCCGTCCTTGTGCAGGCCCATGCTGATGTGGCTCTGCAGCGCGGCCGGGGTCAGCCACTCCTTGGGCAGGCAGCTCTGGAGGAAGGGGATGCAGGAGCTGAAGTAGGCCAGCCGGTTCACCCAGCGGGGAACCTCGCGTCCGCACAGCAGCTGGAGGGACAGGAGACACACAGGAAGTAGAACCTCAGGGGGTTAAAGAACCGGAGACACACAGACAGGAAGTAGAACCTCAGTGGGTTTAAGAACCGGAGACACACAGACAGGAGGTAGAACCTCAAGGGGTTAAAGAAAAGGAGACACACAAACAGGAAGAAGAACCTCAAGGGGTTTAAGAATAGGAGACACACAGACAGGAAGTAGAACCTCAAGGGGTTAAAGTCTTTAGGGAGTCTTCAGGCTTGAGGACAGTACAATGGGAAGATATTTTAAGGCACAATTTTAGTTTAGCTTGCCTCAAGTCAAGATTAAGATTTTAAATGTTGTTAATTTTAAACTAATCCTGGTTCTAATTGTGTTGTTTCTCTTGTTTTGCAGATGCATGCAGTTTTGCTAAAAATAAAGTTTACCTGACTGAATGATCTATTTGTGCATGCGAATTTCGAAGCTATTGTTACTTCATGAACATTGTTACCTTATCTGGTTTAGGTATCTAGTGAACCTAAACTTCCACAGACAGAAAAGCAGAAGAGGAAGGCCGGGCCAGGACTGACCTCGGAGAGGGAGGAGGAGAAGTGGTTGCAGTTCTTGTGCATGAGGTGGTAGGCGTTCCCCTTGAACTCCTTCCCCAGCTCCTCCATGATCTTGTCCATGTCTTCCTCGGCGAAGTCCGTCGTGCCGAGCGCTATGGCCTCCCTGTTTACGAAACGCAAAACCAATCACCAACCGGAGCAGTGGACCGCTCGGGGGCTCGGCCTTTAGGTCGGACCCCCGGTTCCTCTGAGCTGAAGTGCGTCGCTCAAGGAGTCCTCGAACAACGGCTCCCGACAAAACTATGGGATGGGCATCGTCGACCCAACCATCAGTGCATGAGTGTTAGTGTGCACCATCTGGTAATATCCCTCTGTACTATTACTACCATCAGAGACATCTTCTTACATAAAATACACAAGGTTGTGCAACACATGTCGTTAAGAAGCAGGCAGGTAAGGGGACCTCGGTCCACGACGGCTACAGGTAGGCTTTGAGGACATTGGGGATTGTACCCACCACCTTTCAGCGGACAGATTAGCCACTACACCACGCCGCCCTGAGGGTGACTGTGTGTAGACCAGCGGGTGTAAGGGGGGGGGGGGGGGTGGACTCACTTGAACTTGAAGGTCTCTCCCAGCTCGCTGGCGTTCCCGGGATTTATCTCGAAGATACCGCTGAACGGGTACGGATGCCCGCCGTACGCGAACTCTACGTTTGGGGAGTAGAGGGTCGGAGACACGGGGGGGTCAGCGCTGCATGGGACGGTGGTCTCAGCCGACCCCGGGTCTGATGGTTCGACATTGCCCCGAGGAGGGACTCTGTTTCACGCCCAGGTGTCAGGGCGGTGAGTCATAAGAAGCCAATTTCAAAATCTGTCTGCTGGTGACATCAGCGAGTGGGGTTGTGTACAACCCTATGTGATGGATCGACTCCCAGGCACACCAGTGGGTTAAAGTCCACTGGGTAGGCTGTTAACATGATTTATCTGTCTGGGTGGACCCTCCCACTTGTGATGTCCCCAGGAGATACACTTTGAAATCAGCCTCGCCCTTGGTGATAAAACAGAGGCCCTTTAAGGCATCATCCATGACATATGCAAATAATACATGTTATTTACATTTCATACTGATAACTGATTGCACAAACTGTATGTGGGAAGGAATTTGCATGGAGAAAATTAAATTCAAGTTATTAAGAAAAGTTCTCTGACCTAGCCAGGCTCTGAGAAACACAATGGCTGTTACATAATCACGCACAATAACACACTGTGATGACTCACTGATGACTCCATCATTGGATGGCATCATGTCTGTCAAACCACGGCTCAAGCCCCAACACTCCGCCGCCGCGGTCCTTACCTCGGCCGTAGATCTCGATGCCTGAGTGGAAGACCCCAATGCCCAGGTTAGAGGTATACTCGTTGATCCAGTACTAAGGCAACAGAGAAAGGACAGACAGAAAAACGAGAGGTCAACACACAGTATAGATAGGTTTGGACCAGGGAAGTAATTCACCGCAATGTATTTTCGATATCAAAGAGAGTGTGCTAATGCACAGGCAGCATACATCATTGATTTTCATTCATTGATTTAGCTTAGCAGACGCTTTCATCCAAAGAGAGGATAAACAATCAAAACATCATCAGTCATCAATCGTTGGAGCTGGGAACTTAGGAGCTGCACTGCAACGTTTCCCTGGCAACCACATATGGGTGCAGGATGGCTGCAGGTTTATTCATTAATTAATTTAGTCTATGCCACACTAGTATACTTTGTGTGTGTGTGTGTGTGTGTGTGTGTGTGTGTGTGTGTGTGTGAGTTTGTGTCTTTGTGGGCGTGTGTCCTCACAGCAGTACAGTACACACGCACTTCATCTTGAATACTTTCATGCAGCCGAAAGCATCGAATCGTCTTTTGGTCTTTTCTGCACTCGTCAACGCTAACCGCTGATGCTTACAGATTAACAGGAAACAGGAAGTCACTCAAGGAACCACACAGTGTTACTTCCTGCGTGTAGCTTGCAGCTGCTAACCCATCTGACCCCGGGTCCAATACCCCTCCGGCCTGCGTTAAAGGACCGACGTTAAAAGCTATCCATGCACGGCCAGCCGTCAATTATTAATCACAGAACAAGATTGCTGCCTCACAATTATCCTGACCAATGCCGTCACCCCTTTAGAGTGGCTGCTACCCAGCGGGGGGGGGGGGGGGGGGGGCTGAGTGCAGCGGACAGGGGGCTGACAGCCCCTAGAGAGCATTGTGCATTGTGCTGTGTACAGTGTTGTGTTTCATGCGTCTTCTGACAGAGGAACTGGCCCCTGTGTGCTGCCCCCTGACCCACCAACGTCTTCAGGGTACAAAAGAAGAAGTCTGGGATCTCGAACATGACAATGAAACTCTCCCCTGAAACCCGCCGTGTTCCTCTTCCTCCCAGCTCAGCACTCTGCTGTGGACATCACCCGTCGCTCTCCCTCCTGTCACATCTCAAGCGTCTGTTCCGGCTGGTATTTGAAGGAATGCCAGCCCCCCCCCCCCCCCCCACATCTGACCATGTGACCGGCACACCCACGCAACATTCCAGCGGCCGGGCAGAGATGCCAGAGCTTCACTGGAGCGACGGCATGATTTCAGAGGCGAGGCCGCCCAGACCTGTCTGTCTGCGCCGTAGCGCCGGTTAGTGTCGGTGCCACTCGGAGAGGCCCTCCTCCCCTGTGACTCTGACGGTGGACTCAGACGCAGGTCATCAAGGGGGAGGTACAGCGGGTCGGGATGCCTGGCTCAAGGGTGCCTTTGCTTGGCACTTGGTTCTATGAACATCCTAACTGTACCGACGGCGATATATCCTTGTTCCTCTTTCTTCTGATAAAATACAAGACGAAGCGTCTGCTAAATGCCCGGAATGTAAATGTAAGGCCGACTGTTCCACTGCGGACGTCGGGGATCAAACCCGTTCCCTTTTGGCCTGGGGGTTGATCAACCTCCCCGCCAAATGACCCTGCCCCTGCAGCTCGTCTGCCCTCTCTGATAAAACGCTGAGAGGCAGATATGGTCCACTTCCTGTGTCATTTTGTCTACGAAGCCCGAAAGCAGCAGTGTGCCTCGGACTCCCTGCGGAGCCACACTGAAACCCGACCCCCTCAGCTGTCTGCTGGGGCCTCCTCTAGGTCCTCATCTCAGAGGCTACTTGAAGATATGTGTGTGTGTGTGTGTCTGGTGTGTGTGTGTGTGTGTGTGTGTGTGTGTGTGTGTGTGTGTGTGTGTGTGTGTGTGTGTGTGTGACACCATCTGCATGAAGTATGGTTTGTGTGTGTGAGACTATGTGCATGCTGTTTGTGCTTCTGTTTTTGAGACTGTGTGCGTGTGTGATACAGTTAGTCATTATTCAATCCAGCACGCAATCATAGTAATATTTAACCGTAGTCTCCCAGACCATCACTGAAGCGTGTACACATCGATATAGGCATGCACCAACTACCAACTTCTTTCAAAATTTGTGCTTTTGGAATCAAATGTAAGTTTCTTAAAATGCAACATTTGAGAAATAGTGGTAAATAATGCGGCTAAGTCGACTTGGTAGTACATTATTCACATGTGTGGAGCATGTAGTGGGCGCCTGAACGATGGGCCTCGTCTGTGTTCCGTCAGTGGGGGTGATCACGCGAGATCGTGGGACTCAGATCACACACTTGAAAACGGCCAGCTTTTGTGGCAGACGAGAATCATTTGAAATTGAAAAAAACGACTACTGTTCGCCCCCAATGCGCCTGCGTCTAAGACAACTTTACACACTGTTGTGACGCGTATGCAACATTAACAATGACAAAAAAAAATAATAATAACAAAGGGTGTTATTTGGTTATGATCCGTGTCGAGAAATTCTGTGGAGAGGAGGCCCTATGCATTCACCCCGCTGGTCAGCGGAACTATCTTGGATTGGAAGATATAAAAAATGTAAGCCTAAAGGCAGGCGATTAAATATAAGTTATAGACAGGGGATTTAGATAGCCCTGTCATGGCTGCAGATTACTCCGTCAGGACGTTATGTCCCACTGGGGCCCAGCGGTGTATCATTCTCTGTAATGTATCTGATCTCGGATCAGATATGATGGACAGGGCGCCGAGGCGTCGATTTGGTTGGAGTGTGGAGGGTTAAGTGATGGTGTACTGTGTACACCGTAAAACAATGTCAAGACACTAGGAATAACTACGCTTGGCATGCAACCGTGTTTTGCACACTTTCTAAACCCACACCGACTACCCTTCATGCATTGTATTAATTAAAGCGGAGGAGGACCGTTGCTTACCATGTCATACACATTAAGGATCACAGGTTCATTTGCCATGGTTTAAACCTGAGAGGATAAGGCGAGCGTCCTGTAGCCTACGTGTCGTAGTAGTTTCAGCACCTTGGTGGCCCCGCACTAAACAACAAGTCTAGCGGACAGCGCGGACATCAGAGACCGCTCTACAGCAGCCCTCTCTTGGTCAGTGGAGGCAAGCAGCCCCCTTCCCCGCCGAAAGGGAAGTTGTTTTTCCAGAATAATGTCCGGAGAAATGAGAATTACAAGTGTTTACTAAAAAAATCATGCCCGGCGATATGTCACAGAATCAATTTTGCTCCACAAAAAAAATCGAAAAGCCCTGAAATCAAATCCCAGCAGAGCGCATCGAGCGGCTGGAGACTGCGGCCCACCGCCCGCTGCCAGAAACCGGGGAGTCTGTTCAGAACAGAACGATGGTGGCTGGGGGGGGGGGTGGTGTTCGCAGAAAGAAAACTAAGAATCCTCAAAAAATTAGAATGGACGAAGCGATCAGAGGCAGCAGCAGCGAGCGATGGAAAAACTTGATCCTTAGGGCAGAGTAGGCCTCAAACGACTCGGTCAAATCGAAGACAGAGCTCACATTGGCCGATATCACTCTCCTCTCATGGGCGTCCACGGCGGGGGGAAGGCAGCTGGAGCGAACCCATCGACCACTAGCCATTTTTCAGGCAAAAAACGCCACAGCGAGGGAAGCAGCAGTCACGGAGGATGCTGGAGCCATGTTGACACAATGCGGAGGTTTACATCCGCCGAGTTACCAGCATCTCCCGTGGACGGTAGTCCGTAGCCGCTCTCTCCACTCGCTTCTGTTGGCATAAATTTCTTTCCAAGTCGCCGCGGTGAATATCCGCGTAACGGGACCGAATATACCGGAGTAGTGTTTCGTTAAAAATATTATTTTTATTTAAAAATGTTCCGATCAGTTTAATCGCTCAAGAGTTACACGGCGACGAACACCGCTGCCCTATCCCTCAGCGAATGAGAGCACACTGAAGGGGGAAGCATTTGATTACATCAGTCACCTCTGTGGCAACATCCTCCAATAACCGATGTCGAAAATGATGCGCGTGTGTGGATCGGCTGAGAGTCAGTAACACAATAACCTCAAATTAAAAATAATCGGAAATAACTGCAATCATTCTTCTTTCCCCCCCCCCACACACACACACGCAAAGTATAGATACACCAAAGTACAAATAAGAGAATTCAACATGAATTTTAATAGGTGCTTGGTCCTCAAACACATAGTATTTGCATAATTTAATGATTCTGATCTTTCATCCTGGCATACGTTTACATACTCACTATCTCATCCAGCACGGCCAAACGAAAAGTATTTACACACTAGAGCTATGTTAAACCCAAGACATCCACCTCACACTGACTGATCATGAAAAAAAGCAATCATGGCAATTAACCCCCTCATCAAAAACACCCGCTGGGCTTTCTAGGCAATGACAGAATGATTTGAGACCGTGGTTATAGTGCAAAACAACGAGTCGGTGGTGTTTTTCTTTCTTAGATTGAGAACTTTTGTTTCCCAACCGCAATGGTGAAAATATAAAGTATTTAGCTGCGGTCAATCAGTCGAACCACCTGACCTCCGTCACCCAATCAACACGTGACTTTCTTCATTGCCACCAATTAGCGTCGGTATGCAAAATATTCGGCAGACAACGACGGGGTTTCAATTAACAAATAACACCATCAGTGACTGTGTTCCATTGAACGTGACCATTTCTACGCATCCCATGAGCCAACCAGACAAACCTGTACAGAATGGACACAAGGCAATACATGAAGTGGCGCTTATATGGCTTTTGTTGTTTCGTTTGACAAATATGCACATGGAAATCACACCCCGTTTTCTTTTTTTAACACACACAACCTTGGGGGGGGGGGGGGGGAAACATGGCCGCATGCGGGCTGTGATTGGTCACTGATGTGAAAAGGCGCTGTGGATGAACAGTGATGTGAATTGGTAACACACACACACACACACACACACACACACACACACACACACACACACACACACACACACACACACACAGGGGGGTGGCATTGAAATGTCGGGTGCTATGCGGTGACCTTTGACCTACGCTAATTACGAAGGAATCCTTGTAGTGCATGGGCTACATCAGTCGTCTCCCCTTCGTAGAACGACGTCAGGCGCCAAGCTTGGCGGCGGCGATCACACCTCTACGATCACGGCGTGTAACATACACATAAATACAGGTACATATACATATGCAAAACAAGGGGCAGGCACCGGCTACCTTCATATCTACCAACACCCCCAAACAAAGGATGGTTCTACGTCTCGTTAGGTTACTGTGTTAATCGTTTCCCGTGTGGTCCGGGGGGGGGGGGGGGGGGGGGGGGGGGGGGTAAAGTGTCTCGGCCAGGGGTATAAAATAGGGGGCGGTAGTGGGGGGGGGGGGGTCTTTGGTTAAAAGGGCCTCCGGAGGGTCGGCTGGAAGCGCAGGTAGAGGAGGGCCATCAGGGCGGCCGCGCCCAGCACCCCCACCAGCACGCCCAGAGCGGGCAGCGCAGAGTCCCCCCCCGCATCCGGGCTGGAGGGGCCGTTCCTGTGGGGCGGGTGCTGGGACACACACACACACACACACACACACACACACACACACACACACACACACACACACACACACACACACACACACACACACACACACACACACACACACACACACACACACACCGTTAAAACAACGTAACTGATGAAAATGTATGTTGCTCCAACGGTTAATGTTGCTTTCAAAATAAGTGCGTAAATTAAGTTCCAGGGCGTGCAACGTACAATAAGTGTGTAGGAGGGGTGTAGGGGTAATGGGGAGCAAAGGGGGCAGGCTATGCAGAGTCTACGGGGAACTCTGAACTGGGTCCAGAAGTAACGCTTCAAAACCATGTGCGAACAGCCCGAATCCGGATTGGGATCTGATGTGATGCGAGGCTGACCTTCTTCTGGACCTGCAGCAGGATGTCCTCGCCGGCGCTCCGGAACAGGTCCACCGCCACGCCGTGGTTACAGTTCTCCAGCTTGTTCCCGTTTATCTGCAGACCCAGTAAACACGATGAGGAAGACTCCGTTAGAACATGATGAAGAGGACTCTGTTAAAACACGTGACTCCAAAGGGGGGGGGGAAAGAACAGTTGCATTTTGCCGAGCAAATGCACTAATGCACTAATTTCCTTCCGTTCGTGCAGTACCCCTTAAGGACCACTAGTGGGCGCCATAGTACCTGTTGAAACCAGCGACTCCAACTGGCTGCAAAAAACACATTTCCTTTGTAAAGTTTCACAGTTTTTTATTCATGATTTACGGTCCAGTCTTGCGACCTGGATTAACAGTCTTTATCCATCCGTAATGCAAACTGTAATTCCCATAACCATTTAAAAACAGGGATATCTTCAAAGTGCTTTTAGCCTGTATTGTATTTAATTTTTCTAAAGGGTTTTATTACAATGTCGATTGAATTAATACGTGCCATTGTATTTTAGGAGATACCTTAAAAGGTTATCCAACCATAAAAACACAAAGGCAGTATCTAAAGTACCACTGGCCTCAGGGACCGAGATGCAAATTCATATCAGTGAAGCACATAAAGATTATCAGCTGTGGTACCTATCTATCAAGATAGGGTTACAGACTGAACAGAATTCCAGATACCAACCCTGTGGCCACAGTCTTGACCTGTATGTTACGATGTGTTAACCGTGGTGATGTGTGATTATATAGCACAGGTAGTCTTGACCTTTCTTCAGCTGAGGTGTGGAATTTAGAAAAGTATTTGGATATCTGTTGTAGTGGTTATGGCAAACTGCTAATGAATGAATATACGATAATAACGTAGCTTGCATTTGTTATTCCTAAGGCTTCTGTAGCATAAGCACACCATTAAGGTGTTTCTGATAATACACTTTCCTGCCTCCTCCCAGCCTAAGTTATGTTGTAACTTAGGTCACTGTGGAAGACAGTGTAATGACCCTTGGGCCTAAAGGTTCACACAACTACACGCGGTATACTATAAGTGAACCACAACATGGAAAAGGTTTACCCCGGAATCAAATCTTCACTGTCAAGCCTCGAATCATCACAAGATTCTGCTGAATCTTCTCGTTTTCATTGATGACACAACACAGACCAACGACAGACATCTGTGAACCAAGACCTCCACATCAGCACAAACATGGACTTTCTAGGTGCCCAGTCATCTGGGCGGTTGCTACCATCAATAATGAAACAACCTCGGTTCATTGACTTCCTGCGTGTCGGCAGCCCTGTTTACTCTAACATTAGCGCCACCACGACAAGAGATTGTGTTTCCACTCACCGCCAGGATCTTGTCTCCCTCTTCTAGTCTTCCGTCCAGTGCTGCCGCGCCATTCTCTTTGATTTTACACACATAGATGCCGTTGTCGTTGACCACATATTGCTGGTCCACTCCTCCGACTATGTTGAAGCCCAGGCCTGAGGAATCACACACACACACACACACACACACACACACACACACACACACACACACACACACACACACACACACACACACACACACACACACTTGATGATCGGAGAACGAGAATGTTATTCTAATCATGGTAGTTACGGGTCTTAATGACCTTAACCCCAACTCGGTAAAGCCAGATAATACAAAGTATTTATCTAATTTTGTCAAACTTCAAGCTGTCAGAATATTGCAGAGGAGTATAGACGTAACAAAATATTGATACGAAGCGCGTTTTATAACGACTGACTTGCGCTACGAAAATAACAATATAAATTGTTACACACGCAATTTCACATGCAACATTGGGAAGGCTACATAAGCAATGTGCGTGCCTCTGTCGCCAACGACGTGACAGTGGGACATGTGTACACTAACATGGTTAACATGAGAAGGCTTGCCTTCTTCTGATCTACTGAGGAGAAATCATGGCAACGTCATTGCAAAAACCAAAGTTTCCTGTCACCCGGTGGGGCCTTCAAATATCTCCAAAAGTGGACATTTTGGAGATGCCCAACGCACATTTTATTGTATCATAGACATGGCATTAGCAGCGACCGCTGTTTCTCCAAAGTCCATCTGTGAAGATTATTCAACCTTTTGCATGGTTCTATTTAAAAGAGGGATTTGGAGGCTGGAGGCTACAGCGGCTAAGTAGCTAGTAGCTGTGGTATTTCATTGAAGGAGTTCTCAATCTTACCGGAAGGTCCCCGCTTGAGCTGGATGTCCACCACGTTGGCGACGAGGTGCGTCGAGCCATTCATGTTTAAAATAGGGTACAGTGAATATTTTGTTACACTCCTGTGTATCCGAAGATGGGGGGGGGGAGGGACAAACTATTTTTTCCCCCTCATGCAGTACTTCTGATCGATCGCTTCGCTTTCGGTTTTGTCTGCTGGCTGGATGTCTTCTTCCCCCGCGCAGTCTGCAGGGATCGTACCGCCCCCTGACGTTGAGACGCGGCACTTCTTATTTTAGATGGGTGACCTATTACTGAACCAAGGAGCATGGAGCATGGATCAAGGAGCATTGAGAAAAGACCAAGGAGCATGGATACAATATTACAATAAGGATGCAATCCGCGGCACGTTTAGAATTAGAGATTTTGTGATAATATTTATCTTCAGTATGTTCCAAGTTCATAACTTAAGTCTTGGGTTGCTTTAATTAACATAACTCACAATCCACACGGTTCGTACGGTTGTCTGTCTTTATTTATACGCATACAATCTCGAATACAACCATCCCGTCTTTGGCGAGAAAATGTTTACCACCCCTTCCACTCATCACTCTCAAACCTCTAATACCTACTCATGGTTTATGACACAACGTACACAAACGTAAATCCTATGGTGTAAAACTTAACGTGACCATTAACTTAATGTGACCAAAAACAATACAAAGGACTGAAGAAAGGCAGGGGACGAACATGGCTCATAAATATTGCTTAAAGGCCCGGCCTCCCCCACAGGGTGTGGCGCGGATCAGCCTTGACGAGGCGTCCCCTGTAGTGACATCACACATGGGACGGTCCACCGGTATGCATGATGAGTAGACCACCCACCTCCCAGTGGACTGGATACAATTGCATTTATTCACCAGCGCAGACCCGGCCACTTGTGATGTCACTAAAGGGGTCAAATTAGAAAGGCCGTCACAGCTGCTGGTAAAATAGGGGCCCTTCAAAAGAAACGAAACGACACCTCACATTACCCCTGACTGATGGGTAGTCCCGTCTCGGGACAGACAGCTCATCAATTATCAGCAAATAGCAAACAAGGTCATGCATATGGATCAGGCAGAAAAAAGGCTAATTTGACCAATCAGCACCGCAGAGTGAACACAAAAGATTCACCTGCTGGTGCGTTGCTATGGAGACGGACAGAAAGACATGAAAGACAGCCCAACTCGTTGCTTTCGATCTACTTCGTGAGTCGTGATAGTTTATTAGTCGTGTTAGTGGTAGAGTCACCGTCAGCTAAACGTCTTTTAGTCTAAAATACAAAATAATACAATTAATCGTGTAGCAAACCACCACACAGGCCACTCTTTATAGACACAAAGTGGTTCAGATGCTCAGAGTACTAACGTAAAATATGATTTTTTGGATTTCTCTGACTATGTGCCTGTATATTTCCACCAGCGAGTGGTCTGAACAAGAAGGGCTTCCTGAGGACTCGAGGTTGACGCTCGAGTCCTCAGTGTGTTGCGGTGTGTGTGTGTGTGTGCTGCAGTGCGTGTTTTGTATTTTGTCTGTTACATCAGCGATTCCCTTATATGTACTACCGCCCTCCGGTGGCCCGAGAGGGTACTGCAAGCGGGCGCCAAATCAATGTCAAAATTGAACATGAATGTACAATAAAATACTGATCGATATTTTTCATGCTTTGACAGCTAATTTCATGGTATTCATCTTAAACTAGCATGATAAATGCATGATGAATGCAAGTGCTCAGCCAGATCCAGGGAAAAATTCGATAAGAACATAGAATTCAACAGGATACGCTTTTTCATGCTTTAGAAGCCACCTGCCCAGCACTGCCCTTTGATTGAACCACCACCGACGGAGGAGAATCGGACCTGGGCTGGGGGGGCTAGCCCCGAAGGAACTAAAGCGGGGCGGGGTTCTGGAAGGGGTCCTGGGGGGGGGGGGAGGGGGGTCTTGGGTGTAAGGGGTTCTGGGTGGGGTTCCTGGTGTAGGGGGTTCTGGGTGGGGTTCTGGGTGGGGTTCCTGGTGTAGGGGGTTCTGGGTGGGGTTCTGGGTGTAGGGGTCTCAGATCATGCTGGGGGCCGCGCTGTAGAGCCGCAGGTCCCCCTGGACCCGGACCAGGGTCACCTCCTCCAGACCCCCCATCCGGTGCTCGAACTCCAGCAGGTGGGTCCCGTCCACCGCCACCTTGAAGGAGTCCTCCTCCACCAGGACCTTCAGCTGGGGGCGAGAGACATAGAGACACATGTATATACTGGAGAGAGAGAGAGAGAGACCTCCTCCACCAGGACCTTCAGCTGGGGGCGAGAGACATAGAGACACATGTATATACTGTAGAGAGAGAGAGAGAGAGAGAGAGACCTCCTCCACCAGGACCTTCAGCTGGGGGTGGGGGACATATTCGGGTGAAAAAATTCGGGAGAGAAAGACAGAGACAGAGACTGAGAGACAGACAGACGGGAGTGGAGAAAGAGAGAGAAGGGGGTTGAGAGAGAGAGAGACAGCGAGAGAAAGAGCAGAGGGGACGGAGAGAGGAGGGAGTGGAGAGAGAGGAGGGAGTGGAGAGAAAGGGAGCGTAGTGGTTAGAGTGTAATTCCCAGTCCTCAGGGTCTGGGTTTGATTCTCCAGTGTCCTCAGGCTCTGGGTTTGATTCCCCAGTGTCCCCAGTGTCCTCAGGCTCTGGTTTTGATTCCCCAGTGTCCTCAGGCTCTGGGTTTGATTCCCCAGTGTCCCCAGTGTCCTCAGGCTCTGGTTTTGATTCCCCAGTGTCCACAGTGTCCTCAGGCTCTGGGTTTGATTCCCCAGTGTCCTCAGGCTCTGGGTTTGATTCCCCAGTGTCCCCAGCCCCCCCCCGTCCCCCTCTCTGAGGCCTAAAAAAAAAAAAAGTTTGGTTCCTGTTGGTTGTCAGTTGAGGTCATGTGTAGGTAGGGAATTTATTTTATTTTTTCCAGCGGCAGCGAATGATAGGTAGGTTGTTTTCATTTAAAAACGAGAAAATTCGCTCATCCTTGTACAGAATGAAGAGGTGCTGTACCAAAACGTAATTATAGAGGTGCTGTACCAAAACGTAATTACATAAAAAAAAAATATATATATATTTTTTTTAATAAAACTCATAAAAAAATTTGGGTCGCACATAAATTGACAGGGTCGGTCGGAAACCGGAACCAAACAAAATTTTTTTTTAGGCCTGAGCCCTCCGGTCCCCCTTGGGTGTGTTACCTCAAACTGGCGGCCGGGGGCGAAGGGGAAGTCCCCGTCCCGCTCCTCGGGGCCCCAGCGGCCCCCCAGGTTGGTGTTCCTCACGATGGTCTGCTCCGCCATGCGGGGGTTGAAGTGGAACACCACGTCAGAGCCCTTCATGAAGTTCACCTCGAACCTGCAGAGAGCCCAGGGTCTGAGTCCTCCACCCAACACCACCACCACCACCACAAAGCCCCTACTTGAGTGATACACCCACCACCATCACGCCAACAGAGTAATGCACCCACTAACACCACCCCAACACACCCCCACCCAAGTGATGCACCCAACAGCACCGCCACCACCGCATTTGGGTCCTCCACCCACCACCACCACCACAACGCCCCTACTTGAGTGATACACCCACCACCATCACACCCCCAACACACTCCAACCCAAGTGTACACCCCCACCACCCCATTTGAGCCCTCCACCCACCACCACCACCACCGCATCGCCCCTAGAGTGAGACTCCTAAAGGTCACGTCTGTTGGTGAGTGTGGGCTACATTAGGGATGAGTTGTGGGGTACCTGTTACCCCCGTGGATGGGCTCCCCCACGACGGTGATCAGCAGGTTGGGCATCATACCGGCGTGGAGGGGCAGGTCGTAGGGGACCATCTGGAACAGGGAGGAGAAGGAGAGGGGGGAGACGAGGGAGAGAAGGGAGGGAGGGAGAGGAATAACTCAGTTTAAAGCAGTAGAGCTGGTCCTGTAAACTATGGAGGAATTATGGAAATGTTCTAAAAAAGGTCCAATATTATACCACCAGGTGTAAGTGTGATTAGCCCATACAAGCCGTTTCGGAAATTCTGCTGACATCACTCTTCTGTAGTTCATTCTTCTGACATCACAAGTGGGCGTGTCCAGCTAGATGTATGACGGATAGATGAGCAGTTTGCTCCAGTCCACTGGGTAGGCTGGTCTATCCAGCACCCATGTAGGTGGACACGCCCACTTGTGATGTCAGAAGAGGCAGATTTCCAAAACAGCTCGTAATGGCTATTCACACTCACACCTGGTGGTATAATATGACACCTTTAAATACATAATTCCTAATGAGTATGAATACCTACAATTACATTGGCGTACCCCTTAACCTCTGAGGGACGGCCACAGTGGGAAAGGGCATTGAAGCACGTCGTCATAGAAACACATCACAAATAAAGTTGCTGTAGAAATATGTTGTAGTAGTCGAATAGCTTTAACTATTGATCTTCAGGAATGTACACACATAGTCATAGAAAGAAAACTATAAAGTTATAGTTCACCAAGTTATAAAAGGGTGTAACTATCGAGTCTTAGGGGATCACCCGGTCATGGAAATAAACCCAAATAAAAACAACTATAAATAAAGGGTTAGTTTGGTTGAAGTGAGTGTTGCACCTCTCCCACATTCCACATCACATCACAATGACCAGTGAGTCAACATCTCCTCGTGGACCTTCCTACCGCCTTACGCAAGCCACTGGCAACCGCCGATGTTATGAATAAGGACAAGCAGGCTAACTTAGAAACCATTTTATTACTTGGAAAAACAAATCATTACAAGTTAATATAAGACGACAACCTGATGTAAATCACGAGGACGGGGTAGTTGACGTTATATGTCATGATCAACAGGGAATGGGAACGAGTCATCTGTATGAAAAATATATAGTAGAGTACATGTATATATGCATATATATATATATAGATATATAGATATTTCTGCTTTGAGAAACAATGCAAAAGGCAAGACATTAGATTGCACTTTGACCCCGCCGGGGGGGGGGGGTCAAGCTGCAGCATCGCAGCCTTTTGTAAATCAACCGCTGAACCCATCAGTAGACAAGGGGGGGGCGGGGGGGGAGGCACCGCCTGGCTCCTGATTGGTCACTGACTAGCTGATTGCGGTCAGCGATACGGCGGATAAAACCTGGACTGGAACACAAGAGACACAGTGTGCATGACTACGCGTGCGGCAGCCCTCATTCATCCGCATGAGACCCCGCTGCAGCAGCGACCCACCACCGAGGGAGGGGTCGGAGCAGACGCAGCCCCCGTGGAGCCGCCTCAGCACTAAAACCAGCTGCCCCAGCCAGACGTCACCCCGTCAGCCCAAAGCACCTCCGTCACCACCACAACCGCCCACTCCAAAATCAATAGTCAATAATCAATAGTCAAGAGTCTTCCTACTCCACAACCAGCACTACAAGGAGAAGAACCACAGAACCAGTCTAGAGATTACCAAGATCAGAAGAAGAGCCCCCAGAACCAGTCTAGAGACCACCACTACAAGAAAAGAGCCCCAGAACCAGTCTAGAGACCACCAAGTTCAGAAGAAGAGCGCAGAACCAACCTAGAGACCAACAAGCTCAGAAGAAGAGCCAAGAACCAGCCTAGAGACCACTACTACAAGAAGAAGAGCCCAGAACCAACCTAGAGACCACCAAGTTCAGAAGAAGAGCCCAGAACCAGCCTAGGGTCCACCAGGTTCAGAAGAAGAGCCCAGAACCAACCTAGAGACCACAACTGCAAGAAAAGAGCCCCAGAATTGGTCTAGAGTCCACCAGGTTCAGAAGAAGAGCCCAGAACCAGTCTAGAGAGACCACCAACCGCTCTAGAGTGCCCCATTCACCAATCAACACACAACACCGCAAAGCAAGCAAGGCGCCGATACCACTGATGATATTGAACTACTTCAGACTCACCAGCATGTTGCCCGGAGAGGCCGGGCCCCCATAGGGCCCCATGGGCGCCCCGAAGGGGCCGGGGCCGGGAGGGAAGCCGCCTCCTCCGGGGGCGGGAGGGAAGCCGCCTCCTCCGGGCGACCCCCAGGTCCCCGGGGGCATGGGAGGGAAGGCCCCGCCCGGGAACCCAGGGAAGGGCCCCGGGCCGGCGGCGGGGGGGAAGGCCCCGGGGTCCCCCGGTCCGTACATCCCGTTCCCGGCTCCGGGCTGGCCCCCGGGGAAGGGCATGTTGGGGTAGGGCCCGGGAGGGGCCCCGGGGCCGGAGTGAAAGGGTCCGGACGGGTAGGGGACCGGGGCTCCGGGGAGCTGTCCCGGTGCCGCCTCGGCGGGGTACTGCCCCTGGAAAGGCCCGGGGAAGGGCCCCGGAGCTCCGGGGCCCGAAGGGAACTGGCCCGGGGCTCCGGGTCCGGAGGGATACTGTCCGGGGACGCAGGAGCCTGCCGGGTACCCCCCGGGTACCGAAGGGGGCCCGGGGTACTGGCCCGGGGCTTGGGGGCCGGTGTTGTACGGGCTACTAGGGAACTGCCCCGGGGCCCCAGGTGGGCCGCCAGGCATACCGCCGGGGCCTGTGGGCTGCGTGGGGGCCCCTGGGGCAGCGCCGGGCCAGCCGGGGTTGGCGGGGGCGGGGGCAGACGGGTTGTTGGTCCCTATGGTACTTGCCTTGCCCGGGACGTCTCCGAGGGCGTCAGACAGCTGCCATGGAAACGAAAGGAGATTACACTGCTTTAACTTTCTGCATAATAAAAAGATAACGTTCATGATATACCGTAGGAAATCAAATCGAAAGGCTAAAATGTCAATCATTGGGAATATGTGAAAAATGTATAGAAAGAAACTTTCTACTCACCGAAAAATCCATGATCTAGAACAAATAAAAAATGGAAATAAGCTTTAACCAGTTATCAAACGAGTAATAACAGCAAATAATATCTAGCTGAACACACATCACAATGTCAGAAGAACGCAAAAGTACAGAACAACGTAAGCTTCCCTGTTCCTGGTGGGTGACTCAGACCCACCATAAAGTTACTCATTATAACCCTCCGTGTCACTAGTTAGCTCAGGACAACACCTAGAACAGCGAACCTAACTTCTACCCGGACATCTACGGGTGATTCTCGAACCCCCGGGACGATTAATGCGCTGTATAGCCCATTAATTAGCCCTCAGTCGTTAGCTGCGTGGCTACAGTACAGTAAGTTGAGCATCGACTGTACCTCGCACCTCTCCAACGGGGTGACAGATCGCCTTTCGACGGGCTCGTAGTCAGGACAAAGCTAACACTTTAGGAAGTTTTGAATAGAACGGTGGGTGATCGCAGTAGCCCGATGTTTGTAGACACTGTGGCGTACAGCTTCAATGCACACACACACAAACACACACTCACACTACTACAGTAGCAGCTACCTAGCTTTCCTCCTCCTCTTCTACTTCTGGTCGGAGAGGAAGTGGACACGCCCCTTTATGGCAACGTCACAGGGGGCCACGAAAGAGTTCTTCCTAAAGTATGCTGTTGTAAAATTATAATAATAATGAAATGTTGGAGTATTCCTACTTAGGGTCCGAGGTCATATATATATATTTATGTTTTTATATATAATCATTTATTAAAATTGGCGTCGATACAGACATTTTATTTATGGCCATCTGAATTTCCCGGCAACCCCTTTTTTATATTATGTTTAGAATCAACCACAGAAATGTGTGTTGACTGTATCAGATTATTATAGTAAAATGTTGAAAAGTGTCGGCTTCTAAATATGAATCTGTCGGAAATTACTATCCGTTACATTTCGCAAGCAAAAAAACAAAAAAACACAAAAAAAGGAAAAACTACTTTTGTTTATCATTATATCAGTTAAATGCTGAGTAAAGAACATAATACAAAGTAGCACTGGCTGTCAATCCAACGCATGTTGTTATTTTACGACGCCTGTTTTCGGAGCAGGAGTTGAAGAGGATTGGTCGAACCAGTCACAAGATATTTCATCTCGGTTTGGGGAAGTAAAAAAAACAACACATTCAAAGCTTCGTCCCCGAGCATCTGCAGTCTGGTCCGCGTCTGCTCTGTCAACATGGTGAGTTTTAGAGCACAACAGCCAACGAATCGACTCGTTTTGCCATGCATCTGCCCTCCCTGCCGTTACCTTTAATTAATTGATGCCCTAATAATGAGCAGTGAGAAAGTAGGCTCCCGCCTCTGCTAGCGGTAGCATGCTAGCCGTGGGGACATCCTGTACGGGTGGAGATCTGCTCACACACGTCTTGGTATGAGGACTTTAGCATGGAGCTAGCGTCCGTATCCAGATCCAATGGTCCTGCGGTGGTTTCTGTGTGCTGTCATCTTCGGCTCGTAGACATATGCTTATAATGCCATTAGTTGGATAGTTGCTTGTTGGTTATTTTGCTGGGTTTCTGGGCGTTCGGAATTCGTTTCCTGTCAGAAACTGTCCACAAAGCATATTTGCATACATGACTTTACTCGTACCACCGCTGTAGTTTGCGATTGGTTTCCTAGTAAAAGCACTGTAGCTAACAGAATATGTTGTCGTTCTGCGAAGATCGTAACTCCTAATGTTGCTAGCAATCTTTTCAGGACAGGAAGACAATGGGTTCGGTGGAGTGGCTGTTGTGCCCATAAACACAGGAAATATGTGCAGCATGCTGAAACATCTGCTTGCTGCACATATTTCCTGTAAAAATAAATATCTCATTTTTTTGTTTTATTAGGGCCAAAACGTGTATTACATAAGCATGTATATAGTGTAAGTCAAATGAGTTAGTCTGGACTTATCCTCTGATCTTAACCCAGCAGGACGTCTACTGAAGTCTCCCAGAATTGATTAACAGAACCCTCAAAGCTTAACTGAATGACAACATATTTGGCCTACATCATGCAATGTGGGTCAATGTGAACACGCATAGGACTACTATCTGTGTTGCCATCATTTGACTTCTCCAGTCAACAAGGTCCATAATAATCATCCACTCAACAGAGAGGTGTGTGTGTGTGTGTGTGTGTGTGTGTGTGTGTGTGTGTGTGTGTGTGTGTGTGTGTGTGTGTGTGTGTGTGTGTGTGTGTGTGTGCAGACCATTCACGTCTTACCCTTTTTTTGTTCTCAGAGTGAATCCCTAGTAGTGTGTGATGTAGACGAAGCTCTCGTCGAGAAGCTGAAGGCATTCCGGTTCCGCAAGGCCACCAACAATGCAGCCATCATCAGTAAGCATGTTTTAACCTCATCGTACGCAGATCGACCCTTGTCCTGAATGAAATGGTCACTGATATTTCTTGGCTCGCTTAATGGTTTCACTTAAAGGCATATATTATTAGTTTCACATCACATGTGTTTAGTTCTGCCAATCGCAAACAGTTTCTGGATGTGGCAATAACTCGAGGACAACAGCTATACACCCAGAATACTGTTGACCTGCGTTGCACCCACAGGAACTGAGAGCTTCTTATTTAACCACTTCTCTTTTCTGTTTCCCCCCTCAGTGAAGATCGATAAAGAAAAGCAGCTGGTGGTTCTGGAAGAGGAATACGAGGCAAGTGGTTGGAAAAATAAATAAAATAATCCTTGTTGCTATTGTAATATTATTAACCTTCTGTCTGATCATCTTCCCCTTCAGGACATTACTGTGGATGACCTGAGGGATGAACTGCCTGAGCGACAGCCCAGATATCCTTTGCTTTACCCTGGTGTTTAAATAGAAGATGCATGGGGGTATGGTATTGTTATGTTGTCCTGATGTGATGTAGCATCGGCATTGGTTTTGTCTCGTTAAAGCGAGGCCTTGGCCACCTTTTTAACTGCTTACAAATGTTTCTAAAGCCCCTTTCACACATAGTTCCCGGTAAATGACTGGGACAACCTTTCAAGCACCGCAGGTCTGTTTCCACTATCCCCACATGCAGCTATGTTCTGGAACATTTCAGTTTGGTGCGCTCTCACACATGGAGTGCATGTGGGAAAAGTGCTTTACATATCCAGCAATCAAACGGTGAGCAACGGCTGTACCTGTAAGGGGCAGTCCAGTGGACAGCAGGTCACCCCTCATGACCTGGCCTGCCTCCCTCTGGGCTGAGCCCTGTACGAGGGCAAGGGGTCTTCCTTAACCTAGCCGGTACGTTCCTGGTCTACAGCTACCAGCTTCACCATGACGACGGGCGCGTCTCCTACCCGCTATGCTTCATCTTCTCCAGTCCCTGCGGTGAGACCCTCCCCCCCCCCCCCACCCCCTCTCCTTAATCTCTTTGTAGTCATCATCGTCATCTTCATCATCATCATCAATGATGTCTCATGACTGAGTGCTAAGGGAGAGGGGGGGGGAAAGTGAAAGAAAAAAATGTAATTTCAAGGACTTTAAATCTGTAAACATCTACAGGTGTAGAGTGTTGGTCGTAGCGATCTTATACTGTTGTTGTGAGAGATTGCCTGCAAAGCGACAATATTTCTGTTGTCACAACATTTTTTTTGTGTCTATTTTCAGACTGCAAACCAGAGCAGCAGATGATGTATGCAGGAAGCAAGAACAAGCTGGTGAAGACTCTGAACCTCACCAAGGTAGAGCAGCACTCAACACCCGTTCCTCTCCTCCACTCCGTCCATCTGCTCCACACCATTCCTCTCCGCGTTGCTCATCGTCTGATCTCTGTCCCCGACCTGCTCCTTAATGACCTGTTTCTGAGATAACTGTCTAACCCCTACCAGCTCCTTAATGACCTGTAATCTGAGTTTACTGTCTCCAACTCCTACCTATTCCGTGATGGCCGGTATCTGACTTCACTTTGGATGAAAACATCTATCAAATGATGCCAATTCTGCATGATGATAAATGATGAACGGCTGGCAATGAACAACTACAATTTTTGTTCTGTTCCGTCCGGCAAACTATTTATGATAACCAGTGGTCGCCATAGCGACTCAGCAATGTGCAAATGGTTAAGCGGTGGAAGAACGAGCAGTAGTGAAAACTCTGCCTGCCTGTCTGTCTGATGGTCTGCCCGTCTGTCTGACGGTCTGCCTGCCTGTCTGACGGACTACCTGTCTGCCTGTCTGTGTGACGGTCTGCCTGATGATCTGTCTGTCTGACGGTCTGCCCGTCTGTCTGACAGACTACCTACCTGTCTGTCTGTCTGACTGTCTGCCTGATGATCTGCCTGCCTGTCTGTCTGCCTGCCTGTCTCTGTCTGACGGTCTACCTGTCTGACGGTCTACCCGTCTGTCTGTCTGTCTGTCTGACGGTCTCCCTTTCTGACGGTCTACCTGTCTGTCTGCAGGTGTTCGAGGTGAGGACCACTGAGGAGCTGACCGAGGAGTGGCTGAAGGAAAAGCTTGGGCTCTTCTCTTAAGGTCGCCGTGGTAACGGAGGAATGGAGACCGCACAACCCGAGTCAAGTCCTTTTTTAATTTTTCTTCTTCTTTAAAGAAGTGGGGTGCCATGTTTGCCCCGATGCTCGTTGTAGCCCCCCCTCCCCCCTAACCACACAGAACACCGTAGGATAGGACAATCAATATCTTTCACAGTCACGCGGTTCATAAAATGGTCTCGATTACGAAACACCACACCAGTGGGAGAAGGTGCATAAAAAACAAAACTATTTCTGGAGATGCTATTTCATGCAGACCTGCTTTCTATTGTCCTTCTCATCTAATGTTTCCCTTGTGCCAGTGCAGTGCAGTCTGTCATGAAACCACGCTCCTGGATCATCTCTGTAGGCCTTAGAACTCTCCCGGATAAGGCTAGAGGCTTTGAACTAGACATCGACTTATCTTAAATAAGTCCTGAACTAGCTGTCTCTTAAGTTGAACCCATTTTTTATTCACAATGTTTTAGTTATAATTGGATTAGTAATGGCTTCTCTGGATTATTGAAAAAGAGAATATACTTCATATAGTTTGAATTGATTTAGGTTGCTTCCTTCTGACACGGTTGAACAATCATTGCTACAATCAGAGATGGAGGCTTTAGGTCCGTGGATGTAGAATGCATCGAGTTCATCCGTTTACAAGTAGCTCACCTGAGGCATAACGACAACAAACAAAAAGGAAAGAGGGATTATACATATATTATACATGTATACTAATAAATCAATGTAATGCTGCACACAATGGAGCAGTACTATTCAAAGTACACACGCATAATGTGTATAAATATATATATATGAACAGCCTTGTCATATTGTAGATTCTGACTGGTGCATGCTGAATATGGTGTTATTTACTATGATTGGACGGCGAGGAATGACCTTTTAGGCCTACCATTGACCTGTCTAAATCTCGGTGAACTGTCTATTCCATTTCTACTGAATCATTCCTGAAATGGCGTCCGTACCATTTGAACAGCAGGACAGCCTTTTCCGTCAAATACAGGGTCTACTCTTAAACTACCTTTGTACACCTGTCATAGTGGATGATTATGGGCCTTATCCAACCGGCAGCCAACTTGGTTCTAAACTATAGCTGGGTGGCGCATTAAGTTCCCTCCACATAGATACCATTTAGAGCCAAGATGGCCACATAGATACCATTTGACCCATAGCTAGTTTTTGTTGTTTTAAATTAATATTGTGGTGATCCAAACATCACGTTTTTGTACTTGGATTACATTGTGCTTGGATTACATTGTACTTGGATTACATTGTGCCTGTCCCAGCCTTGAGGTCAGTTTACCGAACAGCGATATTCCTTTTTAGATTGGGAAATCAAACGCAAGCCTTTCTTTCAACTTGTGCACAAAGAGCTTAAGAGTGTCAGATCACAGAGGCGTTGCGTACCCCCTGGGCCCCACCTGTTCTCGGCCTGTTTGTAGGCAACAGACTAAAATGGATTTAGTGGAGATTTACACAATAAGTGTGGCATCATGCTGTAACCCCCCCCCCCCCCACACAAACTTGCTGTTGCTTATTTTTAATCCGTTTTTTTTTTCATATTTTGTATTGATGAGAATCAGGAGGCCACACTGAGGAAACAGAAACAGTATTTTCTGTAACAAGAATTTGGGGAAAAAAAATATAAAAGGTTTTTATATCATGTTGGATCCTTTTCTGATTTATTTTATTCATTAAATGCATTCGTTTTTGTTTTATAATTTGCATTGGTTAATCTCCAATGGTCAAGGAGTTTTTTGTAAATCACTGTCAAGATCTCAACAGAAAGTAGAGGAGCTGAAAGCTCTTAATCCATGAGATTGGGATCGTTGCTCTCTGTAAATCGTTGTTAATTTCTAATCTGAAATTAAGATCGACACCTTTCACAATCCGGAAGCCTCCTTAAACAAAATGCCAAAAAGTTTTTTTAAATAAGATATTGATTTGATTGAAGCGAGGCTGCTTAATGATGAACTATTGAATATGTGCAATGTTTCAAACGAACCAATACAAAAACGAGAATTCCTTGATGGTGAGCGTGGTAAACTACTGTACATGGCTTCGTTTCCATACATGTATGGTGTTTGAACGACAAGGGGGTGAGGCCATGCATTTGGTTTGATCCTGTGGATATACATATTTTTCCAACTAATCTAGTATATGTAGTAAACCGTACAATAAATGTACTTTGCATTGATGTCGGGCTTTTTTTCATACTCAGACGAATCGTCGACTTTTCCAAGATTCCCCACCTGAAACATAGCTGCCTCTTTGCATCAGTGTAACTTGTGAAATATTATTAAATATTCATAATTTGTACGATGTCCAATATTCACCCAATAAAATAGTGATGTATAAATGTCTGCGTTTCTCGTCTTTTCTTCCCCCCACATTATACCAACGATGAGAAACTGAATAACTAAACAGCAATTACAGGGTGACAGATTTTTGTCGTTCTGCAGGTTCTACAGCGAAATCTCGCGATAGCTGTGATCAGAACCACTTGTGTGACGACATAGTGGTGACAGATCTCAAATCTGTAGCTACGGCTACGTCCCAAGACCGAGCGGTAGGAGAAAATGGCGTTCACATTCGCGGCCTTTTGTTATATGCTGGCTCTATTGCTCACGGCAGCACTTATCTTCTTCGCGATTTGGCACGTAAGTATCAATGTTTGTTCATCACCGTCGTGCGTCTTGTCCAACGCCACCGAGCCGATATCGCGGGCTAACGTTTACATAAGGACGGGCTTTGTGATGCGTGGTTCGCAATCCACTGTGGGTTCGCCGCCGGTCGGCTCTACGCAGATCCTCTTTTTCATTTTATGGCCGAGATCCCCCCTCAGGTCCCGGGTTTCGGGTCCATAATGACAATGTGTCCCCGGGAACGGGTCCGATCTAGAATGAATGGCCCCCTGTCGCAAGCTAACGGTAGAACCTAGAAAACAGCCTGTCACACACAGTTGTTAACCAGCCATACATATCGCGTCCATCTGATCGGCCATTTCTGTATACATGCGTAATGAGGGCTGTTAACCGGGCTGTTGTATTAACCTGTTATAACGATCTGGACGCTAGCTGGAGCTAGACATGCTAGCCGGCTAACGCCGCTTAACCTCTTGACGGAGTTAATCTCGTGACGTCATGGCTCAGTGATTTCTACTGACTGTAGCTCTGATGTGGTATTACTGTTTACACTGAGCGCATGAAGATTAATACCAAGAACCCTTGACACACACACACACACACACACACACACACACACACACACACACACACACACACACACACACACACACACACACACACACACACACACACACACACACACACACACACACACACACACACACACACACACACACTTTTGTAAACGGAAATCGTAGTAATATTTGCGTATATTTTGTGTAATATTATGTTACTGTCCCTTTTGCCTCTCCAGATAATCGCCTTCGATGAGCTGAAAACGGACTACAAGAACCCTATAGATCAATGTAACACTTTAAACCCGGTAAGTGACACGTCAATAGTCGGCCATCTCCCCTTGCCTCTTTCAGCGCATGCACTTCTGCTTTTGTTTAATGTTATTTCAGGATGAGTTATGCGTCTTGTAGACATTTTAACTTGATTTACCTGCACCGTTCTGCTAACTAAACTGTCTGTTGTAAACCAGGAGTGATGTTTCAGCTCTCAAACTCTAACGCATTTATTCTTTTGGTTTTCTAATCTGCTTCTTTTTTTTTATTTATCTTTTCATTTTTGTTAACGTCCAAAAGACAGTTGAAAAGGTCAAAAAGATTAAAAGAATCAAAATTGCATTGAAGGTTTGTACCAAACTTTAAAGACTGCCCGCTCAGTACAGTACAGTCTGCGGTATGTCATTCTGCACGGTAGAGTGTTTGCAACGGTTTTTTCAGTTAACCAATCGAAAAGGGACGAGACTAAATTTCATCTAAGGGCGTGTGCGTCGGTCCAAGCTTGTTAGCATGGCGGTTTTTGAGTCTTATGGGTGTAAATCCCGTGGTTCGATTTCTTTCCCCACCATTTTATTTTTACAAACATCCCGCTGCCGTATTGCCAAGTTTCAAATAGAGCCGTAGTTTACCTGGAGGTTTAATTAATCAAAGAGCCTTTTGCTGTTAACCTATAGTACAAAGGCCTATGTGCACATCAACACATTGGACAGCAGCCCCCTCTAATAAAGAATGCAATCATTTATCAACCACATTCCCCACCATGTTATGAGGACTCGAGGCACGCGCGTGTTAACTGAAAAGACTTGCAAATGCTCAAGACATGCATGATCTTGATTACAACCCCCCCCCCCTCCCCCCTGTTTGCATTTGGTGTTTTTATAGTTATTGGTAAGTTATCAATAAACTTATAAATTCAGCCCACGGAATCCATCTAGATTTACAGAAATATTTGGGGAGGTTAAGATGTTTCTTTTTTATGGTACGAACAAGTGATGAGATGGGTGCTTGCTGGACGTCAATCTTAATTCACTTTACTGAATTTACTTTAAACCCCTCCCTGTCTCGAAGGTATCTGTCGGAAGCAATTGTGATTTTAATTTGATTTAAAATGGGTGGATTTTTTTATTTTTGGGCTTCAAAGCTCCAGAAAATCACCTGGGGTTTGGGCCAGATGGCAGTGGAACACCACGACTAGCTCAGCAGTATCTCAGGGGGCCCTGATTGGTTGATGAACCTTAGAAGAAGTGGGAGGGGGCTCGCCTGTTAACCAGAATGGCCTATTTCTGTCCCATCGTGGTCAGTCATCTCAGCGGTCCGCAGGTCCTTAACATAACCCTCGGCTCAATCTGAACTTCCGCTCGATAGAGCGATCGGCTGGTCATACATTTCTGGCAACACAGTGCAGGATTCAACCACCTCCACCCCCCCCAACTCTGCACCTCATCCACCCCCCACTCACCTCTCCATCTGTGGGCGTGTGGGGCTCAGCCCCCACCTGGGCTCTACGTGCATGCATGGCTTCCATGTGGCGACTCCATCTGTCCGGGCCTGGCCTCCCCCCCCCCCCTCCCCCCTCCCAGTAGCTCCAGTAGCGGGTGTTTCCATCACTGGCATGGTCCCCCCTCTCCTCATCTTTAGAGTGTTCAGATGAGCCCTCCCTAGGGTAAAAAAAAGGGGGGATTGTTGTTGAGCGGAGCCAACACAGCCTGCAGAGCTTAGCTTCATATGTGTCTCTGTAGAGTCCTGACATTTGTACCCCCAGCAGTGATGCATGATGCTTAACATGGTGTCAGCACTGTTGGCTAGATCTGTCTGTCTCTCTCTCTCCCTCTCCTTCTGTGTCTCTCTCTCCCCCTCTGTCTCTCTCTCTCTCCTTCTGTCTCTCTCCCCTTCTGTGTCTCTCTCTCCCCCTCTCTGTCTCTCTCCCTCCTTCTGTGTCTGTCCCTCTCTCTGTCTCTCTCTCCTTCTGTGTCTCTCTCTCCCTCTCTGTCTCTCTCTCCTTCTGTCTCTCTAGATATATTTCTCTTTCTCTCTCTCTAGATCTCTTTCTCTCATGAAGCCAACTGGCTGCAATACATGACTTTCTATCCATGCCAGTACTCCACCATGTAAATGCATTTATTTCAAAACATCCATGCCGCACGGAAGGCAGCTTCAAATAGTGCAAGGACCGATGTATGTCAAGCCTCTAGCCTCTCTCCTCGCTGCGCTTTACTCGTCCTCCGTGAAGGTCACCCTGCCATTTAAAGACTTAAAATCAATGTGTTCCTCGTTATGAGTGCTAGCCTAGGGTCGTTTCTTCAACACAATCAGTGGCTGCTTAGTTTTAATTAAAAAGTTAGACCCCGCAGTTGAGTTTAACGATTGAAGACGACTTCAGCACACCAGACAGAGACAGGCACGGTCTACGAACGACCACAGCCTGCAGCGGTCTGTGCTCTCCTCTACTCAGATGTTCCGTCCCACCCCTCTGACTGTGTTTGTGTTGTGTTCGTAGCTGGTTCTGCCGGAGTACCTGATCCATGTCTTCTTCTGCGTCATGTTCTTCTGTGCGGCCGAGTGGCTCACGCTGGGCCTCAACATGCCGCTGCTGGCCTACCACGTCTGGAGGTGGGTGATGCTCCGGTATTGGCCGGTGCCGTAGCAACATCCTGTACTCTTGGGGTCAGGGTTTTTACTGCTTATTTGACTTGGATCCCAGTCTAAAGGAAAACCAATGAGAGCAGATCATTGCAATTGCATGCAAATTAACACCAGGTGGCTCTTTAAGACGCACAAAAGAACAACAATTGCACTAGACCTCTTTCACCAGAGTTGGTGTTGGTTGTTTTCAGCTAACTTAACCCCTAACCCGCTTTCCCTCTGGTTTAGCATCTACAGGTTTTATCGTGCGTCTGACGTCGTTTACCTACAAATCAGTTAGATGCTTCCATTAAACAAATATATCTACATGAAATACATAGACTATGTGATGAATATGGGACCCAAAACCTTAGTGGTAGGAGATCCATTCCGAGCTGAACCGTGTTCTTTATACTACCTAGAGCCATACTAGATCCAGAGCCTTATCCTTACCTGCCCCATGATCACACGGATCTTCACTTAAGTAGCTATGGATCAAAACCTCTGCTAAATACCTGAAATGTTGAATATTTTGCAAATAGTTTCCTACCTTCATAATCAGTTTGAAGTTCGTCCTGTAGACCAATGTACACCTTTTTAGCGCTGGTTCTGATTGGTTGTGACTGTGCTGCAGGTATATGACCCGTCCAGTGATGAGTGGGCCTGGACTGTACGACCCCACCACCATCATGAACGCCGACATCCTGGCCTACTGTCAAAAGGAGGGCTGGTGCAAGCTGGCTTTCTACCTCCTCTCCTTTTTCTACTATCTCTACGGGTATGCTCACCATTATACCGCTGTTTTGAATTTCAATGCTTTTATTTTGAAGGAGTCAGGAGTAGATAATTTTTATGAACTGATAGTCGTCTTATTTACCTCTATTGACTATGGGTACGGCACTAGGAATCTTATTAGCAGATTAATTAAAAAATATATTTTTTTCGATTTTCAAAGTAAAAGCGCGGTATCCCGTAACGTTGCATGTTGTCTCTTGGGCCTCCAGGATGATCTACGTGCTGGTGAGCTCCTAGGCCGGTCGACACCCAGAGCTGGACGGTCTGCATGTACAGTGGACACCCGAACAACGCTGACACCTTGGGGGAGGGTCCCGACCACTGGAGGGGGAGGAGCCACACACAAACACCGCCCACAGAGGACTAGAACTAACCCCAGCTCCGCCTCTGTACACGGAGCTGGGGGCCATCTTGGCAAACGTTCAGCCCTCTGTCCCACAATGCAGCGCTCCTTCTGCTAGCCCCGCCCTTTAAATTCAATGAAGGAACAAGATTATTATTTTTTAACTGTGTGGTGATTCGATGCTTCCGATTTTTTTGTTTTTTTTTACTGTTTATTGAATTTCCCTACTGTTGAACGTTTACAGTGAAGTTAATAGAGGGATTTGAGCATTTAAGGGTCACGGTCCATTATGGACCTGCCGTTCTAGAATGCTCCAAATTAGAATCCAAGCTTTATAAAATCGATATTAATTGAACCACCTCCCCCCCATGATTCGTCAGACTAAATTGATAGAAAGTGTGAACATTAATCTCTCTCCCATCCATGCTAAGCTTGTGCACTAAAGTCCAGAAACTCAACGAGACAACGAGTTGTCTCAAACCCGATCTCTTTTCAAACCAGATTGTCCCTTTATACCTCCTCGAAACCAGTGGGACACCTGATTCAACTCATGTCATCATCATCCTCATGACGCTGTCGATGTTTAGTGTTCTTTGCGATGAAACGGTCTGCTGCGACACATTCAAGGCGATCTGAGTAAAGTGAGGGACTTGATGATTTGGGAGTAAGGCTTCTCTTTAGAGGTTCTCTAGCTGGAGGTAGTCTCAGTACCCTGCCCGTCTGAGTGGTCCGCGAGATGTTTCTGCGCCGACTGCCAACGTGCCGGACTGTCGACTACCTCTCCAGTTTAGGATTCATTCAATCTCCAAATATTCCAACCTTTTGGGAGTGTGTATTTATTATTTTTGCTTTGTACTTTGTCTTGTTCTGGCGCTGCCGTCTTTGGTGCGGGCGTTCAACACTCCTGGTTCTACACTAAACGAGCACCCCGGACCGCTGATATTCACTAGCGTCTCCTCCGTCACGGCTCGTCTTTAGGAAGGGCGTGGCAGTTGAGCGCATCATTTTTATTTGAATGTTTCTCTTGGACCCCACCGTGTTACCATCTAGGAAGAACCAAGACTAGTTTTGTTTGAATCAAAATAAAAAATCGTATCCCACTACACCATTTTGTGGTCATTGGAGCCGAAGGGGTTTAAAGGAAAGACGTACGTTTAAAATGTGCGATTCCTTGACTTCTTGTATCAACGGGTTTAAGACGAAAGATCTTATGAAACCGTTCCTGGTTTTACTGTTGCGTTCCTTCAGTGAAAGTCTCCAAGCAGCCATTGAACAGTTAACGTTCTCCATCACTATGCGGCATTAATTCAGCACAATTCTAGTCTACACGTTGAGCATAATGCTAGAGAATGTGCTTAACATTAGCACTAGGGTTTTCAGGCAAAATTTATTTTTAAAAAGGACTAGTCATCGCGTCAGGAGTTGGGGGCCAGATTTTGCAACGGTTCAAAAATCTAATTTGCATCCACTTAAATTGGTACCTCAATTAATATTTAACAATGCCTTTAATAGTAGACCTTGATATTGACAAATGTCTTCACTATAAACATGGCAAAAACTAAACGTTTTATGAATTTGACATAATTGCACAGCGGGAGATATTAACCACTTCCATATTTATTTGAAAATAACCAAATTCCATTCCCCACATATTCAAGGAGTTCCATATTTAAGAGTATCCATTTAAAGTGCAAACATCTGAGTACCACGCAAACACACACACATCCATCGAAGATGGAGAAGCTAAAGCTCGCTATTATTTAGCCTGTTGATGCTAGGCTGTGGCTCTTCCGGGGTACGGTGCGCTCCAGAGTTCTCACCGGGAAACGGACCGCTCCACCGTGTTCTCTCGGCCCTGCTGGAACGCCGCCTGCTTTTCCCGAAACTCATGGAGGAAGTTGTATTGCTGTGTGAAGAAAAATACAAAAATCATTATTACTAAAAAATAATTCAAAAACTAGGGGAAAATGCTGACACATCCAACTGCCCTTGAGCCAGAGCAGGGATTCGTCCTATGGAACATTTACAAGCTGAAGACCTGCCGATCTGAGAAGATTCCCGTTAACACGGGACGCAACGTGTGAGTGCGGTGTACATTACACCTTCACTTGTAACCCTAGACGACGCCTCAGTCATGGGATCATGCCAACCTGTGTTATTGAGCAGTTGTGCAAGTCTTACATTTGTCACATCCACAGAAAGCCTTTAGAGGAGATAAGATGCGTTTCTATTTCATGGCCTCTTACTAACATTAACTACAGATACCGGCAAAACCCATTTGTCTCGGCACCATGCACTGCAGCTACGGACGCTTTGGTTTGTCGAGGCCTCACCTTGACCGTCTGGATGGCTCCTCCCCCTCTCAGCTCCCGGAGGATCTCGATGGCTTTATTTGCCGTCATGGTAACGGACAGCTGGAGCAGGAGACAGGCGGCAACTGGACGGGGAGTACGGACACAGGATTACACTCTCACCCTCACTCTCACACTCACATTCACTCTCACTTTCTCACTCACTCTCACTCTTCAAATAAATATATTCTTACTTAATCCGGAGCGCCCCAACCCTCCGTAACAGCTGAAAATAAGAAACACAGGAGTGAGCTTCTATACGTTTTGAGAGTGAGAAGCTCACTCAGACCAGAGACAATTAGGAGCTAGACGTAATCGTAGGTCACCACTAGAGCTGGAGGGGACGGCCAGGTCAAGCACAACACCCAACAGCAGGTACATTGCGAAAAAGACTAAATAGAAGTCAACAGTAAAAGCATAACTTTTAAAGTCCTAGTACTCCTACAGTTCTGCTATTACTTGAAAGCCGCTCCGATATCGACGGTATGCTTCAACCGTTCCGTGCTTCTGTTACGATGACGGCAATGTATAGTCAGTCATTGTCGAAATTTTTTTCTTCTAGATTTACATTTATACATTTTTCATTAATATTCTATAAATATGACAATACATTTGTTTTCTTGTCAAGCATAAGCATCCATGTTTTCCGACTTGGTAGCTCGAACGCACTTGGGTCGGAGATGATGCGTTCCACATTCCGACTTTCAACGTCCGACCGTTAACGAACGTAGCCTAACGCAGCTCGCCCACTGCATCCGTCCGTCAACGGACGACGGAAGGCGTGTCTGACGGACGGGGGAGTGTTTGCCGACGGAGCCACGATCTGATTGGCTGAAGGATCCGTTGCAGACAGAAAAGTTAATAATTTCGCAACTTCTGAACGCAAGAGACGGAGCCGCCGGAACGGACGGACCCACAATGCATTTCGGGATCGCCCCATGGTGTATATTTGAGGTTCAACCGTGTTTATCTCTGGTTCTATAGTGTGCATTTAATGGAAGTAGACGTTCACACCAGAGTGGTTCCAATACCGATCCCGGTATCGGAACCACTCTGGTGTGAACGCCTACCGGTTCCTCCGACGTTCACACCAGAGTGGTTCCGATACCGGTACCAGTGGTGGAACCACTGGGGGGTGACCCGTCTCCCACGCCCTTCAGACTCACTGGATCACGGTGCGGCGCTGGTCCTCCAGGCTGCTCTGGAGCTCCTCAAGGATCTGCCCACACTGCTCCAGCTCGGGGGCGCCCCCGTCGGGGAAGGGCAGGTGGTGCACCCGAAAGCCCTGCCGGCGGTAGGCCTCCAGCAGGGAGGGCACCCGGTACATGTTCAACTCGCCGCGGGTGCAGAACACGAACACGTCCTGCACGCCCTGGTTCTGCAGCTCGTCTGGGCGCCCCGGGAGAGGGGGAGGGAGGGAGGGAGGGAGTCAGACATGATCGCCATGGAGACGGATCGACACCAAAACAAACACCACGCATGCTGTTTAAAAAGGAAGCTGAACTGCTGTGTGTCCATGTACTAGTGCCGACCAACGGTGCAACAGTTTGAAGTTCAGCCGGGATCTACTCCGGCTCCATCGTCAAGATCACTGAACTGGTGAAAATGATTCTTTAACCAGGCTGAAGTACCAAACCTCAGGCCTCTCCTCTCCTCATGACGGAGGGAAGGTCACACAACGATCGAACAAAGCTCTGCTATTCAGGGGAAAGCTTTGGAGTCTGGTTTTGGTGAGCTTTGCTTTGTCTGATGATCAAACTGCACATTGGTGGGACCCGCAAACAAACGCTACGTGTTGTTAGACAAGTTTAGGACAGACTGGGGTTGGTTGTTATATCCCTGGGAAAGGCTTTGCAGGGATTGCTGAGAACGATGCAGTGGTTATGAGGGCCTCAGTTCTATCATGTGCATTTAGGTTATGTTCTGTGAATATGTTTTTGGTTATTTGGTGTATATTTGAGGTAAAATGCTGTTTATTTCTGGTTCTATAGTGTGCATTTAATGGAGCTTTGGCAGGAGCTTAATTGTTGTGGCGGTCATGAAAAGTGTGCGTGTTGATGCAAGAGCCCACCATCACAACCTCAGCTTACTGTCACCTGTTCAACAAACCCCGCCCACAACGGTCACCTGTTCAACAAACCCCGCCCGCCACGGTCACCTTACCAACATCTCTCTGGAGATTTCTTCGATTCTCTTTGAATTTACAGCCTAGAGAAAGGAAAGAAAAACACATTGGTGTCAGACATCAGACTTGAAGTAAAATGGATTTAATAGAGTTGACTCTTTCAATGTTATGGAATACTTTACCGGGCAGTGCGCATATACCGAGGAACTGTGCTGATTCAACTACAGACAGCGGTAACCTTAGTGAGGAGGAACAAGAATCACTTCAGTTTGTAACGCATAGTTTCTGAAGGGTGGGGGTTGCTAGTTAGCTTAACATGACAAGCAATTCAGCAATTAATTGGACACACACACACACACGGTTTACCATGAGATGTGGAAAGGTGTCAGCTGCTCTTCAGAGACCTCCTCTTCATCAGAAGAGTCGAACTCACTCGTCCTCATGACGTTAGACTTTAATTGTGACACAAATACGAATACAATTACCGGATGAGGTAACGTAATTGTAACTGTTTGATGGTGTGTGTGTGTGTGTGTGTGTGTGTGTGTGTGTGTGTGTGTGTGTGTGTGTGTGTGTGTGTGTGTGATCAAAACAACTGGAAGCATATAGCCTATCCATTTGGTCGAATAAATCGTATTTCACTGCATTTCCTCGACATAACTCTCCAATATTACGAAAGGAGAGCATCCCATCAGACACCGACTAACCAAGATATCCTGATGAAGGTAAATTTACCTATCGGAGGCTAACCCGATACACACACACACACACACACACACACACACACACACACGCATGCTCCGTGGCTAAGCTAACGTCACCTTGCAATAGCGCAACACACCGGGTCTAAGCCAAATAGTCTGGCAACCGAAATGTCGATACGATCAACTGAATATGTATCATCGATGTAAAAGAGTAGGATGGAAACATACAATCGTTATTTCTCACCAATCATGCAATCGAGTCAGCAGTTTTGACAGCTGGGAGTGCTTCGTTTTTAAAAAATCCTTGGAGGAAGCTCCAAGCCAATCACAGCGAGGCGCTGTGGCTGGCCACGCCCCCAGAGATGCGCTCCAGTATAATGTCCGCAGAAATAACTTTGGCCCTTACCCAAGAAAACTTCATCAAAACATTCACATGTGAACATACCCCTAAAGGTACCTGGTCATAAAAAATGCTTTAATTGAATTGATTATGATGGACAGACATTAATAAACAATAACAAGAAAAGTGTAAAACGTTTTCTATTTTAAATCTATTTCAAAGTGGGTAGGTGAATGTCCTCCTTATATACAGGCCATGTATTCAACCTCGGAACAGGGCATACAGTAACGCACTGTCAAGTCATCCTGGGGTTTAAAGAGTCGGAGACGCACTGGCCGCGTGGAGTTCGGCTCCGCTGGGTCCGCGCGCACCACTCGCTGTCTCCGCGCGCCACCGCGCCCTGTGTCCACGCGCACCACGCTCTGTGTCCCTATCACCCCTCGCGCCGCAGACCCGTTTAAAACATGAGTGGAAAAGTAGTTTTCTTCCTCGAGAGGCGGATGGCGGATCTGGGATTATGGCAGGCGACGACGTCTCACGTCACTCAGGAACCGCTCCATTAAGGTAAGTCTATTTTAATCTTTATCTTTATTCCGCTCTGTATTCTGCTCTCCTCCTTGAGATGCGTTGATATCTGCGGGCTATATGACGAGGCTAGGACATAAACACTCTAGTTTAGATTTAAGTTGAATACCTTCTCAAAGTGATAATACATAATCAAACGTTTATAAAATCAGTTATTAATCCAGTAAACCCGACTTTCAATGCACGAGGGCAATGCATTATTATGATGGGACAATATACTCGTTATCAAACGTGGAGGCGTTAGTATTCTGATTAAGCATATATAATTATTATTATTATTATTATTGTATAAATGTGTTTTTTCTTTTTGGGGGGGCGGGGGTTATTTTCCGTCTGTCCAGAGCTGTTGGCTCCTCGCGCCCCGACCTCCCGTGGGGCTGGGCTCCTTGGCTCGCGAGTGACTTCCGTTCTGCTGGCAGGGGACACGCAGGAGAGTGGGTCGCTTTCTCTGAACAAGCTGACATTACAACCCACTACACACAAGCGCGCACACATAAGCGCACACACACAAACACACACACACACACACACACACACACACACACACACACACACACACACACACACACACACACACACACACACACACACACACACACACGTTAAACCCTGGCATTGAACACATTATTACGTCGCCTATTACCACAGCCGTTTGCATATTCTAACTTTAATACTGGAACCGATATTTCTTATTCCATTATTCTACTTCATTATAACCCGTATATGGATACATATCTTTTATTTTTCTATCCGTTATGTTATTGTTGTTTGAGACGAGTTAGACTGATGCCCATTAATATCTAGTTTCACTCACGGGAAAATGACAAATCAGCCTGCAAGGGTCTAGGAGTATGTGAGTAGTATACGTATGGGTGTGTGACTTCTGTCAGAGAACAGAGAATGACTTCTCTTGTGTTGGACCTTTGTGTCCCTGACAGTGACACCCGACTCTCCCGCCTGAGAGGAGAGACTGGGTGAACTGGATGGACACAGACTGGTTCAGGGGCTTCCCACCACAGAGCCCTGCTTCTCTGGTCTTTGTCATGTATAATCCCTCAACATCACTTCTAACATCGATAAGACAACTGGGAACCACTCAAAACATCACCCGTGCAGCACACACACCTGATTCGTGTGTGTGTGTGTGTGTGTGTGTGTGTGTGTGTGTGTGTGTGTGTGTGTGTGTGTGTGTGTGTGTGTGTGTGTGTGTGTGTGTGTGTGTGTGTGTGTGTGTGTGTGTGTGTGTGTGTTCCCGCTCTGTAGGTGATGAAGCCCCAGGAGGGAGAGCTGGTGGCGGAGATCTCCAAGGTACGCTAACTAGCATGCTAGCCTAGCGCTGGCTAATGAGCCAACGTGGGTAGGGACACCTGACCCCAGACCTGTGGGAAGGACCTGGTTCTTCATCACTGTACAACAACAGCACACACACAATGGAGGGTCTGTTTCAGAGTCATAGGTTCTAATTTTTTTTTTCTAATTCATTTTAAAACGGGAAGTTATTGGTGCAACTCCAACTGGTCAGGGTTAGGTCAATCAGAACTTAAGTTGGAAAAACAGCTCGAAGGAAAATCGAATTTTGTGTATTAAGATATATAATTTATAACTGCTTTGTAATAATAGTGGTTGTGTCTCCTTTGTCTGGTTCTTTTGTATTTATCTTCTATACTGTAAGGCCCTGAAAGTCATCCACAAATACCATTATGTTATTACTATGATTAATGCTACTGCTATTATTATGATCATATGGATGATCCTGATGATTATTGAGATGATTTTGCTGATTATTCTCATGATTAATGGGATGATCCTAATGATTATTGATATGATCCTAATGATTATTGATATGATCCCGATGATTATTGATATGATCCTGATGATTATTGATATGGTCCTGATGATTATTCTTCTGATTATTGATATTTCCCTGGTGATTATTGATATGACCCCGGTGATTATTGATATGACCCTGGTGATTATTGATATGACCCCGGTGATTATTGATATGACCCCGGTGATTATTCTTCTGGTGAATGGGGTGAGACCCTGACCATGACGGCCGTGACTCTGACGTCGGTGGTCTAACCCCCTGAGTGGTCTCCCCGCCCCAGCTCCAGCTCATGGTCTCGGAGCTGAAGAGCGGCTTCTCCAGCGCCCTGCTGGAGCTCAGCCAGATCCAACATGGCGACTCGTACCTCCGGGAGGAGATGGAGGAGAACCGCCAGAGCTGCCAGAAGAAGGCGCGGCGCCTGGAGACGCTGGTGGAGACGCTGAGGGTGAGAAGGTCCTCCTGGCCCATGGCTCGTCCTGGCCCCTGGCTCTCACGCATCTAGAGGGACTCATGGGGGGGGAGGGGGGGGACTGAGAATAGGCGTCATGTGGCTCAGGAGGTAGGGTTTGTTTGCTGGTAACCGGAGGGTTGCTAGTTCGAACCCCCGGCTCCTCCTAGTGTGAGAGTGTCGAGGTGTCCTTGAGCAAGGCACCTCCCCCTCACTGCTCCTGGCGAGCTGGACGCCGCCTTGCGTGGCTGACACCGCCGTCGGTGTGTGAATGTGTGCATGAATGGTTTATTGTTAGCCAATGTTACAAAGCGTAGTGAGTGGCCACTAGTTAGAAAAGCGCTGTATAAATCCAAGTCCCTCTATCATTTACCAATTACTGAGAACGCTCTGGGTTTGAGGTTGTCGTTTTATAAACCACATTGATGGAGGATCTAAACACTGTTTTGGTTGTTACCCACCAGGAGGAGCTCGGCTCGTTGCAGTGTCAGATCCTACAGCTGGACGTCAACAACCGAATGAGGGCCCAGCAGGCAGACAGGGGCACCACCACCACTACCCAGAAGGAGAGGTACTCAGACAGACTCAGAGTTACATTAGTATCAGACGCATCTTTAGATGACCCTGAGTGCGATCCTTCTAAGCATGGGTAGCCCAAGTGGGAATCAAACCCAGAACCCTGGCATTGTTAGTCCCATGCTTTACCAGTTGAGCTAGCTGGGAACACTCGCCTAAAATGATATGCATTACATTTGCAGAAAAGAACGTGGTAATGGAGCAACATATGACGTTTATTCTCTTTACTCAATATCTACATCTGCCTTCGTATGACTTAAGATAAACCAACGTCCAACTGCTGGAACAAAGGTCACTGAAATAAGTGTTTCTGATTGGTCAGGATTAGACTCATGGCACTCGTGGTACGAAGTGATGTCACTTCGCACCACTTTGAACTGCAATACCCGTGGTTCACCAGAGGGGGTGCCGTGTGATTTTAGCGTTGGGTCACTCTTTAAATTAATAATAAATTAGAATAATGAAATAATGATGAAACCCTATTGTTGACGGTTTGTTTGTCCCACTGTGATTGGCCAGTGAGCCAGGGGAAGCGGCCAGGGGAAGGACGCAGTGTGAGGGATGTTCTGGACAACCGCCACCCTCGTCTTCCTCCCCCAGAGGAAGGCTCCTGCTCCACTCCTACCTGCAGGGCCTCCGGGCGGGTCTGTCGGGGGAGACGGGTGAGACACGACCGCGTGACGACCGTCCGCCTCCGTCTAGGATCTGTGTGTGTGGAGAACGTCAGGGATCCGGTTCTGATCCGTGTCTGAATCTGTAGCATAATCTGTGGGTGTAGATGCATGCAACAAATTAAATCTTATATGTGTGTTTGTAGACACTGGCATCCAAATCGTATCTGTGTGTTTGTATGTGCGTGTGCGTGTCTGTGTCTGTGTCTGTGTGTGTGTGCGTGTGCGTGTGTGTGTCTGTGTGTGTGTGTGTGTGTGTGTAGACGCGCGCCAACAGGTGGTGATGCAGCTGCTCCACTCGGAGTGGGAGTACGTCTCCACCCTGAACCATCTCTACGACAAGTACAAGAACAGCTCTCAGATGAGCAGGGAGCCCTAGTGAGCACCACACCCACTCTACATGTTGTAGATCTATGTATCTATAGTATTCACCAGGGAGCCATAATGAGGGCCAACACCCACTCTAAATGTTCTAGGTCTAGATCTATATGTCTATAGTCTTCACCAGGGATACATAGTTTGGACCTACTCCCACTCTAAATGTTCTAGAGCTATAGCCTTCACCAGGGAGCCATAGTGAGGACCTACAACCGCTCTACATGTTCTAGATCTATAGCCTTCACCAGGGAGCCATAGTGAGGACCTACAACCGCTCTACATGTTCTAGATCTACATCTAAATAGTCTTCCCCAGGGCGCAATAGTGAAGAGTAAAACAATAGTAAAAAGGTCAGTTTTTGTATCATTCCCGTATCCTCACCTGATTTAACGGTTTCTTCTTCTTCCTCTCCAGTCAGTCCTACCTGCAGTTCGTGGACCAGATGCTGCAGCGCCACCTGGTGTTCAGGAACACCCTGCAGGAGCGCTTGTCCGCCGACCACTGGAAGTCTTTAGTGGGAGACCTGCTGGTGCAGCTCATTGGCCACAACAACGTGAGTCATGGAGGGTGACTCAGAGGACCTCCCTCTCTCATCGGGCCACCACGTGTTGATGAGTTAGTTAGTGACGTCACATGTGGGCGTGTCCACTCCAGATGATTGACGGTTAGCTCAGCCTACCAACCTGCCCGGTGGGCTGTACCCACTGGTAGGCGGAGCTGTCCATCATACCCGAGGATGGACCCTCCCACAAGTGATGTCGGCATGTATCACAGGAGGTAGAGCAGGTTAGCTGGTCACCGGAAGGTTGCTAGTTCGATCCCCGAGAGTGTCGAGGTGTCCCTGAGCAAGGCACCGCACCCTTACTGCTCCCGACGAGCTGGCTGTCGCCTTGCGTGGCTGACACCGCCGTCGGTGTGTGAATGTGTGTATGAATGGGTGAATGTTAGATAATAATGGTATAAAGCGCTTTGAGTGGCAGCTGGTTAGAAAAGCGATGGATAAATGCAGTCAATAGACCATGTCCCTATAAGGTCGATTTCGTGAGGGGTGCATTGGGTAAGGGGTGCCAGGTGGGTGATATGAGGGTGAACGTGGAGGAATGTGACCTCTCTGTGACCCCCAGACGGCCTTCATGGACGTGTACATCGGATACACCACCAGCCTGGCTCGCTTCCTGTCCCTGGAGCTCCACCGGGGAGACAGGACGCAGAAGAAGACGGTAGGACACACACACACACGCGCGCACACAACCACGTGCACACATGTACGCACGCACGCACACACAACCACGTACAAACACACACACACACACAACCTAGTGCACACACGCATACAACCAGGTTCAGAAACACACAAATACACATACACACACAACCACTTCCACACACACACACACACACACACACACACACACACACACACACACACACACACACACACACACACACACACACACACACACACACACACACACCAAATTGCACTCACACACACACACACACACACAAACACACACACGATGCAGAGTCAGAGCAGGTATAGACCGAGGGAACAATGCACAGTTTGCTAAAGCTAATTCCGTCTGTGTTCTGCCATTTTGGCCGCTCTGCACATTTCCTGTATAATCATCAAAAAATACGAGAGAGAGCGAAACATGTTTAGGTTCTAGTAGTTACCTCCAATAATGGTTAAGGATATACTGTCAACAAAAACATAATTTTTTATAGTGTGCTTAAAGTATCATATGATGTAATATAACTCTTCGAGAAGAGAGGGCTGTGATCACTGACTCCATACGCTGTCCCCGCCCCTCAGAGAGATCAGACGGAGCGGGAGGAGGGTAAGCTGCTGTCCCTGCTGCTCGCACCTGTCTCCCGTATCCACGGTTACCTGGGACACATTCAGGTGAGTCACGACGGCCCGTTGGGCTCCGGTCCAGCCCCCCCCCCCTTTCAGAGGACGACCAGATGGGCCTTTGGGAAATATATAATAATGTTAATCCAAAATTCACCGTCTCACCTGGGAACGATTGGACCTCCTGCAGTGTCAGCCGTCCAACACTGGGGGGCGCTGTTCTCTTGGTTCAATTCATGTTTTCTAATTGTTCTTTCCAAGATGTTCCGTTTATTAAGAACTGAGCATTATTTTTCCGGATCTTACGTGCAAAAGATGAAGTCAAAGTCGGTGTTTTTGCGGTGGTGATATTGGAGATCTTCTCCCTCTGGTTGGTGCAGAATCTGCTGCAGTGGACCAGCCGAGACCACCCGGACTGCAGCCTACTGCTGGGCTCCGAGAAGGTCCTGAGGGAGACGCTGTCCCGCTGCCACAGCATCCTGGAGCAGGACGTCCAATGGGAAGAGGACGCTCATCCGACCAATCAGAGGTCAGAGAGGGAGGGTAGAGAGAGTTTAGCCCCGTCATAAACACAGTAAACAAACCTGTTCATCAGCATATATAATATATTTAATTCAGATAGGCGGTATTTAGCGACTGAATTGTGTTCTCATGGTACTGAACATAAGTTGAGGTTGTTATGACATCATATTGAATTTCCTCGACTTTATTGTTTCATCGTGACAGCGGGAAATGCTCTGGCGGCCCTCCCGCGTGCGTGTCATCTGCTAGCTGCTGTGCGCGGAGTCAGCAGTGCCAGGGCCCAGCAGGGCCAGCGGGGCCCCCAGCCAGAGACCTGAGGTAACTGTCGCCCCCCGCTGGCCGAATACAGTATGGCGCTCTGTAGGAAAATAACCCGCATGGGTTCTGAAGTCTGCTATTCCAGACAATAAAACTAAGAATGAGAAAACGTAAAAAAGTGCCTGGGGATGCTTGTACGAAGCAGAATGAGTACTTAAAAAACCTATCGGCTACTATTGTTTTAAGCATGATAGGACTATATATTTACATAATTGAATGTTCCACATTAATAGGCCTAATATTAATAATCTATTCTCAGCGTTTTACTTATGAAGCGATATATTTGAGATAAAAAATATCCTTCACTCAATAAATTCATGTATGTTTCAATACATTGAAACATCAAACAATCAAACACAAAGCAGCATTCAGATGTGTTTAAACCCTCTGAACCCAGAGCCCTGAACCCAGAGCCCTGAACCCAGAGCCCTGAACCCTGAGCCCAGGGCTCTGCCCCCCCCCCCCCCCCGGGTCTCCTCTGAGCCTTCAGCTGCGACCTCACCTCTGCTCCTTGGTTTCCATAGAGACGAGCAGGCTCCGCCTCAGGCCGCGGGCGTCGCCATGCGGTGTCCCAGCATGCACCTGGAGTGCTGGTCCTGCAGCCCCGTGAGCCGGAAGCGGGACCGGCTGGCCCAGGGGGGCCCCCCCACCCTGGGGGGCCCCTCCACCCGGGACCGCGGCATCACCAGCTGCTTCGCCCCCCCCCTCCTGTCCCCCCGGCCCCCCGGCGGCCTGCGGCCCCCCGACACCCCCCCCACCGTCTGGGAGACCAGCGACTCGGGCCAGGGGACGTCCAGCCAGCCAACGGGCCGGGGGGGCCCCGACGACGCGGAGGACGGGGAGACGGACCAGGACGACACCTCCGCCTTCGACTACTCCTCCGTCACCTCGGGGAGCCCCGACGGGACGCTGCGCACGGGCCCCGGGGACAGCCACACCGGGGGGGACGATGAGGAGGAGGAGGAGGAGGAAGAGGAGGAGGAAGAGTGGGGGGAGGAGGACAGCCAGGTGCCGGTGCTCCTCCGGCCGGGCTGCCAGCGGAGGAGGAGGGAGGCGGGCCGGGAGCGCACCGTGTGTCTGAGGTGGCAGATCCCCCGCCTCACCCCCCTCCCGCCCGACGGGGGGGCCGCGGCGGGGCCGGGGCCGGGGCCGTGCGCGGAGGGGCCCTGCCTGGTGGGGTCCTACGGCAAGCGGCTGGTGAGCATCAGGAAGGGCTCGCCGCCGCTGCACCCCAAGAGCGCCTTCCGGCCCATCTGGGACGACCCGTCCAAGCAGGTCCTGACGCAGGTGAGACTCCGCCTCCTTAAAAGGCGACATATGATACCACCTGGTGTGATTAGCCGTTACAAGCCGTTTTGAAAATCGGCCTTTTCTGACATCACAAGTGGGCGTGTCCACCTAGATGTGTGAAGGATAGATCCGTCTTCCAGCCTACTGCAGCAAACGTCGCTCAACTATCCGTCATACATTCAGGTGGACACGCCCACTTATAATATGTCACCTTTAATCACAGGTACAGCCTCAAAGGGCATAACAGGCCGACACCCCCGTGAACCTAGCCCCCCAAAGGGCAAGAAACACTCCCCTAATTAGCAAGGAAGGAATCTTGAGAAGGAACGCAGTGCTGTCGCACTCCTGTCCATTCCTTCCAGGAATGGACAGGAGTGCAATGGGTGCCATAATTTACATGGATACAAACAACTAATTTGGAATGAAACTGTTAAATGACCCAAACTCAACTCATTTACTGCACCTCCTGGTGATCTTCACATCAGTCCTGCCTTTTCTCAGTTGTTATGTTTATTTTAGTGACATGCCGATTCAAATATTACTAGATTTAAAGTCCTCCATTCCCAAGACCAAGGCCCAATCCCATTTCTACCCCTTCCCCCTTCCCCCTTCAAAACAAGGGGGAGGTGTAAGGGGAAGGGGTAAGGGGTAGAAATGGGATTGGGCCCAACTGTCATTATTTTAAAGCAGGTTTTAAAGCTGGTTTGTAACCTCCTCTCCCCGTCTCCCAGGCGGACCCGGGTCCAGACAGGGACCCCAGGACGGTCTTCGTCCCCGTCCCGGGTCCAGAGAGAGACCCCAGGCAGGTCTTCGTCCCTGTACCGGGTCAGGCCCGCCACACCTTCCAGAAGTTCAGTCAGAAGAGAGAGGACATGAGGTGAGACCAGGGCCGCGTTCCAACAGTCCCTACGCAGCGAACTCACTCTTGCTCACTGCCTCAACTGCCATGACACTCACGGCTCCAGAGAAGACACTGTATATTCGACAAGCATTAGGATTGAAAAAACATTGGAACACACCCCCAAGGGAGTGTTCCAAACTGAAGCGGGAAGATACTCATTAACCCTGAATGTTAATGAATGAACAGTTGAGGGCCAATAAAGTTCTGGCCGTGGATTCAACTACCTGTGTTTCTGTAGTGATCCACTTTGAAGATGGGAGCCAATGGCTGTACCGGGTTTTTCCAACAGCGTATAGGTTTACAGTTTTAGGCCCAATACCATTTCTACCCCTTACCCCTCCCCCTTGTTTTTAAGGGGTAAGGGGAAGGGGTAAGGGGTAGTAATGGGATTGGGCATTAGTGTCTAGCCAGATCCCCCTGCGCCTCACGAACGTTATGTGAACGTTAAACCGAAAGCCTCCAGAAGGCAGTTAGAAGTCCAAGGTTTAAAAGATTTACGCAATCTGTACTTTTAGTTCCCTAACTCCAGATTGTCTATAACCTCCAGGCACTTGTTAAAGGTTCCAGGTTCGATCCCCAACGCCCCGACTCGTACCTCAAGACTCACCTGTTCAGAGTTCACCTGGACTCTGCATAGCCCCCCCCCCCGCTTACCCCTCCCCTTCCCTCTTATGCATTTAATGTATGTTGTACGTCCTGGCACTTAATGTACACACTTATTGTATGTTGTACGTCCTGGCACTTAATGTACACATTTAATGTATGTTGTACGTCCTGGCACTTAATGTACACACTTATTGTATGTTGTACGTCCTGGCACTTAATGTACACACTTATTGTATGTTGTACGTCCTGGCACTTAATGTACACACTTATTGTATGTTGTACGTCCTTGCACTTAATGTACACACTTATTGTATGTTGTACGTCCTGGCACTTAATGTACACACTTAGGCCCAATCCCATTTCTACCCCTTACCCCTCCCCCTTGTTTTGAAGGGGTAAGGGGAAGGGGTAAGGCTAAGGCCCAATCCCATTTCTACCCCTTACGCCTTCCCCTTACCACTTCAAGACAATGGGGAGGGGTAAGGGTAAGGGGTAAGGGGTAGAAATGGAATCGGGCCTTATCGTATGTTGTACATCCTGCCACTTAAAAATAGAACTTAGCATCGTGTAGCATCTTATCCTAGCGGTCTTTGTTGTATACGGAGAACGGGTTAACCTAGCTATTGTAAGTGCTTGGCACTTGGTTCTATGAACATCCTTACTGTACCGACAGTGATGTTTATCTTCTTCTGATAAATGTACTTATTGTAAGTCGCTCAGGATAAAAGCGTATGCTTGATGCCCTCATTGTTAATCTACCCGTTCCGGAATTACTTCTGAAGAGATTCAAAGTCTTGAACACGTGGGGGTGAACAGGAGCAGCAGACTAAAGACGACCTCTCCTCCCAGACAGGCGGGGGCGCTGCAGCAGCTGGGCAGCGGCCATGTTGGAGCCACCCAGGGCCACGGGGGACTATGGGACGACAGTGAGGACAGCGAGGGCCCCTGCAGCACAGTCTAGGGGCCCCAATGGAACCTGAAAGGGGGGTTATTCTGAAATGTTTGGGCGCCGACATTGAGTTAATTTCGTTTGCATGCTGGGATGAGTTTACCTGCAAGTTTAATCTAGATTACATTTGTTTACGTGCGGACAATAAAAATACTTTTTAGACCAATGGGGATTCAAACCATTTCCTTCACACCTGAAAAAAACTTACTTTAACCCAAACCCTTCCATGTCACATTGTTCCTGACTCTTCAGGGCATTGACTAGAAAGATATATTTAGAAGATTTTAAATACGTTGCGTCTTCTTTCAAAGAGAGGCTGGCGATAAAACTAGCGTATGGTTCTCAGTGGAGCGACGACACTAAACACACCACCATAGTTCCTCATCTGTCAAGTTACGTTTTAAACATTACAAAATCAAAAAACATTCTTTTGTTTATATAAGTATCGTTTTTTTTGTCCAAAGACGCTGATCCAGCTATATCGAGGTGGACTTTGTGCGAGTCACACGGTATGAAATGAACGCAGACGTCAGTACAAAATAAGACTGGGGGGTTTATTCACCTCTTCAAGACCATTAATACAAAGCACAGTTAGAAGGCCACATACCGTCCAATCAACACACTGTTACAGCGCCACCCCGGGCTCCTGGCCAATCACAATGTTCTGTTTTCCATGGGGGGGGGGGAGGGGGGGGGCAACGTAAGGAGGGAAAAGGCGGGTCCAAACTGAATCCGGAATGTTCCAGAAGAAGGGGGGGGGGGCGGAGCTAGGAGAGTAATAGGGGCTTTGACCAATTTGGAATATTCTGTTGTTTCAGTTAGGGGCAGGGCTGAAATGCATAGGGGAGTTTTGACCAATCAGGAATATTTCCCCTAAGAGGGGGCGGGACAAAGTATCCACAAGAGCCAACCGCTGAACTATACAGCAGCCCTCTTGAGAAGGTCACGCCGAAGCAATGATGGGATATGACATCACTTTGAATCTCTACACCTGACCAATAAGGGCGACTCATGACGTGGCGCCTTGGTTTTCTCGCACAACCTGAGGTCACGTGACTGGTCATGTGACCAGCAGGCGGTCCAATTGTTGGCCTTAATTGTTTTGGTCGGTTTTAAAATTCATCGTATTTTTCGTCGCCCTGATCCGAGGGTGTGAGTTTTTCGAAAAACAGTAGCGCCGGACCACAATGCATTGCGTGCATAAACATGACCCCACGCCACCCGGTGGCCATTTCAAACAGTACAGCCTAAAGTGCACAAAGTGTGTTCTCAGGACACGCACCCCCCCCCCCCCCCCCCCCCCCCAATACACATATATTGCGTTCCTTGATACATCCCCCCCCCTCTTTAATGCGTTCTGTCGTGACCGAGCCTTTACAAAATCAAAGAGACACAAAGAAGAGAAAAGGCAGTTAGTCTGGTGTGTAAAGTGGTGGAGTAAAGCAAACGCTCTGTACATTTCCATTGCTTTAAAAAAAAACAAAAAAACAATAGCTAAAAGGGGAGATTGGGGGGGTCATGGGGTTGGGGGGGTTGCAGGGTCACAGAGGGTGGGCGGGGGTCAAAGGTCATGGCTTATTCTCAGTGAATAGTCCCAGAGTGCGAGCTGGGATGGGGGGGGTTTGGGGGATTGTCTGTTAGGTTGTCACGACGACCTGCGTGGGGCCGTGGTCGCCGTTGTGCCGACGGTAGCAGCATCGGACTGTTAGGCAAAGTCTGACGCCGCCGCCGCGAGACGGAGAGACCATCAACGAGAGAGAAACGTCACTTTATACAAATCCTAATCGTTAGTGTATACATGTTATATATACACGCCCACACACACACACACACACACACACACACCCGTACACACACACACACACACACTGTATCCACAAACATGTACAATTCGTAGTGTATAGTTTTGTTCTCAACATTACATAGGCAACTTTATTATTTATTCTTTTTTTTTTGCTTTTTTTCTGCTTTTAGACACCTTTTGCTTGTTGTGTAAAATCCAAAGAGAAAGTAAAAAGGCACATCTGTTCAGGATGCAGGGGACCCCGCAGTCTGTACGAAATGAACAGAGAGCGGGAGAGAGACAGAGAGAGAGGGAGACGGAGAGAGAGGGAGAGAGAGACAGAGAGGGAGACGGAGAGAGAGAGGAAGAGGGAGATGGACAGAGAGAGAGAGGGAGAGAGGGAGAGGGCTTGAGAGACAGAGACAGAGAGAGAGAGGGAGAGGGCTTGAGAGACATAGGGCGAGAAAAAGAGGGTGAGAGAGGGAGATACAGAGAGAGTGAGAGAGAGATCAAGAGAGAGAGAGGGTGTGGATGTTCCTCATTATCGGTTGCTTTTCTCTTGGTTTGTAGTTCCTTGTAGCCGCCACCGGAGGGCACTGTCCCTTTAGTCCCAGACTTTGGTTGGGAGAGGGGAGGCACGTTATGGGGGGCGTTGGGCTTTAGTTACATAGCAGTCTATTCATACCAACGAAGAAGAAGAGGAGGAGCGGGAGGGGGAGGAGGAGGAGGAGAAGGAGGAGGGTGGTTGCCGCGGTAGCGTAGGACCGACCACATGGTCCAGGGTGAGACCCAGGAAGGGGCTTCAAGAGTTTTAAGACATCACCTTGGCTTCTTGAGAGAGGAGACACACAAGACACACAACGTCCTGCTCCAAGGGGCGTCTCCGGACAGCGCTCCAGTCCAGTCAGACCCTTCAGCGCCCCGTGTAGTACTGCCCCCTGCTGGCCCGGGGGCAGTACTACACCCCCACCCTGCACCGCCTCCCCTCCAGATGAACCCAAGGCTGCAGAGAGGTGGGGGAAAGTCACCTGACCTCAAAACCAAAAAAAGACAAAACAGCCTGATGTGCAAATGGCGTCCAGACTCTGGCCTCATGTCTTCCTGCCGAGGCACCCCTAACCAGGGGTCAGAGGTCAGTGCTGTGGGTTTTTTGTTTTCTTCTCAAAAAAGGCAACGTTTTGGGGAGAAGAGGGTGGCTATGGGCAGGCCTGTTGGAACACACACACACACACGCACACACAGGGATAGACGGCTAGAAAGGGAAAGCTAAAAAGACAAGACAGATGGACACACGGGGGGACAGGCGAAGAGACAAACAGACAGACAGACGGAGACAGACAGGCCTGATGACTCAATCTCCCTCCTGTTCAGTCACAGTGCACAGTAGCGATAAAGGGGGCGGGGTGTTCAGTGTTGCACCGGCCAATAGGATTACATGTCTTGCTTTTTGCCCCCGATGATGTCATCTCTTTAAAAAACAAAACAAAGACACAAAACAAAAAAGAGAGAGCAAAATCCCTTTCCCCCCTGCATAAAATAAGACTTTGGCCATGTGTTGAGTTTGTAGAAAAACATAAACAGTAAAGGTGACGTGCTAGCCACCGCTAGCTCCTCGCTAGCCACCGCTAGCTCCTCGTTAGTTCCTCGCTAGCTACTCGCTAGTGCCTCGCTAGCTACTCGCTAGTGCCTCGCTAGCCACTCGTTAGCCCCGCACACTAACCCCCGCGGCGGGAGCAGGGACGTGTATCGAGAGTCTGAGCCGCCAACATGGCCACCGTCATGGCCACGCCCCCATGCTTTCCCCACCTCAGTGGAACGATCCAGAGGAGACCATGTGACTCCTCAAAGGGGGGAGGGTCGCTACAGAGGGCACTCTCCACGGGAGAAGCACACACACACACACACACACACACACACACACACACACACACACACACACACACACACACACACACACACACACACACACACACACACACACACACACACACACACACACACACACACACACACAACAGCGTCTGGGGGCCCCTTATAGGGGCGTGGCTCATTGGCACTGAGGGTTTGAAATGTAGGCGGAGCTACGTAACCCCTGAGAGGCGGGGCTCTTGAGCCGACGGGAGTGGGAGGAGTCAGGCGTGGCGGGCGGAGGAAGGCGAGGGGGTTGGGGGCGTGGCAGCAGCATTCTGTCGTCTATTGGTCGATCCATCGACCAATCGATGGGTCAACCGGCCCCGATGATCCGACCAATCCGAGCGCGCTCTGCCGTCCGTTGCCCCTCCCCCGGCTCTCGTCGGCCCCTCCTCGTTAAGAGTTCGTCCGAAAGAAAAATAAAATAAAAGAAACCAAAAAAAAGAAACAAAATCAAAACCACTGGAAAAAAAAACTGAATCCGAAACGGCCGTCTCATTGGCTGCTGTCCGTGTTCTCCACCAATGAGAGCGCCTGAAAGGCGGGCTGCAGCAGCTCCCGCTTGTATGTCTTTGGCGGGAGCTTGGGCAGCTGGGGGGAGGAGTTGTGGCGCGGCGGGACGGGCGGGGCCGACGCCATGGGGGGCGGCGGGCACAGGCTGTTGTGGCTGGCGCTCAGCGGGCAGCTGCGGCGGGGCACCCGCGGGGAGGGGGTCCCCGGGGGGGTCCCGGGGGAGGTGGGCAGGCTGCCGAAGTCCCAGTGGAAGCGGCCCACCGGCGAGGGCTGCATGCTGGGCGGGTAGTTGATGAAGATCTCCGGGGGCCGGTAGGGCACCGGGGGGGGCGTGTCGGGCAGGGGGTCCCGGGGCGGCGGGGGCGGGGGGCTGGGCAGGGGCCCGTCGCCGGGGGGGCCGTTGTAGAGCGGGGCCCGCGGCTGGACCCGGGGCAGGGTGGGGGGCAGCCGGGGGGGGATGGCGGGGGGGAAGTCGGAGAGAGGGCCCATCTGGGAGGGGGGGGGGGGGGGCACGCACACACACACACACACACACACACACACACACACACACACACACACACACACACACACACACACACACACACACACACACACACACACACACACACACACACACACACACACACACAGTAATGAGTTAAAGTTGTCCCATTAACAATATTTACATTTTCATGAAAACAGGCGTTTACTACAAGTTTGACTGAAAGACGCTTAATGAAGCTAAGAGCTGCCCCGATCTGACACACACGTGTCAAAATAAACAATGTGTCGAGACACAGAACAGAGAGAGGAGGAGAGAGAGGAGAGGGGAGGAGAGAGGAGGGGAGAAGAGAACAGAGGAGAGAGGAGGAGAGTAGAGAGGGGAGGAGAGTAGAGAGAGGAGGAGAGGGGAGGGGAGAAGAGAACAGAGGAGAGGAGGAGAGTAGAGAGAGGAGGAGGAGAGGAGGAGAGAAGGGAAAAGAGGAGAGAGGAGGAGAGAGGAGAGAGGAGGAGAGAAGAGAGAGGAGGAGAGAGGAGGAGAGAGGAGCAGAGAGGAGAGAGGAGGAGAGAGGAGAGAGGAGGAGAGGAGGAGCAGAGAGGAGAGAGGAGGAGAGAGGAGGGGAGAGGAGGAGAGAGGAGGAGAGAGGAGAAGGTTCCATCGGCAGCAAGCGCAGGCAGCGCAGCAGAGGATCATGGGTAGGAGCGGGGCGGGGCCTCACCTTGGCCTCGGACATGGCGTCCTTCCTGCGGGGGGGGAGGGGCGGGGGCTTAAGAGGCTCCTCCCCCAGGTGGTGCAGGCTGCCGCAGGACGCCGAGTGGAACTCTGCAGCGGAGAAACACAAACACCCCAAGATGAGACCCCCCACTGGGACGGCCTGATGAGACCCCCCACTGGGACGGCCTGATGAGACCCCCCACTGGGACGGCCTGATGAGACCCCCCACTGGGACGGCCTGATGAGACCCCCCACTGGGACGGCCTGATGAGACCCCCCACTGGGACGGCCTGATGAGACCCCCCACTGGGACCCCGAGATGTGACTCCCCACTGGGACATCCTGAGGGTCACCCCTAGAAGTGTCCCCCTGACTGTGACCCCTAGATGTGTCAGCCGACTGTGACCCCTAGATGTGACACCCCACTGTGACCCCTAGATGTGTCAGCCGACTATGACCCCTAGATGCGTGTCCCCCCCAGACCCCGGCCACATATACGGGTGGTACTCACTTGAAGGAGGCAGGATGACGGGGGCGAATATGGAGTTACCTCCTGTAGGAGTCAACAGACACAGAGAGAGGCTTTAGAGGAGGAACTGCCAGCCAGGCTGCCCTGACGCTGCAAACTGATACAGAAATATTCATATCTAATTATTAAATCATCAATATTTGACCAATATCAAATTAATAAAATATATAATTACTATTGTAATTACTTGAAATACAATTACTATTAAAATAAAATGAATACATAATTTCTTAGCTAAATGAAATAAGGTTAGGTCATTTCTTATTTTTCTTCGTGTTATGGCTCGGATGTAATGAGGTCAAAGGTCGGAGGTCAAAGGTCGGCGGTCAGTGGCCGAGGTCAGTGGACAGAGGTCAATGGTCGGAAGGTCAGGTGTCGGAGGTTAAGGGGTCAGAGGTTAAGGGGTCAGAGGTTAAGGGGACAGAGGTCAAGCGGTCGGAGGTCAAGCGTCGGCGGTTCAGGAGTCCGAGGTCAGGGGCCGGAGGTTCCGGGGTCAGAGGTCGGGGACCACCCACCGTAGGAGCTGCCGAGGTCGGGCTCGGTGAAGACGGAGCTGAGGTCGGAGGAGGCGGACTGCGGCGGCGTGGGCGTGTTGGGGGAGGTGGGCACCGAGGCGGAGGCGGGCGTCTCCAGCTCCGTCTCGGCGATGCTGCGGAAGGTGATCTTGTGGGGGGGCTCGCGCTCCAAGGCCACGGGGTGTCCCTTCAGGGTGCCCGATGTGGAGGTGCGGACGGGCCGGATCCCCGGGGACTTGAGGGTGTACAGGGTCTTCCTGGGCTGCGGGGGGGAGGAGGGAGGGAGGGAGGGAGGGATGGAAGGGAGAAGAGGGAGGGAGGGAGGGGGGAGGGGGGAGGGAGATGAGACGGAAGGCTGAAGGAATTAGGAATGCAACGAAATGAAAATTCTTGGCCAAAAGAAAACCGATCTTATGATGACAGCAATGTAGAGTCGGCTCACTTACTGTCGAAAAAACCTTTTTTTTCCAGACCTAGATCATTTTCATTCAAGTGTCTATGCATCCATGTTTTTCCGACGTAGGTAGGTCGGAAATGACGCGTTTATACCTAAAACGAACGCAGCATAACACCGCATGTGTTTGTGATGTTCTCTGCCTGTGTAGTGAATTGGCTAGTCACGTGTATCGGATCGGCGCATAGACCTGCGTACTCGCAGGAATGTCCGATATTGGTATCGGAACAACTCTTCCAAGAGGACCTCTAGGAAGAGTTGTTCCGATACCAATATCGGACATTCCTGCGAGGGCTCCAGAGTGCGCCTAATTTGGGCGCACATGCGCCTAGAATTCGGGGTAGTGCGACCAAATATTTTATTTGGGCGCACCGGTGCGACTGAAAATATATCTGGTATAATTATCATTATTTTATTTTTTTACAGAGCAGTCTATTCATAATATTGTAATAACCACGGAAGAGGCAGTGAATGAAGTATTGATTAGACAGCGATGCATTAGATACCTAATAAACCATTGGAACACGCAAGACCGGTAACAATAGCAACGCCGGTAAACAAACCCGCGAAGCCCAATCCAGGGGCCTGTACTACGAAGCTCGATTATAGGGTTAGCGAGGTATGTTGAGCTGAAAGCCTGGGTTAGCTGTACCATGAAAGTCGATCTCTTTAAGCGTCGCTGTATCACCATTGGTGACTTACGCTCGCAACCAAACCTGGTCGGGAGCAGCTTTTCAGCGAATCTACCCGGAGATCGGCTACTTATATCGGCGTGCGCAGCTTCTTAGCCCCTCCTCCGATAATGGCGTCACCATTTGTGGGTGTTCCCATGGACCACGGCGCACTTATCGTACAGGCGTCTCTCCGGAGACAGAGGGTTTTTCGGGACAGAACCGATCCATTGGCATTGTCTGACGATATTCTTTATGAGAGATACAGATTCGGCATTTATTTAAGGCATTTATTTAATGGTCAAAATATTATTAATCAATGGCGTAAATATCGACGGTGCAACCGGTGCAGTTGCCCGGTTGCCCCCCGTCAACAACTCAGCGCAAGGCAGGCCCGGTCCAACGCCCCCCCCCCCTAAACCCCCCCCCCCCCCCCCGTCAACAACTCAAAACTTGGGTGCACCATAAATACGTGCTGGTGCACCCAAATCAAAAATGTAGGCGCACCAGTGCACCCAAGGAAAAAGTTAGTCTGGAGCCCTGCAAGAGGTACAACCCTAACCAGAACCACCGTTAATTAGTGTGGTTCGTGGTATGGTCATGTTGTGTCCTCATGGACAGAGAGAGGAGAAGTGAAGGAGAGAGGGTAGGGTGGTTCAATCGGTCAATTCCCTGAATATGACCGCTTTCAGATTCTTCTGAAACGTTTGACTATTTTCATGGGAAAGCGGAGCCGCCCAGATGTTCAGCGTGGTCATTTGGCATCCACTCTGATTTCCCCATAGCCTTTATCTGGGAATAGGAGGGAGCTCCTGTCCAGAAATGACGGAGGCCCATGACCGGTGAGACACAAAGCCAGGGAGGGGATCCGGCGGAGCGGCTTACAAAGCGAGGAGGCTGCCTGCAGTTCCGGGGCTCGATCTCCTGGGACTTGTTGAAAAGGTAGTCGTAGAAGTCCTTCTCACTCATGTTGCCCATGGGGTTCAGGTTCTCAAAGAACCTCTGGGGAGAGAGGGAGAGACCGCAACAGGTTAGTGTCCGGTCCAGGAGAGTGAAAAATCCACTGCACTCGTCTCTTTATCTCCCTTCCTATTTTTTTTTTATAAAGGCACGGTTTAAAAAGAGTATTTAAGGTACGGGCACAAGCTACACAGAACATCCTGTGGACATCGTTGAGCAAGATGCCTGGCCCCTACCTACTCCTCAATGGGGTAGGGTTAGGGCCCCTTAGTGTTAGGGCTGAATAGTATAGGAGAAGAAACCGCTGTAGAAGTGTAGCGTCATGCCTTTAAGGCCATAACCAGACTATGGTCAGGCCTCCATTTTAGACGCAATGCTCTAGTCCGAACCGGAAGATCCTCTGCTATGGACAACAGGAATCAAGGGTACGGACAAGGATTTAGCATTTTAGATTCCTGAATGAACGCAAAGTCCTGCACCTGCCTAATGACTAAATCCTTTTTTATTATTAATTAACAGATTAAAGCATCTGCTTAATTTAAAAATATAAATCGTTGAGATAAATAATGTCGCTAAATGCAGAAAAATTCAAATTGAATCACAGCGACGATAATCGATAAAGCAACAAACGAAAAGATTGCCGTGCAGCCAAACGACGGAGCACCATGACACAAAGCCGGTCCGTACGCCCGGGGACAGAGGGGGGGGGGGGTCGTACCCGGACGTCGTGCTCCTGCTTCAGGCAGTAGGGCTGGTTCTGGTACTGCTGGATCTCCCCGGTGATCTCCGCCACTTTCCGCCGCTTGCTGAAGTTGATGAGCTCCTTGCCGTGGCGCTTGAGGTGGTCCGGGTTGCCCTCCTCCGTCTTCAGGATGTTGGTCAGGTAAATACCTGGTCGCCGTGACAACGGGAGGAGGGGCAGGAGGAGGGGCAGGAGGAGGAGGAGCAAGAGGAGGGGGAGGAGGAGGAGAGGGAGGAGGATGAGGGGAGGGAGGAGGAGGAGGAGGAGGAGGGGGAGGAGGAGGAGGAGGGGGAGGAGGAGGAGGAGAGGGAGGAGGAGGAGCAAGAGGAGTAGGAGGGAGAAGAAGAGAGGGAGGCAAGGTCAGTTTAAATATCCAGTGAAGAGTGCGAGTCACTGCAGGAGAACATCAGGTGAGGTAGAACCTCCTGCTCTGGGGAGGTGGAACCTCCTGGTCTGATCCGGCCTGGCGGTTCTTACCAAAGAAAGGCACGCATGGCGGGTTGATGGACTTGAGCTTGGCCAGGTACTTCTTGAAGTGGTCCTGGCTCAGCTCCACCGCCTCCTCCAGGATCTTCTTCTTCCTCTCCGGGACCGCCTGCAACGCAGCACACCGCCGTCAGGAACCCTGAACCCATCCCTCAGGAGTGTGTGTTCCTGCGTGTATGTTCCTGTGTTTGTGTGTTTGTGTTTCTGTGTGTGTTTGTGTGTTCTGTGTGTGATCTCTGTGCGTGTGTGTTCTCCGTCTTCAAGTGTGTTCTGTGTGTGTGTGTTGCGCGAGTCAGTGCGTTCTGTATGTGTATGATATCAGTGTGCGGTTGTGTGTATGCGTTCTGTGTGTGCGTTCGTGCTCTCTGTGTGAGTTCGTTCTCTGTGTGTATGCGTTGTGTGTGCTCTGTGTGTGTGTTCTCTGTGTGCGTGCTCTCTGCGTGTTCACCTCGAAGGTGTGGTCCAGGCGGTACACGGGGACAGAGTTGATGGCGCTGACCACCTCCAGGACGCCGTTGAAGTTGTTGAGCTCCTGGAAGACCTGCAGCACCTCGATGACCCGCGTGAACACCGCCACGCGCTCGTCCAGGTTCTCCGCCTCCACGATGCACCTGCACACACACACACACAAAAAAGTAAACCTTTTTGATACAGCTCAGAACTAAATATTATATATATATATATTGGTTTATATATTAGTGCGGTCAGTTTAACGAGTTATTAACAGCGTTAACGCAAACCAATTTTAACGGCGTTATATTTTTTTCAAAGTTCAGTGATTGAAACAAATAAAAGCCTGGGCTATTGAAGTTTTACGGTAGGCCTACCACTGTCATGCACCTACCCGATGTCAAGTGAACCGGGTTGAATTCACTACGGGTCTCTCTTCTTCTATCCATCTTGCCAAACATATTTTATTACTGTCCTTCTCAACACTCTCAGATCGCACTAAAAGGCTAGCAGCACGAAATTAAGGGATATTTAGAATAGAAAAAAAGTGTGATTTATGGCGATTAATCGCGAGTTAACTATGAACTTAATGTGATTAATCGCGATTGAATATTTTAATCGCTTGAAAGCACTAATACATATTAAATATAAACAATAGGAACACTAATATGCATGAGAGGGGTTAGACTATCTTAGTGTTGGCGAAGCATCTTCCTACTTAAACTGTTGCTTGTTCTGCTACCATTTGTTAGGTTAGACTACCATGGACTGTACCATGGGGGCCAGAGATCACCCTGGGACCAGAGGGGATCTAGACTGTACCATCACTCTGGGACCCAGAGGGGGTCTGGGAGCAGCGGGGACTCACTTCTCGAACCACAGCGTGAGGTTGGTGGTGTGGCGGATCATGCGGAGCAGGTTGGGGGAGTTCTTCTCCTTGTCCTCCTTGGTCCACACGCTGCCCACCAGCTCTGAGGGCCTCACCGCCCTGGGGAGGAGGAAGAGGAGAAAGAGGAGGAGGATGAGGATGAGGTGGAGGTGGAGGTGGAGGTGGAGGTGGAGGTGGAGGAGCAGGAAGAGGAAGGAGCAGCAGGAGGAGGAAGAGCAGGAAGTGTAGGAGGAAGAGGAGGAGGATGAGGATGAGGTGGAGGTGAAGGTGGGGGTGGAGGAGGAGGAGCAGGAAGAGGAAGGAGCAGGAGGAGCGGCAGGAGGAGGAAGAGCAGGAGCAGGAAGAGGAGGAGGAAGAGGAGGAGGAGGAAGGAGCAGCAGCAGGAGGAGCAGCAGCAGGAGGAGGAGGGGGAGGAGGAGGAGGAAGAGGAAGAGGAAGGAGCAAGAGGAGGAGGCAATTTACAATATATTTCTGAATAAATAGTATTCTTTATTACCTTAAAACCCAATTTAGACATTTAGAATAACCTGGCTATATCCCGGCTAGTGATGTTAAATTTATAATCTCATCTTCCATCTATAATCCTGTTTCTCTTAGGTAGTAGTCATTACCATCTTCTATATGACTCTGTGGAATGGAGTAGATCAATAAATACACCTACACATTTATAATATACACCTGGCCAAGCCTTCCCGACCCCTGACCCAGGCGTCCCGACCCCTGACCCCTGACCCAGGCGTCCCGACCCCTGACCCCTGACCCAGGCGTCCCGACCCCTGACCCAGGTGTCCCGACCCCTGACCCAGGCGTCCAGACCCCTGACCCCTGACCCAGGTGTCCCGACCCCTGACCCCTGACCCAGGCGTCCCGACCCCTGACCCAGGCGTCCCGACCCCTGACCCCTGACCCTGGTGTGTCCTGCAGCCCTCTCACCTGTACAGCTCTGACTCCAGCAGGGTGAGCTGGCGGGCGATCTCGATGGGGTGAAGGGTCATGAGGTCGAAGGTGTCCAGCTGCCCCGCCCGGCTGATGTGCCACTCGATGGGCGGGGGCGGGCTCTCGAAGGTGATGCTGTGGCTGACGCCATTGGCCTGCGTCTGCAGCTTCCTCTTGATGATCTTGTTGATGGACTCCACCCACTTCCTCATCGACTTGCCTGGGGGGGGGGGGGAGGGGACGAGAGGTTAGTCTGGTGGTTACGGCCCCAGTCGTAAAGGTTCTGGGTTCGGTTCCCCTGTGGTGTCCTATACGTTTCCCGCCCTGAGCAGGACGCCCCCTGGCCCCTCCCCCTAGCTGATGGTCATGACACGTTGCCTCGGATTAAGTCGTCTGCTAAATGACTAACGACGGGAAATAGTCATCTTTGACCACTAGAGTAGCCTTCAGAATGAATAATCCCATTTGTGAAGTATCATGTTTTCTAAATTAAAGACAAATTCATTAGTTTCATAAGTGAAGAAAACTGTGAGATAGGTTCACTTTTCCATAATATCTGATCTGGTAGTTTGGTGTGTATGCTTTGCTCGCGGGCACTCGGGTAGTGTGGTTTTAAGAGCGTGAACGGAGCTGACCTCTCAGTTGTATTTTGCTGGTGATGTATTCCTCTAGTCGGCTCCTCAGCTCCAGGTCGTTCTCAAAGTCGTAGAAGTGGTGCTCCACCCACTGACGGAACACATTGAGCACCCTGCAGAGAGATGGAGACGCCGTCATTAAAGGACACACAAGCAACACAACACACCCGCTGGACCGCAACAGCTTCTGGGGACCGAGAACACACTGTTTGGATCTTAAGAACTATTGGGGACCCAACAAAGAGTCCATCTCTAAACACTGTAAACATACTGTTTGGATCTTAAGAACTATTGGGGACCCAACAAAGAGTCCATCTTTAAACACTGTAAAAACACTGTTTGGATCTTAAGAACTATTGAGGACCTGGCATAGAGAGACCATCTTTAAACCACATGTTTCTTGGATCTGACAAACTATTGGGGACCCCAACAAAGAGAGTCCATCTTTAAACACTGACAACACACTGCTTGGACCTTAAGACTTCATGGTGACCCTGCAACATACTCCCTGCGATGAGAAGTCCTCTACAAGACCCTCCGCAGACCTTGTTTGTTCTTTGGGAGCAACAAGAAGGACAAAAGCTGAAGGCCACACTAGCTAGATAAATGTTAAAAGAAAACTTTATTGCCCTCTAAAAACTAAGCCTGCATTTTCCATCACACATTACGTTGCTGCATCTAAAACGTACAGGACCCCGTCATGAGTGCTGGGCTATGCGTGTGTATGAAATGTTTGCGTTTTAAAAACAAAATGTGCATTCAAATGTAATCAAGCTTGTTATTCACTTGTGACTCTAAGCCGCGGGGAATTATGACCTGAATGTGTTCATCAGGAACGCTAGCCACCGCCTGGACTACCGGTGACCCACAGGTCACCGCCAGGTTCTCGAGTTTCAGAACGTGGAGGAACATGTGGGGAGAGGATCAGCCTATTCGACTGACTAAATACTGACGCGGAGAGTCCTGGTGTGACTGTTCCTAACCCTGGAGAACATGCTGAGCTGGCGCTTGGGGAGGAACGCTGTGTCAGTCTCCGTCCGCCCCTCAAACCGTCGGATCACCCTTTAGCAGGTGGCTAATCAAACACCTGATGTCAAATCACCGTCTGATAACAAACCACAGGGATCACCATGAAGGACTCTGGGTAGAAGAGCCTGCTGAAGGACTTGATAGAAACGCTACTTAAGAACACTGATGGGATTGTACTTTCTAATGGTCCTTATTCTAATTCTGTTCTAATCAAGTGTTGTATAATGAGATATCATCTGGTCTAATCGACTCTTTTCCTGAACCAGTCTAATTTCTTGAACCCGGTTTTTCCTGATCTGGTCTGGTCTAATTTGATCCGGTCTGATCTATTGTGAACCAGTCTGATCCAGTCTGATTTAATGTGATCCGGTCTGATCTGGTCCTGATCCGGTCTGGTCTAATGTTATCCGGTCTGATCCGGTCTGATCTAATGTGAACCAGTCTGATCTAATGTGATCCGGTCTGATCTGGTCCTGATCCGGTCTGGTCTAATGTGATCCGGTCTGATCCGGTCTGATCCAGTCTGATCTGTTCCTGATACGGTCTGGTCCGGTGGTGGTACCTGAGTTGGACTGGCTGCACATACTCCTTCCGGAACCTCTGGAGCTCTGCTGCCATTGGCTGATCCCCGTTCCACAGCGCCTGGCGATCCGCCTCCGTGGGCTCCGGCTCTGGGATGTCGATCCTGACCAGAGACGTTCAGATACACAACACATAAACACTAATGGGATACATTCATACATACATTCACACTAATGGTATACCATAATATACACGCGTTCACATACACAACAAATAAACACTAATGGTATATATTCATCCATACATTCACACTAATGGTATACCATAATATACACACGTTCATATACACACTAATGGGATACATTCATACATTCACATACACACTAATGGTATACCATAATATATACACGTTCATATACACAACACATACACACTATTTTATTTTATTATTTTTTTTTTCCACAATGTCTTGCTTTTTAAAAAATGTATGATGACTATATGCTCTGTAAGGTGACCTTGGGTGTCTTGAAAGGCGCCTCTAAATTAAATGTATTATTATTATTATTATTACTAATGGGATACATTCATACACACATACACACTAATGGTATACCATAATATACACACGTTCATATACACAACAAATAAACACTAATGGTACATATTCATCCATACATTCACACTAATGGTATACCATAATATACACACGTTCATATACACAACACATACACACTAATGGGATACATTCATACATTCACATACACACTAATGGTATACCATAATATACACACGTTCACATACACAACAAATAAACACTAATGGTATATATTCATACACACTAATGGTATACCATAATATACACACGTTCATATACACAACACATACACACTAATGGGATGCATTCATACACACTAATGGTATACCATAATATACACACGTTCATATACACAACACATACACACTAATGGGATGCATTCATACACACTAATGGTATACCATAATATACACACGTTCATATACACAACACATACACACTAATGGGATACATACATACACACTAATGGTATACCATAATATACACACGTTCATATACACAACACATACACACTAATAGCGTACCTTCATACACACACGCTCAGATACCCCCTAATGGTACACATTCATATACAGAGTGGAACATGCAGAGGGGAGGAGCCAGGCGAGGGGGAGGAGCTCCAGAGGGTACCTGTCGATGAGCAGCGACAGCAGCTCCTGGGGCTTGCAGAAGGAGCGGTACGTGGTGAGGAAGGTCCGCACGAAGTTGGGGTCTGGAGAGAGATCAGAAGAAAGACCTTCAGCACCGGGCCCTGAGCGGCGGGGACAGAATACCGCGCTCCCCAGGTAACACACACTGACTGGGGTAGGACTAATGGCGCGTTTCCACTGCAGGGTGCGGTTCGGTTCGCAAAGGTGCGGTACGGATTGCGTTTCCACCGCCAAAAGTGGGCGTGACCCGGACTGAGCCGTACTCGTTGTGCCCTCGTCTTCAGTACTCCTCCGTTGGGGTACCGAGACGCCTGAAAGGGTGCCGGAAAATTCGAGCTACGCACCCCCTCCGTTGATTGGTCGACAGAACCGTCATTTCCGGTATTATTCTTTACAACGAACATGTCGCGTAAAACGCTGGCTTGGGCAAACAAGGAGGTGGAGACGTTCTTCTGCATTCTTGGGGAGGAAGACGTTGTTTACAATGTTTACGTAGCTGCCGCGGCGATTGACATCCGGCCTACCACAAAGGGTACCGTCGGCGGACGGAAACGCGACCTCGGAACTGAGCTGGGCTATACCGCCGCCCTCCCTACCGGACTGAGGCGAACCGAACCGTACCGCGCCCTGCAGTGGAAACGCGGCATAAGTGTCATACGTATACAGCTTGTGGTACCCCTCTTCCCTGGACAGTATATATTATGCAGACAGGCGAGGTGAGGTGTTCTGGGGAGCTAGTACTCACGAGAACACAAACATACAGAAAGAGGTCTGTCCTTAGCAGTAGTCCGCTCACTAGGGTACCTGTGACAGGTGAGACCCCCCTCTACGGGGCGTAAGCAGCCGTGCCCGTCCAGCCAGGAAACAGGCGTGGAGCACTCACCGGCGTACATGTGGTAGGTGAGCCTCTCGATGAGCTTGACCACCGTGCCCCCCTTGATGATGGGGATGCCCGTCTTGCTCTGCACGCGGTCCTCGAACACGATGTTCTCCTCCGAGTCCTGCACGGCGAAGCGGTACACCTCGGGCGCCGGCAGCCGCAGCGGCTGCGCCTGCTCCTCGTGCTGCAGCACCGAGTCCAGCATGCGGTCCAGCGTGGAGCGGTACTGCAGCGTGACCAGCGCCGCCATCCACGCCGCCTTCTCCTCCGCCGTGCGCGCGCAGAACACGGCGATGTTCTCGTCCTTGCCCACCAGCTCGAAGGCGTGCCGCAGCTCCGAGGCCGCGTCGCCGTCGCGGTCGGCGATGCGGATCTTGCGCAGCACGAACTTCTCCTTCAGGCGGTACTCGGCGCCGCTGCCCGAGCCGGGCAGCCGCGAGCTCTGGTTGGCCTTGCAGCTGATCATCAGCCCGTCGAACAGGAAGTTGTGGCGCTCGTGCTTGGCGCCGGCGCGCAGCAGCGGGCCCTCCAGGATGAACTCGCTGCAGCACTGGCCGATGTCCTTGCCCTCCCAGCCGTCGATGCTCTTCTGGATCTCGTTCATGCGCTTGATGGCCAGCTGCTTGCTGCGCACCTGCCGGCTGTACAGGCGGTACATGGGCTCCCTGTGGGGGGGCGGCGGGGGGGGGGGCACAAGGGGGGTCAGTTCAACCACCAAACGCAGCCTAGGGTTGCAGGGAACGACATCAGCATGGTCTGTTCAACTACCCGTTATTATTATAGTTTATTACACGGGTCTTTTCAACGTTCCGTTCACTTGCATGGGCACTTCACAACTTCCGGCGGTCAATTATTTTTGGATAATTCATTGGCAACGGATGAATAATGACCGCTGTCAAGGTAAACAAAATGACTTTTTGCCTTTGGTAACACTCCGCACGTAGTCCGGTAACTTGTCAAAGTAATAAGTGGGATATGTATCAACCCAAGCGCTGTCGGTTGCTAAGCGACGACGTCAACGTCTTGGGGGGACTATTTCTCTGCTGATCAACACTATGAATGCTGGTAACAAATACATTGTAAATAAATTGTTTCGTTTTGGCAAGTAGCCGTGTAATAAGCGGGATAATGTATAGAACTTTGCCGGTCATTATCGTAAAATAAGCCCCTTCATGGCGAAGCAAGACAACTCTGCTGCGCGTCGGTGTCCTGTTCGCCCTGTCGGGGCTTATTTTCTCGATAATAATTGAATCATTATTTATATACCGTAGTCTATAAATCGGAAGATTATTTATATAGCCAATAGTCTAACGATTATTTATAGTCTATTAATCTAATGATTATTTGATATCTTCTATTAATCTAACGATTATTTATATAGACTTAAAGCTATACTGTACGATGTGAGAGCTAGCATGATTTGAAATTAGCTTCTCTGCGGAGTTCCGTTTAACTCCTCCCCCACCCTTCAGGACTCCCTGCCCCCACCCCTCGACACAGAGCCGTGCACGAGCGCTGCTGCTGCTTACGGCTTACTTCAACGGCAACCATTGAGTCACTTTTCAGGCCATTCAACTCCCTCAGCTGTCGCCATCGCTGAAAAGCTAATCCAATATTTATTCTCGTTTTTCCTCGAGCAGTCTCCAACTTCTTTTTTGTTGCTGCCTTTTCAGTTTCTGTCTTTCTTTTTCTTGCCTTTTTAAAAGGATGAACCGGGGCAAGTAACGGTGGCAGTGGTAACTTCAGTTGTTTCTCTTCCATTGTGTAAACGTTGTAGGCTCACTAGGTCTAGTCCACTGTCATGAACTACTATGACAACAACGCTTTCTTTGCCCTCCGTGAACGCGCTCAGGCCGGCTCAGGCTCGTACACAGAGGGGAGAGAACGCGCAGGCTTGTGATTGGTTCTTTAGATCCGGGCACAGTGTCTCAGATTGGTAAGCATTTTAACAGGTTTATAGCAGATACAGAATTCGTTTTTTTTTTCGCTTCTTTTTCATTGCCCATAAGTTATTTATTGCTGTCAGGATGTAAAAAACAATTTCAACAACATATTAAAAAGGGCATATTACTGGATCCCGTACAATATGCCTTTAATCTAACCTATTTACATATTTTATTAATCTAACCATTATTTATATAGTCCATTCATCCAACCTTTATTTGTCTTTATTTGTTTGTAGTCGAATAATCTGCAGATATTTTATAGATTGATTCGATAATTATTTAGTCTATTAAAGTTCATAAATAGTAGAAAACACTCACAAGTTAAACTGTGCTTGCTTGACATGACAACCGGCCAAGGAAAACTAAACTATTCCTTTAATATTGATCCATGAAACCCATAATTGAACTTAAATGCAAAATGAAGCAGCAAATAATAAATATAAAACAATTATCAAAATTTGAATAGATTGAGTTTGTCGGCTGACCAATCGATGAATCGCCTGCTCATTGTAGCCCGACTGGCAACACAGCGGCTAGGCATGGAAACGGTTCCCAACATCCAGACACACTCCAAGAGACAGACGGCAGTAAAAGCGAGACATTCCAGCTCAGGCCGGCTCCTTCCCATCGTGATTACGCTGGTGAAGTCACCAGCAGCGGGCCGCCACGACCAGCCGCACAGACTAGACTGGGAATTATTTGTGGTGTGTCTGTGTGCACGTGTGTGTGCGTGCGTGTGACTACATACATCTCTCTGTGTCTGTGTGTGTGTGTGTGCATGCATGAGCGCGTGTCTGCATGCATGCGTGGCTGTGTCTCTGCATGCATGTGTGCGTTGGTCTGTGCGTGCGCGTTGCGGCTGCCATGCTTGAATGTTTGCCTGCGTGCCCACACTGGTTTACATGCGCCTCGGTTTGTGCGTGTGCGTGCGTGCGTGTGCCTCGGTGTGTGTGTGTGTGTACGTGTACGTGTGTGTGTGTGTGTGTGATTGTGTACGTGTCGGTGAGAATGTGAGTGTTTAACTGTGTGTGTGTGTGTGTCAGTGTGTGTGACTGTGTTTGTGTGACTGTGTTTGTGTGACTGTGTGCGTGTGTGTGTGTGACTGTGTGTGTTTGACTGTGTGTGTGTGTGTGACTGTGTGCGTGCGACTGTGTGTGTGTGTGTCAGTGTGTGTGACTGTGTTTGTGTGACTGTGTTTGTGTGACTGTGCGCGTGTGTGTGTGACTGTGTGTGTTTGACTGTGTGTGTGTGTGTGTGTGACTGTGTGTGTTTGACTGTGTGTGTGTGTGTGTGACTGTGTTTGTGTGACTGTGTGTGTGTGTGTGTGACTGTGTTTGTGTGACTGTGTGCGTGTGTGTGTGTGACTGTGTGTGTTTGACTGTGCGTGTGTGTGTGACTGTGTGTGTTTGACTGTGTGTGTGTGTGTGACTGTGTGTGTGTGACTGTGTGCGTGCGACTGTGTGCGTGCGACTGTGTTTGACGGTGACTCTGGCTGACCCTGGCTTGCGGCGCGGTTGGTGCTTGGTGTAGATGCGCTCCACGCTGCACTGCAGGTTCAGCAGGGCGGTGATGGCCTGCTTCAGACACTCCCGGTCGTCCTGGTCCTCGCTGTGCTCCTGCAGTTGCTGTGGAAACCGAGGAGGGGGAGGAGGAGAACGGGGCCACTTTGATTGGTGGATTGATTTCATTTAAAAACTGAAACTATTTTTAATTTTTTAATTTTCATAGTTTACTTTTGAGTTGTTTAGCACATGCTCTCATCAAAAGAGGGGCACTATTCTTTGCTGCTACATTGATTGCTCGGGGAGGCCTACAGGTAGACTTGGGACACTGGGATCCGAGCCCAGAACCGTCGGGCTTGGATTCCAACTCCTTAACCACTAGACTATTCTTTGAGACTGCAATCATAACAAAATGCTGGATAAATAAACTCTGTCTCCCGGCAGTGGGGAATGCAGAACTTGAATGTGGCTGTGTTGCAATGTGGGTTGAACCCAGTGTTGCAGTTGTTTTTCGGTTCTAGTCTTACACACGCTGAGGTCGTTTGAAGACACTGGTGGCCCAGCCAAACCTGGAACCAAACAGGAAGTGGACGAACGTGGCACCACCCTCCTGCCACGTTACCATGGAGACAGACTCTCCGACTGTGGCCGGTCAGTGGTAGGTAATCGTAGCAAGTAATGACTACATACACGTTGGGTGAGACGGGTGGTGGAGCGAGATCTATGGTGAGTGTGTGAGTGCGAGAGTGAGTGAGTGAGTATGAGAGAGTGAGTACTGTGGTGAGTGAGTGAGTGTAACAGTGAGTACATATTGTGGTGAGGGAGTGAGTGAGTGCGAGAGAGTCAGTACTGTAGTGAGTGTAAGTTACACTCACTCACTACTGACTCTCTCACACTCACTCACTCACACTCACTCCCTCACCACAATACGTACTCACTGCTACACTGTATAATAGTGAGTATGTCTTGTGGTGAGTGAGTGAGTGTGAGAGAGTGAGTGAGTGTGAGTGAGGTGCCTTACCTGCAGCAGTTCAAAGTAGTGCATACAGTGGTAGACTGGGACCATCATGAGCTGGGGAAGAACGTACTGGACGGCCTCCTTGAAGCCTTCTGCAATAGACTGCACACACACACACACACTTAAAGCTTTACTTATAAATATCTTTAGCTTATCCATCGTCCCGCCTCTGTGTGACACAAAAACAGGGGAACAAACTGACAATGCGGTCACTGATCTGACAGGCCAATAACAATACAGAAAGAAACACACATCGCTGTGCGGGGATATTAATGACAGGTCGTGCAGATGACATCACACAGTGGTGACATCATGGCCCCGAGGACGGCTGAGGGGGATGTGTTTTTAACAGGACGGAAGACAAAGGTGATTCTGAAACCACATTACAACTGACACCATTGTGAAGGTAGGGGTGTGTGTGTGTGTGTGTGTGTGTGTGTGTGTGTGTGTGTGTGTGTGTGTGTGTGTGTGTGTGTGTGTGTGTGTGTGTGTGTGTGTGTGTGTGTGTTAGTGCGAGTGCGTGTGCACAGTACACAGCTATGAATACAGGCAAGCACACAAACCTAAACTCAAAGATGATTGCTGCAGTGTGAGCATAACCATCTGTGTGCCTGCATGTTTTCGGACACATGTGTGCATTAGTGCGTGTTTTGTAGGGCAGCAAAGGTAACTGGAGAGTGAGGGGTTTGACGGGTGTGCGTGATGACACAGAGGGGGGCTGGGGTTGACAGAGTATCCGTTTGAATGCCATGTTCCCTGACAGACGAGTCAGAATCAATACTGTAGTACTCAGGCCGTTGTCTGCAGACAGCCAGGAGGGGCGAGCAGCCATCATGGCCAGAAGGAAAGAGAGGGGGAGAAAGAAAGAAAGAAGGAAAGAAAGAAAGAAAGAAAGAAAGAAAGAAAGAAAGAAAGAAAGAAAGAAAGAAAGAAAGAAAGAAAGAGAGAGAGAGAGAGAGAGGAGGAGCTGATGGCAGTGTCCTGTTTTTTTCGGTGCTTTAGGGCAGAATAACAGTTTTAGAAAAATCTAAATTTAGGCAAGGATCAATGTGTGTCTGTGTGTGTGCCTGTATGTGCGTGTCTGTCTGTGTGGGCCTGCATGCTTTTGGTTATAAAAACCGTCACCCCCGATTCCATGTGCTGCCACCTCTTTCCTGTCTGCAGTCATGGTGGCTGTGTTACACTGAATCTATGTGTGTTACCCTGAATCTATGTGTGTTACCCTGAGTCTATGTGTGTTCCCCTGAATCTATGTGTGTTACCCTGAATCTATGTGTGTTACCCTGAATCTATGTGTGTTACCCTGAATCTATGTGTGTTACCCTGAATCTATGTGTGTTACCCTGAATCTATGTGTGTTACCCTGAATCTATGCGTGTTACCCTGAATCTATGCGTGATACCCTGAATCTATGCGTGATACCCTGAATCTATGCGTGATACCCTGAATCTATGCGTGATACCCTGAATCTATGCGTTACACTTAATCTATGCGTGTTACACTGAATCTTTGTGCGTTTACCCTGAATCTATGTGCGTTTACCCTGAATCTATGTGTGTTACACTGAATCTACGCAGAGCTCTGATCAATGCTGCTGCAGTTCCAGTTATACATGTTCCCATGGATTGGGGCTCAGAGGAGGGAGATCCACCAACTAGAAACAACATGCTAGGATGCTACAGAAACGCTATGCAAGGCGTTACTTTGGTAGCCTCCCAGCATGTCGTTTCTACGTGACGTTCAACACAACTACATAGCAAACGAGATGCTACGAAGATGCTAATAAAGATGCTAGGCGTGTGTAGCGTATAACGTGGTTATAAAACGCTAAGACTATCCACTGTGGGATTATAATGGGTTGATTTATTCAGGGTTTCCCAGATTACACGTTGGCTTGGAGACACTTATCCTCTGGTTCTGCTTTGCTTGTGTCGGAAGACAACGCGGGTCCTGCGCTGTGAGCGAGCCAAACGGTGCATGTATGTATCGTGGGTCTCGCCCTGGCTGTCTGTCAGTGCACACACTGATCCAACATGGAGTCCACTCAGTCCGGGTCTTGGCTCAGACGATAGTTTAGGTTCTACGTACACACATAAACAGAGGAATGTGCGCACACACACACACACACACACACTCACACACACTCCCCCTAAAGGAACATAAAGGCGATGTGGCTGTAGTTCTATTTTTAAAGCCTTATGGTATTCTCTCACACACACACACAAACACACAGACACACACACAAGGAGGAAAGTAAACAAGATGGAGCGATAGTTGAGAGTGAAATGGAATGAGGGAGAGACTAAATAAATAAATTCAGAGGGTGAAGGTGAGTCAGAAAGAGACAGACCGAGAGAAAGAGACAGAGAGATAAAGCCAGAGACAGATAAAGACAGAGACAGAGACAGAGAGAGAGACAGAGAGACAGACACAGACGCAGAAAGGACACAGAGAGAATATTCGGCATAAGGAAGAGGGCCAGGACAGATGAAATGCGAACATGGAGAGATGGATGAAAAGCCTTCCAGAGAATGGTTACATCACAGCTCCGGTTTACAGGTAGCCGCTGTCGCTCCCCCTCCAACCAACCAAACATGGCTCATTTCACCACCACCACCACCACCACTACTAAAATTAGACGAATTACACAACAAGCTTAGCTTCCAACCGACCGAAAGACATGATTCACCGAAGTGGCCTGAATACTTTAATAAACCATAACGCCGGACCGCTATAAATACCCACGAGCGGCCACAGTGACAAACAAACACCTCTGAGCAGGAGCGCTCCCCGCTGGGGGGAATTCAATGGCGTTCCTGTGAGGAATGTCAAAGTAAAACACGGAGCGGCCGGCGCGGAGCAGAGCTGTGTTCGGAGCCCGGAGCGGTGGGAGGCGGACGTGTCGGGACCGGCCCCCCCTCTCGGAAGCACGGCGCATTCCTGCCGCCGCCGAGGTTCACTTCAAAACGAGTGCCGGGGAACAGACAGGCCAGGCTGCGGGTTTTACCCCCCGGGGTCGGCTCTTAACACCCAACAAAGGGGGTTTGTTCTGCCGGGCCGTGTTCGGGTTTTTGTTTTTGCCGGCTCCAGCTCCTCTCACCACGGCGAGACGCTCTGGACGTTCTGGAGTCGCCAGCGGACGCTTTGAGCCTCCCGCGACTCAGCACGAGGTCAGGGAAAGGTCATTTATTTAGAAGGTCCCCAGGCCTTCTAAATAAGAGGGGGTGGGGGGGGGGGGTCGTACCTGGAAGTAGAGCCCCACGGTGGGACGGGACATCAGGCTGTTGAAGTGCTCGTGGAAATTCTTGTTCAGGATGTCCTGGGAGAGGGTCTCGTAGGGATCAAAGGCCTGCTCCTACACGCGCACACACGCACACGCACACACACACACACACGTCAGAGGCACTTCCTGCTACCCAGGGGGCCGGATCAGGCAGCCCACCTCTGAAGAGGCTTCGCTGAATAAAGACGGCCACACCGAAACGTAAATTGTAGAGAAAGGTAAATAGATAATGGCAGATGAGCGGAAGACGGTTAAAGGCGACATATTACACCATATATTATCACATATTATGTGATTGGCCGTTACAAGCCGTATTGGAAATCTGCTTCTTAATCACACTCGCACCTGGTGGTATAATATAAACAACAAAACAGGTTAATAATAGTGTACCTTCTGGTATGCTACCAGGCGTGTTCATTGTACTGCAAAAAATCGTCAGTCGCTGATTAGTTAATACCATCGCCTCGATGACGGATCAGCGAGTATTGTTCTTGGCAGCCGAATGTTATTGCAGCGAAACTGCTAGCAGGCCCACAATAATAGCAAGCCAACACAGCCCTGTAAAGCCAAGCCTCTGTAGCGGTTGCAAAATTGTAACCTTGCCGTCGAGGCGACGCGGCACCATGGGCTGTGATTGGTCCGCTCACTAAAACCCGCCGCTGAACCAAAACGGGTTCACGACCGCGTCGAAGCGTCTGCGCGTGTCATTGGGTTGCGTCGACGTGGAACCATGAATGAGCTTTCAGTCGACGCCGCGAGCCTGCTAGCGGCGCTAGCTTCAGCGTCGGCGGCGGCGGCGTCCGGACGTACCTCGGCCAGGTCCTCGAAGCAGCTGCCCACGAGGGGGTGAGGACTGCCGTCGGCCGTCATCTCCACTGCATCCTCGATCAGGCCCAGCAGCTTCACCGTCAGCTCGTGGATGTCCAGGATGTTGCTGAAGATCACCTCCACGTCCTGCACGCGCACAAAAAACGACCACGTTGGGACATCGGGAGACAGGGGGCTACAGACGTTCTTCAATCCTCTCCTTTTTTTTTTTTTGTATATTTCTTTTTAAGATTTTATTTTTGCATTTTTTAATGCTCCATTAAAGAGTGAGATAGAGAGGTAGGTATGGGAGATAGAGGGGAGGACATGCAGCAAAGGACCAGAACCCAGGTGGCTGCAAACAGGACCGAGCCTTAATGGTACGCGCCCTTCCCGGTGAGCCACCTTCATTCATCTTCATTGGAAGTTAATCAATCACGGCGGCTCCGTGGCCCATCCTCTATTGCTGAGGTTCCTTGATTCCCACTGGTCCATCAAACCGCTAACCCTGGCCGTATCAAGGCCCTGCTTTACCCGTTACATACATACCTCATACACTGGGCCGGTTGCTTCGGGTGGTGTTGACCAACAGGGCGGCGTTGCCAAAGCAACATAACCCATTTGTATTCTACCGCATTAGCTTAGCACTCTGTTTGCCTACTGTGCAGGTAAGAGCTGTGTGTGTTTTAGCCCGTTAGCTTGGCACTCTGTTTGCCCACTGCGCAGGTAAGAGGTGTGTGTGTTTTAGCCCGTTAGCTTAGCACTCTGTTTGCCTACTGCGCAGGTAAGAGCTGTGTGTGTTTTAGCCCGTTAGCTTAGCACTCTGTTTGCCCACTGTGCAGGTAAGAGGTGTGTGTGTTTTAGCCCGTTAGCTTAGCACTCTGTTTGCCTACAGGTAAGAGGTGTGTGACTGCGTGTGTGGAGTTGAATGTCGAACAAGGGCGTGACCGAGTGGGGGGGGGGGGGGGGGGGGAACATGCAGACTCAGCAAATCATTCTCTGGATGACTTACAAAAAACAGTCAAGATTTTCCGGTCGTCTCTGGGCTTGAGGGGAATCAGTCACAGCCACGACAAAGTAGGCACTGCCCCCTCCCCCCCTGACATCCACCCCGATGATTATTGGCTGCGCTGCGGTATGAGCGGCAGTTCCTGTCATTATTTGACGGTAACGGCGGGCTCCCTTGACATCTCGAGCCCCCTGAAGTCGTGCGGCACCGGGCCGCGCTACACCAGACATAAGTCAGGTTATTTTGGCCGGGGGGAGCTGCGGATTCCCGGTCCCCGTCTCAACCTAATTACGTGTTCAGCGTTTCCCAGGAGCAGCCGCGCACCCAAAAGGCTGCAGCAGAATTACCCAACCCCGAAATATGCACCAAACCACAGAGGCTCATAAACCTTTCCTTTCATTCCAGAACTCGCCCCTCGCTCCCCCCCCCCCCCCCCCTACTGGGGGAGCCACCTAACATGTTCGCTCTGGTTGTACTTAGTCGCAAAGGCCTTTCCCAGCCCCCTGCAATGCTCTTTAATGCACACACTTTGTGTATTTACTTAATGGTCAGGAGGGAACTGAGGCAGTTTAACAATCCAAGCATCGGTCGGTGTTCACAGTGTGCTAAAAATGTTTTTTTCCAGTGCAACGGAGTCCTCTGCACTCAACATGAGCATTGACTGAATCCTGCTATGACAGCCTATATACACACTGCCAAAAGAAAATCATCATTAACGACATTTTGCCATTGAGCAGGCCCTTACACTGTATAAACATGTAATCAGGTTGAATCTCCTTCAGACAGGCTGCAGACATCGGGGATCAAACCCGGAACCTTTTGGCCGGGAGTCAAACATTCCATCCAGTACACCGTCTCGCCTTTCCAAGTGATCAGGCAGTTTGTTACATAACCTAACTCTGGGTCCCTACTTATTAATAAGTTAAAGTTCACAACCGGCCCTCTGCATACGCTTCGTAGCAGCCTCACAACACATGCATCCTCAGAGGGCTGCAGCATTGAGCAGGCTCAGGTTCCCCGAGCGCCTCAGAGGCGTCTGTGTGGCGTCTGTTGGCACAGCGAGCGTAGCATGCTAGGCTGCAGCCTAGCGAGGGAGCTCAAAGAGTCAAGTCTAATCTCTGAACGTTCTTAAGAGTGGCTTTAGCTTTGAATGGACTTGTCAGCGGCCACGGGGAGCCGTTAAGAGAACTGGTTTGTTTCTTTATCATATCTGGGTTTGCTGTCAGGTGGTAATTGCCCCAGTTCCTTATTCAGTGTGACATAACGAAACAGGCTCACGCTGTAATCTCCTGTGGCCTATTGCAGCCTACTGCAACGCGGTGACCACATAAGGCCTTTTTTTCCCTTTCTGTTATAGGGTGAGATAGACAGGATGGTATGGTAGATAGTAGGGGTGCGAACGCTTACAAAAGAATGAAAACAGTTACTAACCCTATACTTCAAAACGAGAGCTGGTCAATTGTGAAAAATGAATTCAACTGTAATCAGACAACGCGGTTATATGCTATCGACCCTAGAGTATCTGTGGTATAAAGGCTGGGACGAATTTCGAATTATAAATATACACACTTTATGTTGAAAGTATAGACCGTCGCAATTCCCATTGAAACGAATGGCGCGGTGATTATTCTTATTTTTTTCCCAGTTTTCGTTTACGGATTATACCTAAACGGTTATGATTTACTAACCGGCGACACGTGTACACGTGCAAACCCCTAATAGATACAGGGGAGGACATGCAGCAAAGAATCCAACCCGGGTGTCTTCGATCAGGGCGGAGCCTTAGGGGTACGAACTCTACCCGGTGAGCCAATGGGGCCCCACGTTTGGCTGTTTCTGTTATCCCCACAACGACAGGAACAGTGAACAGAACAGCTCTAAAAAGGTCCAGTCTCGTCCGGCGCTCACCTGCGGCGTGAAGATCTTGTTGTTGGACAGGAAGTGGTTGCGGAACACCTTGATGATGAGGTCCAGCTCTCGGAGGTACTGCCGCTCCTCAGCTATCTCCAGCCGCACCAGGTCGTCGTAGGTCACCTCGCCCGAGGAGGAGGGCTCCTCGGTGCACTGGGACACCAGGCCGATGTCCTCCTCCTGGTCGAACATGTCCATCAGCACCTGGCCCGCGGAGAACATCAGTGGTTAGCGGTAGTGCTGCACGATTGATCGAAGCACAATCGCCGTATCAGCCTTTGCGATTGTGTAACCGCAAAAGGCTGCGATAAAATTTACAAAAGAAAAGTGCAAAAAAAAAAAGAACATTTTATTTTCTTGTTTATTCCGTTTATCTTATCTAGTTGTACTATTCCGAAAACCTCACAAAATTTCTGCACTGCAGAAATGCCTTTATTTTGAAAAATATATATTTTTATTATTCATTTAATTTTGTAAAAAATATTGTTATTTTGAAAACGGTACTGTACTCATTTTTTTGGTTTTTGTATTTTTTATGCTAGTTCAAGTTTGCTTGTTCGAGTTGAGAAATAAACATTTTAAAATTATCCGCAATCTGTGTGCATTTCCCTTGATAACCAAGCAAACAGACTCATGACACCATTTGTTTATTATATCGCAATCGCAATAAACGCAATATGACTTTTTCCCCAAATTGTGCAGCACTAGTTAATGGACTGCGTTGATACAGCTGATTCTATAGCAAGTGGCCGCTCAAAGTGCTTTACAATGTTGCCTATCGTTCACCCATTCATGAACACATTAACACGCCGATGGCGGCGTCAGCCACGCAGAGCAGTAAGGGTGAGGTGTCTTGCTCAAGGACACCTAGACACTCGGTGAAGAGGAGCCGGGTATCGAACTAGCAACCTTCCGGTTACCAGTCAACCCGCTCTACCTCCTGAGCCACATGCCGCCCATCATCACCCATGTTCCAAAAGTTTTAAAAAAATCCAGAGATTTCAAAGCCATGCCCTTTACTGTACAAAATTATCAAAATGAAGCTGAATGTACACACCAGAAAATAAACGTCCCAGATCTGCACTTATTCACCAAAGTAATAAACACGCAAAGGACTTTGCATTTACATTTAGAAGACACTTTTATCCAAAGCGACAACAGAAAAAACTATATATCGCCGTCGGTACAGTAAGGATGTTGATAGAATCAGGTGCCAAGCACTAACATTTGTTAGGTTAACCCATTCCCCATACAAAACAAAGATAGCTAGGATAAGATGCTAAACAATGCTAAGAACTAATATTAAGTGAAAGGCCGCACAACAAACGATAAGTGCGTACATCAAGTGCCAGGACCCACAACATACAAAAAGTGCGCCAGAGGGGACTTAAGTTGCGAACAAGCGAGTGTGCAACCACCCACCTTGTCTGCACACATGGACACCTTGATGTCCTGCTGGCTGATCTCGTAGTGCCGGATGTTGCCGACGTAGTTCCCGGCCAGCTTCAGTATGTCTGCCGAGATGTACTCCAGCACGGCCACGATGTACAGAGACACGTGGTAGTCGACCTTGTAGCCTAGGACCTCCTGGGGAGACCGAGAGGAGGAGGAGGAGGAGGAAGAAACATGGGATCAGGTGACAGCCACGATTTGTTTTTAAGACGCACGCAGTAGAAGATGTTGATCTGTCTTTGTCTTCATTTCTTTACTGATCTCATCCCTCGTATTTCATGCATCCATTCAAGGCCGCATCTGTGCTACGGCTGTGCAATTAATCGCATTTTGATCGTGATTTAGATTTTTGAGTCAAATGATCTCCAAGCAAATTTAATCAACGTTATATATATATTTTTGTATATTTAATTAATTCATAAAAATTTTCAAACTCAAAAATATTTGTTTGAATAATCGTGATTTCAATAGACCAAAATCGTCTTGATGATTTTTGGCCGGCCTCTCAGTAGGAGGAGCTTACTCAGAACTCTCCCTAAGCACAGTCATCACATCGCCTCTGATTGGACGCTGAAGGTATCTCATGGATGACAGAGAAGTTCAAAATGGCGGCGGGGGTCACTACCTTCAATAGAGGGTGGATCTTGTCCACGGGGAGGAGCAAGGGGTTCCTCCTCTTCCGCTTCTCGATGGCCGACTGGGCGTCGGCAATGGCCCACTTATCGATGGGGTGGGGGAAGGTCTTCTGCACGCGCTCCTGGAGGAGGGGAGGGGAGGCGCAAGAGAACTTTTAAAACACATCGCTGTCAGTACAGTAAAAACGTTTAATATAAACTTGCAAGTGCTAAGCACTCACAATTGCTAGGTTAACGATGACAACAATGAGCGAGTTAAACGAATCACAGGCGACCGTGACCAGGCAAAACAACTTCAAGACTGGAAGTGGTGTTGTAGATAAATCCACGACGTTGGTCCACGAAAACTAAAGGCCGACCGAACACGGAACCAAACCGGCGTGACCCGAGGCTTAGGATTCGTTCTCCGAGGTGGTCCCCGAACGATCTGTTCTGTCCAACGATGTCGCCCCTCAACCAAACGCACTCCGCCCGCCGCGGCCAGCAGAGCACCACGACGACCCACCAGGAAGCAGCCAGGAAGTGCTCACCTCCACGTCCTGTACGGAGCGCGGCTGGGCCACGCAGAGCATGTTGAGCAGCTGCAGGATCAGCTCCTCAATGTGCTGCAGCGCGTCCTCCTTGGCATCCAGCGTCGGGTGGACCTGCATCTGCACCTGGGGGAGTGGAACAGATTCGTTAGGGTACATATACACATCTACACCTGGGGGTGGGGGGGGGGCGGGAGGGGGCATTAGGGTACATCTACACCTGGGGGGAGAGACAGGAAGGGCCACTAGGCTGCATCTGCCCCTTGGGGGGGGGGGGGGGGGGGAGAGAGGGGAGACAGGACAGGGTCACTAGGGTGCATCTGCCCCATCTACAGGGTCTCCTACAGCACTTCATAGCTTAGGCGGCCGCCTAAACAACACACGCCCGCCTACTTAACTACAATGTAAAAAAACAAAAACATTGTTGTCGTTTCTTTGTAAATATTATACAAAAGTATGAAATAAAGAGTATAAAATAATCAAAACTTCATCCACTCTCTGTGTATAGTAAAGCTGCAGCACAACAGTCTGACGGCCTGCATGAAAAAATACATAAATGGACCAGCAGTAAAAGATTTGTATCACGGTCCGGTACGGCTGATGCCACATTTCCCATCTGGGATGAATAAGAAATCACGTAATTTACCATGGGAGAAATAACAAGAAAGATCCTTTGGTTTTTAAGGTGTGTTGTGATTGGGTCACCAAAGCCTTGGGGGCGGGTGTACCATACTCATCCAACCAATAGGCACACAGGGTTGGGGTATGATCTACTGTGAGAATGAGGCATCAGTAGGCATCAGTCGGCCCTCCCATCGCTGCCAGTCAAATCCCCCTGGATCCAACCACATTCCTCCACGGGAGACTGGTTCATGATTTAATATCCACTCTGAGGCCTTTACCGCTGCCAGAGCCAGACGCACATTTTGAAAGGTTTGAGACCAAGAAGATGTTCTTCAACACACTTGGATGTGGAGGTTAACTTCTTACTGCCGATGGCCGAGGGTGCAAAGGTGTCGCCATATGGGTGCTCAGTAGGGCTGGGTATCACTAGGTACCCCACGATACGATACTATCACGATATTTTACCCACGATAACGATAATATCACGATACAGCGATTCTGCGATTATCGATATATTGCAAGAAATTTCACCCACGATACATCACGATATCTGTGTCACTGAAGAAATTCAGAATTTATTACAAAAACATTTTATGCAAAGTAACAGAAAATTAGAAAACAAAATAAATGCAGGAAACATTTCATTGCTTAGTTTCATTCGCTCTGTTTACAGTGGATGTATCGCAATGGCGAGGCGCACACAGCCTTTAGCCGTGTTCTGTAAATATTCTATAACACACGGGAGTCTATATCAAAATATTATCATATAGCCTACATAGATATCTATATAATATATATTATAACCGCCAAAAGATGTGTGATCCGATATTATGAATCTCAAACGACCGCGTTGGGTTCTCCGACGTTCCTGGTTCTTCAACGTCCTCATCAATGTGAAGTAGACTGAACCACGACAAGGAGGAGAAAGGGATTGTTCCCGGGCAGCGCTTAGGTACCTCCGCCTCCGGCGGTGGTCCCTCAGCGGGTCTCAAGCTGGAGACATTCGCCGCCAACAATCCCTTTCTCCTCCATGTCGTGGTTCATGTTCTTGAGGGAGTCAAAGCCAAAGTTCCTTCCCCCCAATTCATTCTCAACCTTGGCTGAGATAACCCCAATACGAGTCTCGTTGTAGAAATACCAGAGACGAGAGTCCGACAGAACGGTTATCCAAATAACAAGGAAGTGTACAACACTTGCGATACAGTCCTGGAGCTCTATATCTAAATAATATCATATAATACATAGAAATCTATATAATTTAATACATATTATCACGGCCAAAAGCGGTGTGCGCCTCCAGACGATATAATGAATCACAAACGACTTTGTCGGGTTCTGCGACGTCTCTGGTTCTTCCACTTTCACATCAAACCTGAAGTCGACTGAACCGCGCTGCCGGCTGCCCGCTGCCGGGCGATGGTGCCTCGCGGCAACCGGCGGCATGACGCAGTTCATGTACTTCAGCGAGTCAAACCAAAGTTCCTTTCTCCCAATTCCTTCTCAACCATGGCTCAGATAACCCCCACGACAGTCTCGTTGTGGAAATACAAGACACGTCAAAGAACCGACAAGAAACACTTGCGTTACAGTGTGTGTATTCACACAAACACACACACATGTGGCGCTCGCACGGTCGAGTCTCATTGGCGGGCCAACGTCTCTGGGCGGGCCAGGCAGAGTAAGGGGAGGAGCTGAGATTCCTGATGGCGTCAAGAATACAGACATTCCAAATCAGCGCACTTGAGCCTCCGTTTTTTCAAAGGCGAGCAGAACAGCTAGTGCTCGTTTTACACCAAACACAAGTTTTAGCAATTGGGGGACCATAGGCAGGCTAGGGGAACTCATATTTATGTTAGAAAACCTCATAAAGTGAGATTTTCATGTCATGGGACCTTTAAATATCGATATTTGGCGTCAGCATATCGATAACGTCCCGCAAGACGAAATATCGCGATATGTCGCAGTATCGATATTTTGGCACACCCCTAGTGCTCAGAGGTTCAACGGTAGCATAAAAAAACTTATATTGCAGTATTACGATGTGGTGACTGCTTCCCCCCCTACAGATACGGCCCTCAGTCGTTCCCAAAGAGTCCAACGGCAGCTGACGACTACACGTCCTTCCATGATTCCAGATCAGTGGACGGCGCAGACAAAAGCTCTACTCTGTCAAACCGAAGCATTCACTGGATCGGTTCAATTAAAAACAACGACGACAAACAAAAAGCCATTTAAAACGACACGAACGACTGCCCTGCCTCCGTGTGAACAGACACCTCTCAACCCACCGAACGTCAAACACCACGACGACAGAGTGACGTCATGCGTCAAGCAGCGGTGGTTCTACTGTTGGCCACGCAGCCCCCGCAGGGAGGCGTCGCCCGGGTTCGAGACAGGAGGCGTGGTCTTTGGCAAGGCTCACGAGTGGAAACACAAGTACCACGCCTCCTCCTCCTCCTCCTCCTCCTCTTCGTCGTATCGGCCGTCATCAGGGCTGTGCCTTCTGCGTGGAATGCAGTCAGTTCGGATACTATTATAAGACTGGAAGGAGGAGAAAGATCTGGTGGAGAGAGGCGGAGAGGAGATGCTCGCTCGCTCTCTCTCTCTCTCTCTCTCAATGTCCATCCCTCATCACCACACACATACTCTCTCTATTACACACTCTTTCCCTACCACACACACACACTGACACATAGCACTTTCCCTGCCTCTCTCACATGCACACACACACACACACACTACACAAAAGCGCCGCTGTTCACACACGCGGGTGATGGAATTACCCTGGCGTACAGTGACGGCGCGCATTGCCGGCGGTGACAGAGCGTTGCCCCCGGCGCACGGAATGCGAGCGCGGCAGTTGAAAGGTCGCGGCGGCGCGCAGAGCATTCTTATGCTCTGACCGAAGAGTTTCACCGCACTGACGGACAGGATGTGCAGAGCACGTGCTCAAACACACACACAACACACACACACACACACACACACACACACACACACACACACACACACACACACACACACACACACACACACACACCACACACACACACACACACACACACACACACACACACACACACACACCCCTTATGGTTTATATGGAATGAGTTAAAACAGTTACAACCCAGAAAGCTTTATGAAACATGGCCCAGTGTTTTTGCAATGGAGAAGACTGATCATCCAAAAAAGTAGTTTCCTTTCTACAGACAACCAAGAAGGAGATGGCAACTCTCCAAGGGCCAACGGTGATGGTTACAGTTGTGATGTGGAACAGAACACACACACCTACCTACCTACCGTATGGTTATGGAATGAGTTAAAACAGTTACAACCCAGATCGCTTTATGAAACATGGCCAAGTTGTGTTTGCAATGGAGAAGACATATCATCCAAAAAAGTAGTTTTTTCTTTATGAGGACAACCAAGAGCAGATGGCAACTCTTCAAGTGCCAACGGTGATCGTTAGTTTTGTTGTGACACACACACACACACACACACACACACACACACACCACACACACACACACACACACACACACACACACACACACACACACAACACACACACACAACACACACACACACACACACACACACACACACAAAAGGAGGCATAAAGAACCAATAATAGATATCAAAGCAGAAGTGTGTCCCGGGGCCGGTGGCCCGAGGGGGCCCGGCGCGGACAACATTCCTCCTGACAGCAGGGGGGGGGGGGGGGGGGGGGGTGAGTCACTGCAGACAGAAACCAAGGGGCTTTCCTGCAGCTCGTCCAGCGTGCTCACCGCCTACCTCGACCGCCCGAACCCAAGCGGCCCTCCGGGGCGCTAACTGGCTAGCTCTCTCTGACAGGGACAGGAACACCAACTGATCTGTAGAGTGAGTCACTACACACACTTCTGTGTACGTTCGAACCAAAATAGGATGGGAAAACCCTAGAAATTTGGGTTTCGTGCAAATGACTAGTATTTCTTCTTGGTCTCGATACAGTGTGGGAATCATATTATTATGCGCCGTCTCTGTGACTAATGTCTGTATTAAGACAATCATATATACCACCATGATATTGGACGGGTTTGTGGTGGCAGGTTGTTTTGTTGTCCTGTATTTCCACCCTTGTGGAAAAAAGTGACATTATACGCGTCGCAGACCTAATTAAAACGTCGAAAGTCCTTCATCAAATTACGATTCTGAAAGGTGTTGGGATGGCGGGGAGGGGGGGGGGGGTCTAAATTGAGGGCTGAGGAGAAGCCAGGCCCGTCCTCTTGTGATAGTAAGCTATATTTACAGCGTCGCTGCAACCTGATCCCAGCGGCTGACGGACGCACAGCCTGATGCTAATGCTGAAGCTACCGGGAGCTAGCGGACCACAACACTGCCTCGTAGCCGAGGAGATCCTTTACAGAGGGGCGTGGGGGAGTGACGGAGGGAATTGGTCTCTTCCCATTCCAAACTGTTCTTGGGCCCGTGACCCCAGTCTTCTAGGTCAGAAGCTTCTTGCCACCCCGACTTCTAACATTGATGTGCATCATGATTTGACCCATCCCCAGGCCACATGTGCCCTGTGGTACCAACGCCTTGGTGAAGTAGCGTTTTGGGGTGGCCTGCCTGTGGTAATGAATCATTACACAAGGAGCGTCCTCTACTCTTCAAAACGGTTTTAATAAAAAATAAATACATATTTGTATATAGTTCAGCACCGAAGTCTGCCACTTCCCATGGCCCCACATGCCTGCTGTCAGGTTGGGTAACAAACTGACCGCCCATGATGTACCTTTCTGAATGGAGGTTGGTATAAGCTGTTGAATTGCGGTCGAACGCAGCGACTTGGACAGATCCCAGTATTCACTGCGGTGTGCAGTCCTCCTCACTGAGATGAGGGGGCCATCTTTAAAGTTCTGACCGATTACAATAAGATTACAGTTTGATAGGCAGCAGTGAAATGGGGGACACGTTTGAGAGGTTCTGCTTTCACTGCAGTGATCAAAGCATCGTTTTCTCCTTCCAAACATGCCCATTTAGTTTTGGTTTGGGGGACATCAGGCTGTAAGGATAGAGAGGACAGGCCTTGTGTTCTTAACGCCACCATGAGAAAGTGGTGGAGGTTTAGGACACGAGTCATTTGCAGTGAATTCCCTCTCCTGTGATAAGGCAATTGGAAAAAGTGATAAGGTACGAGCTTCGGTAACGCAGGTCATACCGATCACACATGCCTGCCGTCTGATTGGACGTACTGATACTACATATCACTTTCTGTCCAATGACAGACTGGTACTGCGCGTTTGAATCAGAAGATCATCAGTACAGTAGACGGAGACCAGATAACAGAAACTATAACAACAGTAATAGTAGAAGTAAGTCTCTCCCTGATAGGACATTAGGGCTTTGACTCCAAACTTCGTTAATCGAATATAATTCGAATATCAAAAAATAAATGAAAATTCTAACGAATATTAGGCAGCCCTTAATATTTGAACCTGTTATGGGCAGGCCAAGAGGGAGAGATGTCGGAGAACCCGACGCAGTCTATTCATAATATTTTAATGACCACGGAAGAGGCAGTGAATGAAGTATTGATAAGACAGCGATTTATTAGAAACCTAATAAACCGATGGAACGCGCAAGACCGGTAACCATAGCAACGCGGAAGACAAACATCGCAGAGCCCTATCCAGGTCTTACTGAAGGCATTTAATGGTCAAAATATTGTTAATAAATATTCGAATATATTCTAATATTAATATTAATAAACAAGCAAACTTCGAATATGATTTTTGGGCAAAAGTCAAAGCCCTAGTGGACGTGGAGGAAAAAGTGCATCATCACTTCCTCTTTGGCACTAGGACTTCCTGACCAGCTATCCAGTGTTGCATATAGGGGGTCAACTGAGGTGACGGGGAGCATTTTAATAGCAGCAGCACAAATGAGGGTTCAACCCTAAACACGTTCTTCATTTAAAACATGACCACATAAAGAGTTGATCAGTACATTACTGATGAGCCATTTAGGAGTTGCATTATTCCCGAGTGATTTTGTTCAAGGACCAAGTAAGGGGTATGGTTTTCATGCTCAAGGAAGCCTACAGGAAGTCTACGAACTTCGTGGATCGAACCCATTCCAGCTTGGCTCGGCCTCGGAGACAAACTAACTCCCCCACAACACTAAACTGTTAGATGGTTTGGTGTATCTACTGTACACAGTGTAGATCAGCGTCATCATTTCTACAACACCAGAAGACGACAACGAATACAGGGTTACACGGTACACACCGTCTGTACGGAAAGCAACCGGTTTTGTTCTCTTTCGGTGGATGGTGTGGTTTAAGTCCTGAGTTTCTGTCTAAGAGCATCCCCTGCCCCAAAGGTCACCCGTCTCTGGGACAGGTGTTGGCACGCCCAGTCCCGGGCGAGCGTCCCCTGTCCCCAGAGTTGACGCTCCAGATGTCCCAGGCTTCACCTATCCCCTGTCCCAAAGGTCAAAAGGTGTCCCCTGTCCCAAATGTACAAAGTGTCACCTGTCCCACAGGTGTCCCCTGTCCCAAATGTCCCAGGTGTCACCTGTCCCAGTGTCACCTGTCTCTGGAACAGAGCATGACCTCCGGGCTGTGAAGCCAGAGGTGGCTCTCAGAGGGCTGCTACGCTGAACGGTGGCCTAGATGCGTCTTCATCGTGTGTAAGACGAGCCGGGCGTCAGGTGGATCCCTGGACGCCACGTCTGAGCGGCTCGGGTTCGACGCACGGCTCCATTAAGGAGCAGGCTGGTGCACAGGGAGTCCCAGGGAGCCAACAGACACACACACGCACGCTCACGTGTACACACACACAAAAGGCGTGTACACACACAAAGGCGTACACACACACACACACACACACACACACACACTTTAATTGGAAACCCAATGTGTCTAGAATAAAAGCTGTATCACAGTGATGAATCAGGACGAACCACCAGGTGAAAGGTTGATCGTATCACATCATGCAAATCATGTCTGCTTCATGAATGGCCATACTGCATTGAGTGGCATGCACTGTGTGCAGCTAGTTCACAGACAGACAGGCTATGGTGCTATAGCACTTAAAGCATCCATTAATGGTACGTGTGTCAACGTGTCTCTGCAGGCTCCGCCATGTTTAATGTGTGGAACACGTGGTCTGTATGGAGACTACTACTGTACTGAGCACTACGATTACTACACCTTCATGTCACAACACTTCCATGCCCGCTACTACTAGTTCACCTGCCTGCCTACTACTAGTTATACAACCACCAGTACTGCATCCTGAATTCAGAAGCGAATACTACCCGTGTGTGTGTGTGTGTGTGTGTGTGTGTGTGTGTGTGTGTGTGTGTGTGTGTGTGTGTGTGTGTGTGTGTGTGTGTGTGTGTGTGTGTGTGTGTGTGTGTGTGTGTGTGTGTGTGTGCCGTGCGCGTACGTGCATGTGTGTGTTTAGCATGGGTAGGACACGCCGCTAGAACCAGAGTGGCCCCGGGTTGAAATACCCTCCGCACTGTGTGACCGGTCTGCGGCCTCCTAATCTACAGTACATAATCCTGTCATAATCCAGATTAGGTTGGTGGTATATCATGGCTGCTTTAGCAGAACCAAAGAGCTTTTGATAGCATTTCACAGCTAAGCCTGGTCAACTCTGATTGGATTAGCATTCATGATGTGCCCACAATAATTTTTGTTGTGTTTCTGATTGTATTCTTCTTTTGAATAATACTGCTGCAATAAAAAAAATACAGTTAACAATATAATTGAACGATGAAAGCTAGCCACTGTAATAAAATTGGTGCGTAGGCCTGTAGCCGACGCACTCTCCCACAGCTAGTTCTGATATTGCTGTACAGCATGAACAGTGAGGAAGCAAGGAGAGAGAGCAAGATGCAACAAAGGAAAGGCCTCAGGAGACAAGGTTGAACAGCCGCCTCAGAACACCAAGAGAACCGGTTCAGTCACTGGGTTCTGCTGCTCGGTGTGTGTGTGTGTGTGTGTGTGTGTGTGTGTGTGTGTGTGTGTGTGTGTGTGTGTGTGTGTGGTGTAATTTAATTGATTACTCTTCTGTCTGTGTGGCATGGAGATTCGCCAGGGTCAGGTTGCAGGTAGTGTGCACGTGTGTGCATGCATGCATGTATAGTGTGTGCGTGTGGGGTGGGGTGTGTGTGTGTGGGGGGGGGGGGGGGGGGGGGGGGGGGGGGGGGGGGGGGGGGGGGGGGGGGGGGGGGGTGTTATCAAACCCAAGCATGTGTCACCGACTGTGATTCATAGTATGACATCATCGGCCATTACAACCAGACTGTCTGGGGAAGCAGAGGGCAGAGGTCAACTCAAACAACACACACACACACACACACACACACACAACGTACGTCACCCAGAGAGCAAAAGACCTGCGCACACGACCAGCATGCGCACATGCCCACCCACAAAGAGACAAAGACAAAGCAGACACACACATACACTAGTACACCCCCCCCCCCCCCCCATACACACACACACACACACACATACACACACCACATGTGCACAAAGGACACATTTGAAAACAGAACCCAGCCTTAACCACACTCACACACTCACATCCCAGTATAAAGGTCCCCTGAATGTCACTGAGCTGGTCAGAAATAACCCCATCAGGCCAGCCTGACACAGTGACCTTCTGCCTGGGTCAACCAGTCTTCTCAGTCCCAGTAAAGGACCAGTGTTGGCTCCCAAACACTTGTCCTTGACTTGGACAGAGGGGAGGGTCAGGGGGCTGGGAGGAGCCCTAATCTGGGGTCCAGCTGTGAAGTCCTGCTTTGTCTCCAGGACGGTTGAGCGTTGGACGGGTGGAACGCAAACAAGGAGGAAGATTACGCTGCCCAATCAGCCATTACCAAATCATCATCGATCGTCAATCATCAATCAATCAAAGGTTAAATATCAAGCTAGCTGAACACACTATGTATATCAACATAGCTTGGCGATGTGTCAACACAACCGGGGTTCGTACAACTCGACAATATTTCAATATCGATAGGTATTACAAAATGTGATGCATCTCTATTTCTATCTTTTTTATCTCTCTCGATCCAGAGGAGAAAATGCACAAATACTAACGACGCTCTTCCGAGAGTCCCTAATGTCGGCACAATCAAGACCTTATGATTGAGCATTCCTCAACGCCCATGGAGTAGATGACGATGATTAATCTGGCGTCTCTCGTCACCTCGTATGTAATCGACTGAGATTACAGTGATAATGAGGCCTCTTCCATATAGCTTTACCGGTTTTGAGGTCTTTCAACGGAGACTCTGGAAGCTGCCTTTCTGTTGTTGTACTGTTTCATAGTAGTACTAATGACATAACAATATTCAAGATCTGTCTTTCTCTGGCTTTCTCACGTCAGTAGCAAAGTGTCTTCTCTACATCTACTCTTAAAGCCCAAAGCGCTGATTTGCCGATTAATCAATCGTTTGTTTTTTCGGATGAACGGATTATTTAGTCTATAAAACCTCATAATAAGGAAAAGGTCCATTAAGAGTCACCAGGGCATGAAGGTTGTCTTTCTATTGGCTCGCTTTGTCTGACAAGCAGTCAAGACCAACTAAAGTATCCCATGGCCTGAAACAGAACCACAATCCCCCAAATAATTAGACACAATATTTCCATAAGGCATAAGCAGAAAGTTTGATGACTGTACATATTAATAAATGGCTATTATGATTCCTGGACCTCATGCAATAATTGAGTTACCATGATGACTTTTCTATTACACCAGCATAACTTACACAACTCAATTATTTAGATTAAACATGTCCAAGTATCAAGCCACAGACATAAAACCAAACAGAAACGCATGAGCCAGGCCAATATAGTGATGACATCACCCGTGGACTAAAACTACGATGCCTATGCTAGCTCAGAATAGGCTTCTTTACAGCCGTAGTAACACAGAACTATATTGCTCACCATTAGTTCATAGCACTAGCTAGCACTGAACCACATTAGCGCATAGCTCTTGCTGGCTAAGAGACGCAAAAGATCAAAGCCCTGGCTAGCTCAGAGTTATATAGCTTGCATACCCCTGGCCTTATTAGCCCCGAGACAGTGGTTTCAAGCGACAAACCAGTAAGAATCTGTACAAGTTATTATTAAACAGTGATGTGGCACTCTGTCCTGGTCTTAACACAATGCTGGGGATGGCAGGGACACACAGGCTGCGCGGCCATGAGCTTCCAGCCCCTCTCCCGCAAGAGAGAGTGCGAGAGTGTGTGTGTGTGTGTGTGTGTTTGTGTGTGTGTGTGTGTGTGTGTGTGTGTGTGTGTGTGTGTGTGTGTGTGTGTGTGTGTGTGTGTGTGTGTGTGTGTTTACATAAGTGTTTTTATATTGCCCATGTTAAGACCGCGGCAGGGACCCCTATAAAAAGACACAATAAAGATAGTGGAGAAGTGGAAAACTACGATGTCAAGTCTGACACACGAAGCGTGTGGAGTTAAGTAACGCGAGCGAAACCCGCCAACTGCCAGCAAGGCTTCAGACGTAGGCCTGGTGAGAAAGTGAGAGAGACAGAGACAGAGACAGAGAGAGAGTCAGAGAGAGACAGAGAGAGAGAGAGAGGGAGAGAGACGGAGAGAGAGAGAGAGACAGACACAGACAGAGGCTGGAGTGAGAGGGGAGCAGTGAAAAACAGCAAGTCACAGTCAGTCAAAACCATAACAAAAGTCTCTTGCGTCAATCAGAGAAAGGTTTTCCCCCCGGGCGTCTTGTGAAACAAGTTGGACAATGGGAGCGCTCCGCCACGACCCACCAGCTGCTGCCTCGGTTTCACCGACTCATCGTCATCCTCCTCGTCATCCTCGTCAACGACGGCACAGCTCTGCCACTCGCGCATCAATCCCGTACCCTGACGTCCTCCTCCTCTGTTGTTGTTGTTGTTGTTTACAGAGCGTTTATTACAGGCCACTCTCTACACCGGCTTCTGTGCCCCTCTCCCCAGAAACACAGCGAACCGTCGGGGCGCAGAGGGCTCGTTCACCGTGACGAGGACGTCCGACGCAGAAGACTGATTCCACCTTAACCACACAGCTAGCCCCAGGGTGGCTACTGGCTAGTAGCTCTGTCTGACAACGGGCCACTGGTTTACAAAATAGATACAGCTGTCACCAATACTGCCACTGGTTTACAAAATAGATACAGCCTTAGTATTCATCCCAAACCCACGTTTTTTATACATTCAGATGTTATGTAACTTTCCAGAAGTAGTGGACGGGGCACCTTTAACATGCTTGCGTGTGTGCACCCACTCAGAGGGGGCAGAGGCACTCTGTCTGCACACGTACTGGTGGAGGAACACGCTTCCAAAGACCAATGAGAAAGACCCAGCAAGCTCCATGCGTCGGAACAGACATAGCGTCGGTGTATGCTCTCGGCAAACACTGCACACAGGGCACTCTGGCTGGGAGACCTCCTCCAACGAGCACGGAGCGAAGGCTTGTGTGAGCAGGGGGGGGGGGGGGGGGGGGGGGGGGGGGGGGGGGAGGGGCAGCGCGAAGCCAACCACACAACGCCAGACTAGCGTCCCTCTTCTAGAGCCACAGTGGCCGTTCAACAGACAACCAGCCGCGACTGAAACATCCCGCTCGCTCAGGCCTGACCCTCCCTGAACACACAGACCTATAAAAGCTCTCGGGAGCCTTTCAAGTCTTCCCAGACTGGCTACAAACGGAGACAAATATACAGCGGCGGTGGTGGTTCCCAGCCAAACACTTAGGGAGTATGACCCCCCCCCCTGACAACCAGTTCTTAAAGGGGAAAGAGCATGCATGCCTTGTTGTGTGTCGTCTAATAACACCAGCATAAGGAGGAATAGGATTTACTGGTGAGTGAGTGAGTGAGAGTGTGTGTGAGTGTGTACACATTTTTGAAGAAGTGCGGTGGTCCAACAGGAGAAACCAACATGTTTAAGGGGAACACCCTGTGGTGGTGAGGTAAGATGAGGTTGGATGTCATCACATTCATATCGAAAGACCGGAGGGGAAGGAGTAGGATAAGGAACTATTTTAGCCGCAGTAATTCTCATCTGCTTTCTACTGAATGTGAAAGCCAAGGTCCAATACAAAAAAAATGGAGGTGCCTCAATGGCAGTGATTGGACGAAGCCATCTTAAGGAGGTCGCCTTTTGGGGCACTTCTGTCTGAATGCCATTTAGTTCCAGACGAAGACAATCATGTCACCTTAAATTTGAAACATGGTTACATATGTGTGTACACATTCTAATTGTCGGCATGAGAGTTTGAAAGAGTCAAATGTATAGGAAGTGTATTGTTTTTTTCGATGTAAAAATCTGGTGATATCTGACTGAAAACGGTTATAATGAGCTTGGGTGGGCTGAGTGAACGTCTGCGAATCACTTCTTACATAAGTTTGTTTAGAGGGGCCCTCACCGCCTCAATATGGCAGCGTCGGGACGCCAACATAGGAGCTGCCAATGCGGCATCCACTTTTCCATATGTACGGTTTCGGTACAGTTAGCCATTTCGTCACCGCAACAACGAACTCTGTGCACCCTACCCCAAACACATCACCCCTGTCACAGTTCAAGGGTTCCTCGGTGGGAACTCACCGCATAGCCGTGCGTGTTGTTGTGCGTTAAGAAAGGGCTGAACTCTTAAACTTTCTGTCTATCAAACACTTTTGAACCACGGGATAGTCGTTGTAGAAGCGTACGCAAAATCTACGTACTTCCTCAAAATAAAAAGGAGGAAAACAATTAAAACGGAAACCGGGCGACGACTGACAAGAGAAACCAGGCGATAAAAAGACAACACAATGTCCCGGAGAAGCGGCTCCTGTCACTCCGGGCTATAGATGTGTGCGGCGGTCATCAAATGTCTGGGTGCTTGAGATGATGCCTGGATGTCTGGAGTACAACTGTTACACAATACACAACACAGTAATACAACACCTCTCTATAATGTGTTTAACCCCCTCCGCCTATCCATATCACCATGTCCTGAAGACCTGTTTACAGTGTTGACAGGGTCCCCCCCTTGCCCCAGCTCCACATTATTATCGACCGATCGTCGGGGGGATGGTGGTGGTGGATGAACATTACCTTTCGCAACGCTTGCACAAGAGGCCTCTCCATTTGTGACTGTTCTCGTCACTCGAGAAGTCATATATGTGTTGAGGCTGCATGCTGTGGTGGCCGTGGTCCTGGGTGGGCTGTCAGCATCGGCCCCGGGTGAGACTCCTTGTGGGTGGGTGCGTCCAGGCACGGCGAGGGAAAGTCAACCAGCTCGCTGGCACGGAAAACCACCGTGTCGCTGAATCCGAACACGTCGAAGGGGGTCGACTGGCAAGAGAACGACGGCTACATATGTACACGCACATGCATGTAGAGCCTGTGTCCCGCTAGCCGGAGCGGCTAGCCCCGCCGCTGTAAACACAGCGACGCGGCGGATGCTAGCGTAGGGGAGCTAGCTCGTTAGCCAATAACAATGTTGCTAAATGTGATGTGTGCGCTGCTGTGGCGCTAGCGGACGACGTTAGTGGGCTAGCGGACGACGCGCAGACGTTCCCTTCACTTCAATGTCATGTCACACAACACACGGACACACTATAGTTTACCCGCTGGCGTGTAGACGTATCGCCACTACGCAGAAATACGCCAAGTACGGCTACAGGCCGACACCTGTAACGTTAGCAGGGCTAAGTTGGATTAGCCTGCTAACTGCTGCTGCTGCTACAGGCTGCCGCTGGCCTCGGTGCGCTCCGAGTTATGTTGTGGCACACGACCCGTTCGCTTCCACGGAAAGCACACTTTCTCCGCCGTCCTTTACTCCGAATTCACTCATCTTCGCGGTAGCAGTCGATCGCGCGGTTCCGCGTAAAATCCAAGGATCGGGCAGTGCGACGCATGTCCGTCCGCGGAGGTTCGGTGATGAAGCCCGGCCGAATGTTTTTTTTTTTTTTGGTGTAGTTTCTCAAGTCGATGATGTTCGCACCAACTCTCTGACGGCCTTCCTCCCTTCGCTCCCTGGCGGACTGTGCGCCCTGCGCAGCCAGCCGTCCAGCTGCTGTCACGCACTGCGCGTCGGCGTGACTCCGGACGCATTGAAAGGAGGAGAAGAGAGCTCTATTGGTCCGCCAGGCACGTCTCCGTTATACTGTAAAATAGTATTGATAATTGTTGATAATTTTCATAAGTATATTTATTATGGAATTATTTGTGTAAAGGGAAGATTCGTGTATTAGTGCGGAAACAAACCTACTACGAGCCATGCTGGAAATTGTTTTAATTTTCAGGAATACTAATATCAAAAGCATATAAAAAATACAAGGTAGAGGTTATAAAGCTAAAAAATATATATTTTTTACCCTCATAGATTTGTGTCTGTAGGTCGCCCTCTAGCGGACATTATTTGTAAAAGCAGTTATTCATTTAAATTGCATTGTCCTACCAAGACCACCAAAAGGCGGCCAAACGGTTTGCACATCAAGTAGTGCTGAAACCACAAACATTCGTGGCATTTGGGAGTCATTCCGAGTTTGATCACAAACACATTTTTCATTTATGAAATAGCATCGTCATGATTCACAGACCAGATATAGAAGAGCAGTTCTATACTGTAAACATTAAAAGCAAGAGTCACTCAGGCCAATCAACAACAAAAGGCAACATAACCGTGAATTAATAATATGACAGCACCGCGAAAATCAAAAAAGCAATCACTAAACACTTCTCAATAAGTAGAGGTGGGACCTGATTTATCGATGTGTTGGAGTGTCCTCTCCCCTCTCTCTCTCTCTCTCTCTCCCCCCCCCCCCCCCCCCCCCCAACAGGTTTGAAGCGTCTCTCCACCTCTACCTTCCTCCTCTCCCCCCTACAGGTCGAAGTATCCCTCCCCCCTCTCTCCCCCCTACAGGTCGAAGTATCCCTCCCCCCTCTCTCTCCCCCCTCTCTCTCCCCTCCCTCTCTCTCTTTGCCCCCTACATGTAGAAGTATCCCTCCACCCCTCTCTCTCTCTCTCTCCCCTCACCACCCCCTCCCTCTCTCTCCCCCCTACAGTCGAAGTATCCCTCCCCCATCCCTCCCCCTCTCTCCCCCCTACAGGTCGAAGTATCTCTCTCCCCCCCTCCCTCTCTTCTCCCCCCCCCTACAGGGCGAAGCGTTCCCTCCACCTCGTCCGCAATCATCTCCCCGATGGCGAGGGAGGAGGTGGCGGCGGGGGAGGGGGCGTTGCGGACGTTGCAGCACGCGGCCGGCCACGTCCGCCCACGCCGCCGTCGAACACAAAGTCGTCCACAAGGTTCCCCTCGCGGTCCAGCGCCTGGGCCCTCACCCCGGCCGGGCCCCTGGGGAAACAATTCATGAGTTAAGACATGTTGGTAATTATGGTTATGAAATATTAAATAATTTACGGGTTATCTAAAATTATGTTGTTGTCAATAGGGATTTTCTTAAATCAAATAGGGTATATGTATAGACATATTCAAGAGAATACGTTACACATTTCTGCCCATGGGAGTGCACCTTTGCTAGTCTACTTCTCAGTGTCACACACACACACACACACACACACACACACACACACACACACACACACACACACACACACACACACATTGATCCATGTGCTGCCCATCTTAGACGGGTGGTATAATATGAGATTGTAATATCCGGCGTTAGGGAGGTAAGTGGTGCTGCCTGCTGTAAAGTATGGTAGCTCATCTATGAGTTCCTGTGCCAGCGGACAATGTGTTGTAGACCAGCGACAGGTTTTACCGCAGCACGTCGCTGAGGGAGATCTCTGGGATGTATCTCTGCAGCAGTTTGACCTGGGCGCCAATGAACACCCCCCGGTAACATCTCCCCAAGGCCGTACCGGATGTTCTTCAGAACAGTCTCTGAAGGCCCCTGGCAGACACACAAACATCGCTTTTATATATGGTATGTGGGTTGACTTTAAAAGGGTCAGTCGGTAAGATAAAAGTGTTATTATACGAGTGGAGAAAGGTACAAATGCCCAAGCCAACCTAAGGCGTTAGTGAGTGAAATGCGTTTTTTTTTTTACAGTGTATGGCTCTGTATGAGACTATTTGATTATATTTTTAAACGGCAGGTAAACATGAGTGTAGAGGGAGGGGCATTTTGTTTGCTTCAAACTCGCCTCTTTTCTACTCTCTTTCTCTCTCTCCTTACAAATCATGATTTGTAGAATCGAAGGACATCTGTCAGTTAGTAGACGCTCTGATCCAAAGTGACCCGCCGTGAACTGAGATGCATGTTATTGTGTTGGGGCAGGCTGGAGACACGGCGAATCGAACCCTGGTACCTTTCGGTCAAGAGTCAAACCCCTACACTATCCTAATGACACGTAGCATCGGTCGGATTCAGACCCGCTCGGCCAACACGCTGGTGGCCGCTGTCACCGATCCGCCCGTTACCGAAGCACTTTCCAGATGAAGGACGGCTCGGTAAGCTAAGACACGCTAAACATCCCCGCTCTTGTACCTGAAGGAGAGGGCATCTCCAAAGTCGCGCAGGTTAAAGTCAAACAGCTTGTATCCCTCTCTCTTGAAAGCCAGCACTGCGTTGGGCCCCAGCCAGATGCTGCCATCCATCCGTGGGGTGAAATGCACTCCGAGGAAGGGGAACCGGGGGTCAGGGACCTGCGGGGAGGGGGCAGCGGGACCACGATGAGACGGGCCACGTAGCTGTGGCCTTGACCCCCCCACAGACACTCCCAGTGACGGGTCAACAGGTCAACTTCCCGGTTCACTTTCCCGTCACTGGGAGTGTCTGTGGCAGGTCAAGGCCACGTAGCCGTGGCCTTGACCCCCCACAGACACTCCCAGTGACGGGTCAACTTTAGATCCACACACAGAGGAGTCCGTCTGATGGTGGGCCAACGGTCTGAGGACCATCCAACCGATGGAAATACCTTTTTTATAAAGGGACACTTTGAGAGCTGAGGAGGGTTAACTGGTCAATCGTTTGTTTGGGGTTTGCCTGAATCCATTAAGCTCTTTAAGTATGCTTTTAGTATTAAAGTCTTAATCTATGAAAGGAAATCTATTCAACTCTAAACATATTCAACTCTAAAGTATCCCCCCCCCCCCCCCCCAGGGCCGCCGGGGGCCAGGTACTCACAGGGTAGATGTTTCCCTTCACCAGGTAGTGTTTGTCGGGCTTCAGGACCAGGTAGTCCCCCCTGAAGGGCACGATGCGGGGCTCCGGGCTGCAGCCGAGATCTGGAGAGGCGGTCCGAGTGGAGCCCCCCGCAGGTGAGCACGTAGCGACACCTCACTTCCTCCCCCTGGGGACACACACAGGGTCGTCATGCAGACCGAAAGAGATGGAATGAGATCAACTTAAAAAAGGACCTCAGATGGGAATATTGGAACCATGCAAGCTCTCTCACACTCACACTCACACTCACACTCACACTCTCACCCTCACCCTCACTCTCAAACACAAACCTTACCTTTTTGGCTCTGATTGCTATTGGATATTTCAGTCCTGAAAATAAAACAAAGCAGGAAGATGATCCATAATCCGATGCAACCACAAAGAGCCATGACTCTTGTTTCCGTCACTCGCTGATACTCGGTACCCCCGGGGCCGTACCTTCACTGCTTCCTGCCGCGCTCTCATTGGCCATGGCGATGTCATTCACCTCGTAGTTCGTCACCACCGTCCCGCCCGCCTCCTCGAAGTCGGCGCCGTAGGAGAGGGCCACCCGGCGCCAGTCCACGATGCCGGTGTAGGGGGAGTCCAGCGCCATGACCCCCTGCAGAGAACACAGGCAGTATCTACCCTCGCTCTAGCTCCCTGAGAACCTCTGGTTTGGTGCGGACCAAGAGAAGCTTCCGGTTAAAGAAGCGTCCCCATTTAATATTCACCATCTCACCAGCCTGCCCGGTCCTGCACGGCAGCATAGGGTACCATGTCCTGGGTCATTACCGGCAGACTTTACAGTAAAAACCAGCTTCAACACCACCACCCTGAGTCCTTTATCACGAGGAGCCCAGAAACACCACCTAGGTGGAGGGTGGCGCTAGCTGTGGGCATTTGCTACAGTGATTAGGAGAACTTGAGGAGTGCCTCGGGATGGGAAACTATTTTGAAGCAGATTTCATTTGCAAGATGGGGAAACTGAATGTCTGGTTGTTGGTGTCCTCGTGTGTGTGCATGACACAAAAAACAATAACACAAATCAAAGATAAATAAATAGTTATCTTTATATTTCATGAGTGACTGCGGGTTCAAAGGTTACGGCTCAATTCACCTTAAGAATGAAGGACCGGACACCATTCTCCACGAGGACATCACTAATACAAAGACCTCCTCACAGCTCCTTACCGGGAGGGGGTCCTCTGTGGGGACTCTTACCCTGAAGAGGACACAACCCCGTACCGTACCGGGGAGGGGGGCGGGACTCTTACCCTGAAGAGGACTCAACCCCGTACCGTACCGGGGAGGGGGCGGGACTCTTACCTGAAGAGGACACAACCCCGTACCGTACCGGGGAGGGGGTGGGACTCTTACCCTGAAGAGGACACAACCCCGTACCGTATCGGGGAGGGGGGGGGTGGGACTCTTACCCTGCAGTAGGGCTCCCGCTCCCGGATGCCCTTGGCGTCCAGGATGCTGAGGTCCCGGACGTTGTTCTGCAGGCCGCGCTCGCTACAGCGCCCGCAGCCGGGGCACCTCCTCCCTGTCACCGCCACGATCAGCTGACAGGGAACACACGTCACCACACGGCCGGCATCACGAGTAAGGACGTCTTATTCAGGGTAATGGAAAAAGGTAGACAGTTGGACATCTGGGATCCAGGCCTGAACCACCTGCTGGGGGGGTCAGAGGCCATGACCACCACTACCTGCCCCTCAAAGGGGTGATGACATGCCACCAGGTGTGAGTGGGATTAGCCGTTACAAGCCGTTTGAAAATCGGCCCTTCCCTGTGGCTTAGTGACATCACAAGTGGGCGTGTCCACCTAGATGTACGCTGGATAGCTCCGTCTACCAGCGTACCCAGCGGCCTGTAGCAAATGTTGCTCATCTATCCGTCATACATCGGTGGACACGGCCACTTGTGATGTCACTAAAACACACGAATTTTGCGATTTTACAAACAGCTTGCAATGGCTAATCCCACTCACAGGTGGAACCCCTGTGCGTTGCTTTGGACAAAACCTCATCTGCCCGACAACTAAACCGCAAACTAGACAGCATGGGACAGTGGAGGGTCGCATTGGAAGGTCCTGTCCGACAGTTGTGTGGACTTCTAACCTAAGGGGAGGTGGGGGAGTGTGGTGAGGCTGACCTTTCCACATCTCTTATAGGGCAGGCCCTTCCGGTCGCAGTAGTCGTAGGCCAGCGTTGCGCCTCGCACGCAGAGACGGGCCTTCAGAGACCCCGGCGTGTAGTAGATCCCGCTGTGGATCACGCCGCTGTTGTGGCCGCTCTGGTGGAGGGCTGGGGGTGGTGCGGACAGACGGGTGGACAGATAAGAGGACGGAGAGTCAAACTATGGATAGACAGTCAGGTGCAGGTGGGGCAGACAGACAGGTGGACAGACAGGAGAACAGACAGTCAAACTATAGGTAGATACACAGGTACAGGTGGTGCAGACAGACAGGTGGACAGATAAGAGGACAGAGAGTCAAACTATGGATAGACAGTCAGGTGCAGGTGGGGCAGACAGACAGGTGGACAGACAGGAGAACAGACAGTCAAACTATAGGTAGATACACAGGTACAGGTGGTGCAGACAGACAGGTGACAGATAAGAGGACAGAGAGTCAAACTATGGATAGACAGTCAGGTGCAGGTGGGGCAGACAGACAGGTGGACAGACAGGAGAACAGACAGTCAAACTATAGGTAGATACACAGGTACAGGTGGTGCAGACAGACAGGTGGACAGACAGTCAAATGACAGACAGAAAGAACACACAGGGACCAGCCCTTCCAAAACTACACACAGTGGCTGTTCCTTAGCAACACACAGTAACCAGCCCATAGCAACAGAATGCACACGGCGACCGGCCCTAGGCAACAGTAAACACAGTGACCTGTCCCTTGGCAACAGTACACGCGGCGACCGGCCCTTAGCAACAGGACCCACGCCGACGTTCCTTAGCAACAGTACACACGGTGACGGGTCCTTAGAAACACTCACACAGCCCCTGCTCCTTCTCTAGCAGGACGAAGCGGAGGGAGGGGTGTCGGAGGATGAGCTCCCTCGCCGTTGCCAGGCCAACGATGCCGGCGCCCACCACCGCAACGTCGTAGGAGCTGGAAACACACAGGGGTCAGAGGTCAGGGGTCAGGGGTCGACGTTAGAAAGGAGGAACAGGAAAATACAAGAGACTTGGTTTTCTGTTATTGATTCAATATTTATAAAGGTTATAAAAGGTGTTTTTAAGTTTGCAAGGGTCTTCTAATTTGTTTAGGAAATCTTATTTTGGCTCTTATTTTGAAAGTCCTTCAGTATTTATCCAGTGCCACAGGAGTGGTGTCTTTCCAACACCAGATATCGTCATACTGGCTAAACAGACCCTGGTATGGTGAGGTTCACACCAACAGTCTCACCAATGAAAGGCAGACGAAGTGAGCAAAGGAGGAAATGCCCCACGTTAGAGAAGTATGAGAATCAGGGTTATCGTCAGGATTCTTTGGTTCTGGGCAATAATCTCCCATGTGATTTACAGATGCTGCTTCGATAATAACAGTGTAATAGTATGAATAAATAACGACAGAAATAAGGAAATGGCAACATTTACTCTACTAATACAATGTATAATATTAATTATACCAACCAAGGCCCCCTTTCCAATGCAAATCTCTCAACCGGCTAGACTTGCTAGGACCGGTTTTTCTTTTATTGTTCGATAGGATTTAATAGTATAATAATAGTATTTAGCCTGATGGGGACGTGTAACAGGATCTGGTTCTCATACGAACAGTCTGCTTTAAGCAGAATAGAAGACAGAATATAACCGTCACGTGACTCTTAAACCAGTTGCCTGCCTCAACACATCCTTGTACAGCAACTCCAAGAAACGTTCTGAGCCTAATAAAACACACATGAAGCACACATTCTTTTCTGACTGCACAATTCTTTTATGATACCAACTTGTACTCCGACTAAAGAGATTTCAGCTTGTCAAAGTTGATTGTTTCGACTATTTGAATGCGAATTATGCACACTAGCAATGTGCATAATAACTCTATCACCATGGTTTGATTGAATCATAAATAACCTTTATATAGATGTTTGTTGTGGTTATTTATTGGCAGAAACCCAATCGTGCTGGAAGTTATCCAAACAGCATGTCTAACCCGAGTTAATAAGGGACACAGATGTGATGATTTGCTGAAAAGGTTACGCAACATGACCGTCGTGGTAGTGTCCTTGACGCAGATCCTTCCCGTTTGCAGACATTTGTAATCGGCTTTACGTTATCGGCGATCAGCTCGAAACCTGTCAGGCGATCGATCAACCCGAATCAACGGGCGAATGTCGCTCCTCAGAACTTCATGGCTGTGTACAGGAAACATTTACCACTACAAGTACACTCGCTGTGTACTTTCTTCTGAATGTGCAGGAGCGCTTACCTGTGGAGATATCTGGCGGTCGTACTGTGCGGTGCTCTGGGCTTCGCAGCGCCCACAACAGAGACCAGAACTCGGATCATGTTCCCGGTGTTGTAACGCGACCCTGGAGCTACCGCTTACCATTCATCACATAAATGAACAGGCGGTTTGGTGTCTTATTGTTTTCTTCCCGTGTGTCTGTTTGTCAGTCTCACCGGCGACGAGCTACGGGTGCGTTCCCATCCAAATGGGGTCAGCCAATCAGAGGACGCGTTGCCGCGACGTCGCAAAGGGTAAAGGTTCACAGACCGAGGATGTAAACAGTCAACACTGGCCAGAGGACATGTGAGACTGTCATCTTTTGATTTGCGTTTGGTGTACTGTGTATCTCCCGTCTCGATGTACTCAACGTGTTGTGTGTGTTTTGTGGTTGTGTTTCCAGTTCAGGAACATGAGACTTTTATCCGCGGCGCTACGCAACTCTGTGTGGACGAGGGGCGGCGGCACTACTAGACACTTCTGGGGCTGGATCAATGCGGTGTTCAACAGGTGGGGAAGCATCAATACATACATTATATTGTTATTAACACTTTAATTACATTATAATTTACCTTTACCTCATCGAATAAACGCTTGGCTCATTCAGGTGGTGTGTGCGTATTGTCGTTGATTTACTCCTGCGTATGCTGTCTGCCCGTGACCCAATGCAGGGTGGACTATGAGAGGATTAAGGCCATCGGGCCGGACCGAGCCGCGGCCGAGTGGCTACTTCGCTGCGGGGCCAAAGTCCGGTTCCTGGGGTTTGAACGCTGGCATCACGACTACAACGCCCTGCCAACCGGGCCGCTCGACCGTTACAAGATCCAGGGCATCGACGCCACCGAGTCGTGCATCATGTACAGGGGATTTGATCATCTCGGTACGTGTTACGTGTTACTGCACAGAGGGGAATGCAGGCCTCTGCCCGGGTAACCCATTCCCTGCTCTTGTAACCCATTCCTACAAGATTTTTGTAACCTTTTGCACCCTTTTGAGGTAGCCACCCACTTCTCATGTGAACTGTATACTGTTATTTTACCCTTTTAAAAGAGGTGCAGTAAATGTATACTTGACTAATTATAACTTATTTATATGCCAGATTTAGGGGTTATGATGGGCAATCCAATGTTTAAGGTGGGCATACCCCACCCCAGGCTCCTTTGGGTCCCACCCCGGGTGGGACCAATGTGATTCCGGTAGGACAGACAAATGCACGTGATTCTGAAGATGCAGGGTCCTGGCCGGGGGTTAGCATGCTCAATCCGGTTCTGACATCAGACGGCCTGTCTCTGTGGTGTCCGGAGTCTGAAGTTCCTACTGTTAAACGTGATCCCTGGTGAGGTGACTAGATAGCGGTAGAGGTGAAAGCACACCCCGTTCTCCAGACCAATTATCTAAATGCTCCGACGGGACCGGGCTGTCTTACACCGGGAGCCGGCTGCTGGCTTTCCTGGGATGACGGTGATCCCGAGGTCCTACCACGATAAGGCCCGAGAGGGGGTTAACACGGAGGGGAATTGTTTTTTTATGTCGAGTTTTCATTGTTGCTTCATTTTTGTGTGAATAACCTTCCACATAAATGTTCCTTTTTTAGCACATTTTCAAATGTGACTGGATGATCGGACAGGACTAGGTGGCCACGCCCTCTTCTGATGTCACTGGTGACACAGTGGCGTCCGTTTAGCTTATCTTAGCCTAGTTTATCCTAGCTGTGCTGTGCTCCTCCTGCTGACGGCCTGCGGCGCAGCCTAGCTTAGCTTAGCCTAGCTTAGCTTAGCCTAGCTTATCCTAGCTGTGCGGTGCTCCTCCTTCAGATGGCCTCCAGCACAGCATAGCTTAGCCTATTTTAGCCTAGCTTATCTTATCCTAGCTGTGCTGTGCTCCTCCTTCAGATGGCCTGCAGCACAGCATAGCTTAGCCTATTTTAGCCTAGCTTATCTTATCCTAGCTGTGCTGTGCTCCTCCCTCAGATGGCCTGCAGCACCTGGAGGAGGTGAAGCTCATCCGGTGCGTCTACATCGAGGACGGTTGCCTGGAGAGGCTGAGCTCCACAGAGGTCCTGCAGAGCACCCTGAGCAGCCTGGAGGTGGTGTCCTGCGGGAACGTCTCCGACAAGGGGCTCATCGCCCTGCACAAGCTGGGGTGCGCTTTTACTTTGAAATGTACTGTTTTTGTTAGGCAGAACCATTAGAATTTGCATTAATTGTTCCCAGCCGTTTTCTAATGATGCCCCATCCTTTTATCTCACTAAAGCGTGTTGAATACAGCACATAGCCACGTAAGGATGAGAATTTAGTACAATATTTTCTAAAGGGATAACGCTGTTTTCCGTTAGTCGAAAACCCAGATTCTGGGTTTGATTCCCTCTTACGACCTAAGTCCACTTCTAGGCGTCCCTTATCCAGATGCTCTAACCACTACCTGCTCCTCCATGACATGTTTGCCACTTAGTCAGATAAAAGCACACACTAAATGGCTCCATAGCAGTATAGCACCATGCAGGCAGACTGACTGAGTGTGTGTATCGCCCCCCTGTCCCCCCCGTCCCCAGGAACCTGCAGCGGCTGGTCCTCAGTGACCTCCCGGGGGTGAAGGACCGGGACCAGACCCTGGAGAGACTGAAGACCGCCCTGCCCAAGCTGGACATCACAGTTGACCTCTGACCTCGTTCCCGTTTAGACCATATGATACGAGCCGAGACGAGAGCATGGCGCTGACTCCGCCCACTAACACCCTTACCATACGCTGAGCAACCAGGGGCAGAAGGAAACGACAACTAGAACAATAAAATCCTCCTTCCGTATATACGCCATTTAAAGAGATGTATTTTATTTTATTTTTTGGCTATACTGGTAGGGATCTGTTCACTACCGAGATGGTTGGAATCTTTGGACGTTGTGTGACCAGCATGACATGATAATGTTTTTTTGCATATGAACGCCGGCGTGTGTGGTTTTAGTTGCCATGGAGACCAGAGCTTGGCCAAGCTGCTCTGAAAGTATTTAAGGATGCATATTTTTAGTGGCGCGTTTTGAACTGCACTTTACAGAAAGGTGGGCACCAAAGACTTTGGTAGACACGACTACTGTGGTTTTATTATATTTTTAACATACAAAGTAGTAATAAGGTATACAAGTGCAGTATATACTCAGATTATAGGAGTATATTTAAGAAGGGTTTGTGGGCGGAAAACAGGGATTACAGATTAATTTGGCATTGGTAAATGATCCACAGCCAGAGGGAAATTAGTTCTTTAGCACCATTGACGTATATATGTGAGGGTGATTGTGTGTCAACATGAGGAAATTGCTTTGTGAACTGATGAAGATTTGTTTTCCCTCCTGGCTGAAAATAAATGTTTATTTTGAATAAGTGGATTTCCCACATTTCCCCTGTTTTCTAGAATGGCAGTTTGAAGGTCTGGAATGATTGATGGTTTGGTGGATTGATGGTTTGGTGGAGTGACGAATGGCCTGGAGAGTCGGCATGGAGATGGGAAAACACAGATGAACTAGGTTTTCATGAACACATAACCGCCAAAAAGATCATTACGTTCAAGTTTACATTTTAACTGAAATGTCCAAACTCTGCTGTATGGTAATCCTGATACTACTTATAACAACCGGTATCATCCTCTAGAACATTTAACGTATTACCAAACACCCATCTCTCTTACAGAGTCCGTTATATTTATATATAAAAACATACATTTGGCAAACAGGAAAGGCAGTGTATTCTCTCCCTCCCTTCCTAAGTCTACTGAGTAAACCTACAAGCAGAGCATTATCGCTCATTGTAAAAAGAAAGCGTTTCATATAGAAACTCAACCACAGCCAAATACAGGCAGCGTTCCTACCGGGCAGAGTGCATAGAGTGACGTCACACACGAGTGACGCGGCAAAAACCCAAAGTATAAAAAAAAACAAAAACACAATGGAAATTGAACCATCTTGCTTGCCGTAGAAAAGTGCCACAGGTGTCATTTCCTGAGGACGACAAGAAGTGGGTTCTGCTAAAAGTATTGATTGTAAACTCAGACATGGAGTGGTGTTCCAGTTGAGATGCCGAGCAGGTCTTCAGGTTGAGATGTGCTGCAACTAGAACCGATTTAGTTTCTTGTACCTGATTCGCTTAAACTGTCAGGTGGGTAATCCACTTTGGATGTACAGTAGCTCAATCTAGTAGTGGTAGATAGGTGGAACCAGTTTAGATGTCCGCTGGTTGATCCAGTTTAGATGTGGAGAGGAGGTGATATGATTTAGTTGCCAGGTGTCTGAACAGGTTAGCTGGAGATGAACCGGTTTAGATGTTGGGCAGGTAGTAGTTGAACCGGTATAGTTGTTGGGTAGGTGATGGTTGAACCGGTTTAGTTGTTGGGTAGGTGATAGTTGAACCGGTTTAGTTGTTGGGTAGGTGATGGTTGAACCGGTTTAGTTGTTGGGTAGGTGATAGTTGAACCGGTTTAGATGTTGGGTAGGTGGTAGTTGAACCGGTTTAGTCGTTGGGTAGGTGATAGTTGAACCGGTTTAGATGTTTGGTAGGTGGTAGTTAAGGCAGTTTAGATGTTGGGCAGGTGGTAGTTGAACTTGCGCAGGTTGTTGTAGTACTTCCTGTTGTCCAGAGCGGGGAAAATACTGCTTCCTGTGAGCTGTGGCAAATACTGCAAGAAGAACAGAGCAATGCATTAATTAAACCCCAGTCGGAGATCTTGAAGAACATTAGCAGAGAAATAAACCGTTGTCAAGGATGTCAAAGTCCCACTTTGTATACCACACATGTAAATCCAATACAGGAAGTGTTACGATGTGAGGCGGCGTTTGAGTGACGCACCCCGGGGGGGAGGTGCTTGCGGGGAAGCCGCGGCCTCTTATTGGTGGCGCGCTCGTGCTCCCGGGAGCTGCTCTTCTCCCGCAGGCTGTCGAAGTAGTGGTGCTCCAACAGCTGCTCACAGGTCTGTCGCTCAGAGGGGTCCATCCGGAGGCAGCCCTGCACACCGCACACCAGATTACGCACCCCATTATACAGGTTACACCCCATTGTACAGGTTACACCCCATTATACAGGTTGCACCCCATTGTACAGGTTACACCAGATTACACAGGTCACACATCAGATTACACAGGTTACACCCCAGGTTATACAGATTACACCCCAGGTTATACAGATTACACCCCAGGTTATACAGATTACACCCCAGGTTATACAGATTACACACCAGGTTATACAGATTACAAACTTGATTATACAGATGACACACTATCTTTCAGATCACACACCAGATCATTCAGATTATTCATTATTCATATTCATTCATCAGATTAAACACTAAGATTACACTTTCAGATTACACACCGCCAGATTGGATTTTATATTGATGTTTTAAGTACAAATTAGATATCTATATTACACACCCAGACTACACATTCGGATGAAACACTCTGAAGGTGTCAAACCCAGATTACGTTCAGACCTCTCACGGCCAGATTACACGCACACCTTGCACATCCACACCAACACATCCAGATGGCTCACACCCAGAAGCCCTGCGGTACCTTCATGAGGCTCATGGCCTGGTGAGACACCTGGGCGTACTTCTGCTCTAGAGGCTCCTGCAGAGACACAGTCACAGGACACCGTGGATTATTTCACTGTGGTGACGTGACTGGGCCAGAAACGGGTTTGTGTACTATGCGTGGTACTGTTTACTGTACATAGTACTTTATACTGAGTGTATCTGTACCCATCACTTCCAGGGAGCATTGGTGTACTTTAGGTAGTACTGTAGGTAATACTGTATACTGAGTATCTCTACCCACCACGTCCAGTAAGTATTGGTGTACTGTATGTAGTACTATATACTGAGTGTATCTGTACCCACCACGTCCAGTGAGTATTGGTGTACTTTAGGTAGTACTTTATACTGAGTGTATCTGTACCCACCACGTCCAGGGAGCATTGGTGTACTGTAGGTAGTACTGTAGGTAGTACTGTATACTGAGTGTACCCACCACGTCCAGGGGCTCGGGGAGGGAGACTCCGCTGAAGAACTGGTTGCTGCTGAACACCTGCTGGTGGCGGGGGGTGAGGTCGCCTGGGGACGACACCGCGGGGTCCGTTCAGAGGAGCTTCAACGACACACTCGCTTCTCTTTTGTTTTTGGGGCAAAAATGATGTCATCGTGTGCCAATGAGATTCCGCCTGCATTGCGGACGTTGGGCTCTCTTAACTTAAGGGCATCTTAAACCACCGTCACTGCAGTGCTAGCCATGGTGGAATCTTTGTTACAGCAGTGTCTGTGTGTGTGTGTGTGTGTTTGTATGCGTGCGTAATGTGTTTGTGGGTTTCTTTGTTTCTGAATGTGTGCGTTTGTGTGTGGGTGTGTGTACTTGTATGAGTGTGTACGTGTGGGGGTGTTTTTGTTTCTGTGTGCGTGAGTGTGGGTGTTTCTATGTTTGTGTGGGTGTGTTTGTTTGTGTATTTGTGTGTGTATGTGTGTGTGTTGGTGTGTTTGTTTCTGTATCTGTGCGTGCGTGCTTGCGTATGGGTGTTTGTATGTTTGTGTGTGTGTGTTTCTTTGTGTATTTGTTGGTGTGTTTGTTTTTTTGTGTATGTGTGTGTGTGTTGGTGTGTTTGTTTGTGTATGCGTGCATGCATGTGCATGCGTGCTGACGTGTGTGTGTGTGTGTGTGTGTGTGTGTGTGTGTCGGGGCGTACCCAGGGTCTTCTGGATCAGGTACAGCTGGTCCATGTCTGACTTCCCGGGCCAGGGGGGGGTCCCCGACAGCAGCTCTGCGAACACGCAGCCCACCGCCCAGACGTCCACGGGGGGCCCGTACTGCGTGTCCCCCACCAGCAGCTCCGGGGCCCGGTACCAGCGGGTCGCCACGTAGTCCGTGTAGTAGTCACTGGGGCCGGCTGGGCAGAGAGGTCAGAGGTCAGAGGTCATGCTGAGGGTCTGTTCCGTTAAAGGTCCGTTTGGTTAAAGGTCTGAAAGTCTGTTTTGTTAAAGGTCTGTTCTGAGGCAGGCCACCTTAGGACACCTGCTCATTTCTGGCTCATAGGAGCATCTCTCCCCTGATTGGTTAGGGTAATCTATCTTGCCTGTCAATCAAAGGAGCCGAGCGGGACGTGCAACAAGTGGAGGAACGGAGGGGAGATGAGATTTAGTTTTTTTTGGTTTTTGTCTCTTCTGCTTTCTCTCTCTCTTTACAACTATCGATTCTTACCTACAGCACCGCTAATAATGGGCTTCATCAACAACTTCAAGCTATATAAGTAGTAAGCAAATGCTATTAATGCTTGTGTCCAACACACTGATGAATATGTTGTTTAAACTCTAATCTCAGCCTTCAGATTCCGGAAAAAATAATGGCAATACATGGCATTACATTTGTTGTATTTAACATTTATAACGTTCAACGGGAAAATACACAGTTTGTCCACCAGGAGGCGGTATGAAGGATACTCACTGAGGATCCTGGCGAAGCCGAAGTCGCAGAGTTTGATGACTTGGTGCTTGGTGATGAGAATGTTCTCAGGCTTCACGTCCCTGTGAATACACTGAGACACACACCACCCAGTGAATATACTGAGTAACACACACACACACACACACACACACACACACACACACACACACACACACACACACACACACACACACACACACACACACACACACACACACACACAAACAATTTCCAAGTGTTCAATACTACCGTTTAAATTCATTGTATTATGATTTATTGTATCATGATTTCGTGATTATGAAGTGCTTTGTTCCTGTTTTCATTCTGGAGTCTGGGAACAGGAGCGCCAAAATTCAACCACTTAAGAGCTCATTCAGCTCGGGCTCACTTATTGTTTGGAGGGCCATCGATCAGCTGAAGGGGTGTGTGTGTGTGTGTGTGTGTGTGTGTGTGTGTGTGTGTGTGTGTGTGTGTGTGTGTGTGTGTGTGTGTGTGTACGTGTACGTGAGTGCTTGTGTGTATGTATGCGTGTCTTGTGTCTTGTTTCTGTGTCTGTATGTGTATATGTGAGTGTTCTTGTGTGTTGCATGTATGTGTGCGTGCGTGTCCTGTGTCCGTCTGTGTGTGTGCGTGTGTGTGTGTGTGTGTGTGTGTGTGTGTGTGTGTGTGTGTGTGTGTGTGTGTGTGTGTGTGTGTGTGTGTGTGTGTGTGTGTGCGGACCTGTGGAGTTTGTTTTGTCGAGTGATACATTAACTGCTGGTCAGTCAGGGAGAAGGAATTCTTGTAAAAGCGGGACAGTAAAAACACTGGCTTAGTGGGAGGAGACGGGGGAGGGGGAGAGGGTAGGGGGGAGGGATGGAGGGATGGAAGTAGGGGAAAAGAGGGGAGAGCTGGGGGAGGGAGAAAGTGAAGGGGGAGGGATGGCGGTAGGAAAGAAGAAGGGAGATATTGGTCAGGAGAGGAGGGAGGAAGAGAGTTAAGGGGGGAGGGAGAGTGTGAAAGGGGGAGGGATGGAGGTAGGAGAGAACAGGGGAGAGAGGGGAGGAGACGAGGACACTGTATGAGGACTAGGAGGAGGTTTTTAACTGGGGGCGAAAATGCTGCAAATAAAAATGGCCCCTATTCATGTTGTCAAATAAAAAACCCACACAAAAGAAAGAAATAAGAGAAGGAGAGTAAGAGACAGTGAGAGAGGGGGAGAGAGAGAGAGGCAGACAAAGAGGGACAGACGTGCCGACTGGTTCTTACGTTTTGTTTGTGGCAGAAGTTGACGGCCTGTAGCGTCTGCCAGGTGATGTTCCTGACCAGCTGCTCTGGAGCCCTGGGGAACAGCAGAACCTCCGTCACTCCACCGCTCATCATGTTCCCCAGAAGGACACCGCCTAAACCAGGCTACCACCCACACCTGCTCTGGGAAGTAGACCCAACTACAGCTTTTCATCACCTACACTACCTATCGCCATGACAACCAACTTCAGCTCTCTGATCCACCTACACGTCCTATCGCCATGACAACCACCTACAGCTCTCCATCCCCTACACCTCCTGTCACCATGACAACCAACTACAGTTCTCCATCACCTACACTTACTGTCGCCATGACAACCAACTACAGCTCTCTGATCCACCTACACTCAGCTAGTCTTCCTATGGACCCCAGGAAGGCTAGCTGCCGCCTCGGCGTCAGCTAATGGGGATCCATTCAATAAACAATAAACTCCCTATCGCCATGACAACCAACTACAGCTCTCCATCCCCTTTCCTTCCTGACGCCGTGACAACCAACTACAGCTCTCTGATCGACCTACTATCCATATCGCCATGACAACCAACTTCAGCACTCTGGTCGACCTACGCTCCCTATCGCCATGACAACCAACTTAAGCTCTCTGATCCACCTACACTCCCTATCGCCATGACAACCAACTACAGTTCTGCTACATTTCCTGACGCCATGACGACCAGCTCTCTAATCCACCACACTGCACTTCCTCACACCATGACAACCAACAGCCAGCGCTTCAATGCTACCATCTTCATGCGGCTCGCAGCGGCAGTAGTCGTCAGCGTTAGTAGTTGTGTTGGTGGTTGGTTGTCATGGAGTAAGGAGTGGTCAACAACTCATCTGGAGGTCAGGAGGAAAATAACCCCCCCCCCCCCCCCCCCCCCCCCCGCTCCGACCCGTCTCCCCCCCAGAGCCTCTCTCTGCAGGGCCCGGGCGGGAGAGAGAGACGGGGCCCCGGCTTTTGTGAGGGCCGCTATATGGGCCCCGGACACAGGCGCTGTATTGATTCAGTGGCCGTCTATCAGGGTCGCCGGGGCAACAGCTAAATCGGGCTCTGAGACTGCCGATTAATAGAGGGGGGAGGGGGGGGGATAAATTGTTCTTTAGTCCGTGAAATATGAGGGGAGGAGGGAAGTGTTTCGGGGGGGGGGGGGGGGGGCATCACTGTAAACATTCCACAGTGCGCAGGCTGGTTACCGTGGAGATGGCCCGTAACATCAGGGGGGCTAAAATAGCAGCATCAATTTTAGTGGGGTGTGGGATGGGGAGGAGAGGAAGGAGTGAGACATCTCTGAGCTCTGTCTGAAGGAGTGAGACATCTCTGAGCTGTCTCTACAGGAGCGAGACATCTCTGAGCTCTGTCTGAAGGAGTGAGACATCTCTGAGCTCTGTCTGAAGGAGTGAGACATCTCTGAGCTCTGTCTGAAGGAGTGAGACATCTCTGAGCTGTCTCTACTGGAGTGAGACATCTCTGAGCTCTGTCTGAAGGAGTGAGACATCTCTAGGTGGCTGGACTGTACAAACACGCAGGCCAAGAAAGAGATGAATCCATTATTAGTGGCCTTCTCTCAATACTATGTGCTAATTATAATACAAATTTTCGTTTTTAGAATTGATTTGTGATGGTTAAATTACTCTTCATCTTCAGAGCTCGACGTCATTAAGCGATTTGTTGGCGGGCCGGATTTACCAAAATAAAAGCGTGCTCTGTTCGTACCCGGCTCATGCGTTCTGTGCCCGGGTGGGCTGCAGGTCACATGGGTCCCTGTGTTTGGGGGCTCAGGGCTTTTAGTTTTAAAAGTTAGACCTGGTGGTGCTACCCTCTGGGGTAGTGGTCTTTGTGTTAGAGGCTAGTCCTGGTGGTCCTACCCTCTGGGGTAGTGGTCTTTGTGTTAGAGGTTAGTCCTGGTGGTCCTACCCTCTAGGGTAGCGGTCCAGCTCGTTCAGCACCGTGTGGTCGCAGTACTCGAACACCAGGTGCAGCTTCCTCTTACGGCGGAACACCTCCAGCAGGTTGACCAGGTTGGTGTGTTTCAGTTGCTGTAACAGACGCACACACACAGACACACACACACAGACACACAGACACACACACACACACGGCATTTAGAAGACGTTTTGTCCAATAAGTAAATTTATTGGAAGAAAGAAAAAACTGTATATCACTGTCGGTACTGTAAGGATGTTCATAGAACATCAGGCCAAGAAAGAGATGAATCCATTATTAGTGGCCTTCTCTCAATGCTATGTGCTAATTATAATACTAATTTTTGTTTTTAGAATTGATTTGCATTAGTTAAATTACTGTTCATCTTCAGAGCTCGACTTCATTAAGCGATTTGTTGGCGGGCCGGATTTACCAAAATACACACAGACACACGGATGTTCATAGAACATCCTTACTGCACTAACAATCGCTAGCACTCACAATCGCTAGGTTAAATAACCCGTTCCCCGTGTGCAACAAAGATAGCTAGGATAAGATGCTACACGATGCTAAGTACTATTTTAAAGTTCAAAGACATACAACATACAATAAGTGAGAACATAAAGTGCAAGGCTGTACGACGTACAATAAGTGCGTAAGAGGGGAGTGTGTGTTTGTGGGGGGGGAGTCTAGGTGAGTCTAGGTGAACACAGAGTCTAGGTGAACACACACACTAACTTTAGTGTGCTTCACCGTAGAAGGAAAAAAACAAAAACAAAATGGCACTTGGAAAAACTATTTATTAAATTGAGAAGCAGCATATCTAAGTCTAAATCCGTAGGCCGGCCATGCACAGTACACAGGCTTTCATGTCAGATGAAAACCCGTATGTAAATGAACGTCTTTGATTGGGGAAAAAGAGGAAAATTAAAGAGATGGAGTAGCCTAATGAAACATGCGGTCGCCCCTGGCAACCGGCTCCTTCTTTCTGTTGTGAGCGCCTCACTGTGTGTGTGTGTGTGTGTGTGTGTGTGTGTGTGTGTGTGTGTGTGTGTGTGTGTGTGTGTGTGTGTGTGTGTGTGTGTGTGTGCTGGTCTATTTCACACTAATAAAACTACTACTATTAATAATAAAATCAATCTTTATTTTAAACGTATAAACTTATATTATTATACATATTATTTTAAGCTTATAGCTCAAATAATACCATAACGAATATAGACGACAGACAGTGTATAAAATAGGCTTCCTCGTCGTGGAGGCCAGGAATCGTTATGATCATAATGACCTCCGGAGCGGAGCGTTTTAACGAGGCGACAGGACGGAGCGTCTTAACGAGGCGACAGGACGGAGCGTCTTAACGAGGGGCCAGGCCTCTCTCAAACAGCACGAGTTCAGATCCTAACGAGGATGTTACAATAACATGATATTATTATCATGTTATAATAGCGTCATAATAACATCATCCAGAGAGGAGCAGATCATATCAGCCAGGGTATAACGTCCCATGTTTAGAAGGGAAGCGGTAGGAAACAAATTTCTAAATTAACACAATAAAGTAGATCCACTACTTATTAAGATTACTACTTAACACAGCTAATTAATATTGCAAATGTATTATTTTAAGCGAGTTAAAATCGGACAGATCCCGCCCGCCTTCACACGTGATTATACTCTGGCCCGTTATTGTTATATTATTGATAGATCAGCCTATAACAGGCACTAACAGTTCTACTTCATAACATTTGTTAATCCCACAGCCTCCACAATCTACCGTCAGTGTTTCCTTTAACCCTTGTGTCTAGAGAATATTATTTCCCGCATACCTTGAGCATCCGAATCTCTCGCAGGGCGATCTTCCGGATCACCGGGTCGTCCTCCGACTCCACAAACTTCTTGATGGCGACCACCTGTCCGGTGTCCTTGTTCCGGCACTTGAACACCACGCCGTACGAGCCCTCCCCGATCTTCCCCATCTTCTCGTACTTCTCCATGACCAGGACCACAGGCGGACCTCCGAGGGGACTGATCCGAGATGCAGACCTCCGAGGGAAATGATCCGAGATGCGGACCTCCGAGGGGACGTATCCGACAGGCGGACCTCCGAGGGGACTGATCCCACAGGCGGACCTCCGTGGGGATTGATCCGGCAGGCGGGCCTCCGAGGGGATCGAACCGACAGTACTGATCCGACAGGTAGGCGTCCTCTGTCGGCTGAAAAGTAAGCACACACTGGCGGATGATGAGATCGGCCTACAGGATGATCAACCACTTTTAAGAAGACAGGCTGTGCTCACACACACACACACGAGCGCAGCCTGAACATACACAAACACAAAACGACGCGCCTCAGATCAAAGTGGCGGCAGAGCTGCACGCGACGTTCCACGGGCGTCCCGACGGATCACGCAACTCAACAGTTCCAATGCAGAGTGTTTGAGATGGACGAGGTGCGGGACACCAGGAGCGTATTGACGTTCAGGCAAATCAAAGTGTCATCCCCTCTACCGGGACACTCACCCAACTCCCCCGACCGACCGTATTATAAAACATTCTGGACACTTTAATACACAAGGCAGACCCTGTAGGCCTACATAACCCGATAATAATCAATACGACTCCCCAAAGTTGCACCCCAATAACAGCGTGTTCCATTTTTAAAGACTTTAAAAAATTCGATATTACGCTCGGTCAATGGACATGATTTCAAATTCATCAATGTCGCCTTTTCGAAACCTTCGCTACTCACCGAATAACGGTGCAGAGTCGTCGTCCTACGCGCTTCGGGATCCTTCGGAGGAGGAGGACAGCTCAGCCACACGGAGCTGGGAGCTGGGCTTCACCGAGACTGGTTCTTCTCACCAGGGCTTTCCCCCCTCTCGAGACCGTCCCCATAGGAACTGGACGGAGACTCCACCTCTCCCCTTCAGCCCAGTGCGTCGGAGCAGCCCTGCCGGCCACCAACTGCTCTGTTCGGTACAGTGGTGCGTGTGTGACGGAAGGTGGAGGTGGAGGAACCGTAGTTTTAATTTAAATACTTAAACGCACGAATGCACGCGACGGTACCAGAAGAAAAAAACTGGCGCTATGGTGCTACACGTTTCATTTCATACAATTATCCGAAAACATTAACTTGCAGATGTGTAGTGACAGTCGAGACAAGAATAGCAACATCCGATGACGCGTCTCCCTAGCGAGACCAATTAGTGACGCTCAAACGATCGAGGGACATTACAGCACCCACACAGAAGCACAACAATAACGATGAACGCATGAATAAAACACATGGACAGAACAGTGTAATGTTAACAATGGCGCCTTTTATTACAAAAAACTGCGTACGTTAAAAAGGTTTGCGAAGGGAAAATGCAGAGATGTTACCAAAAAAAACAAAAACGCGCAGAGTCCCTCATTTTGTCATCTTTAAATAAAAACAATGTACAAAAGTGCTTACATGGTGCAAATAATCAACAGAAGTAAAAGGTCTATAAAAAGAGCCGGTAAAGGTAAAGAAGCAAGTTTACATTATATTCACCTTCTACAAAACAATTTGAGAGCAGTCGGGAGCGCGCGGTAGACATGACACCAGGGGGGATTCGAACCGGCCTCCCTTCCCTCCTGGGCACCTCACACTTATCCCAACTCCCCGTTCCTGTGCTGCCCTGACCTGTTAATCCAACATACTGTACTGCGCTGAGATTAATAAATTAAAGGTTTTAATACCCCCCCCCCAAACCGAACCGTCTCTCGGCTGGTTTTCATTGGAGGGGGACCCCTGTAGATTAATCTAGTCTCCCCCCCCCCCCCCCCCCCCAGAGCCCCTTGGATCTGGACTTCACACTCTGGTAGACGTCCCTGTCCCCCCCCAGAATAAACTCTCCCACATAAAGACAAAAAACAACAACAGAAACACTAAAGTCAGAACACTAAAGTCAGAACACTCTCAGGTTGGCTAACGTTGACTCAAACAGCGGTGCGTTGACCAAATGGCACTTCCTGTCCGTGGGGCCGACGCCCCCGGGCCGCCGAGGGCCAATCGGGTCCCAGGAGACGACGGTCGCAGCGTGGCGCGCTTACAGCGTTCATTCAGATGGATCCCATGGTCGGACCCCCTTGAGGGGCGGGGCTGGGCGGGGGGGGCAGAGGGAGGGGGTCGCTGCTGAAAGGCTACGTATGGATCCATACTGTTCGTTTAAAAAGGCGTCCGTCGGGAGGAGAAGCTCCGCCCCTGTCCTCCGGCGACGGGCAGTCCCGGGACTCGTAACAAGCGCTCCCTGTAACTGTTCTCAGACCGGCCGCAACGGAAAGGAAAGAAAAACGTAGAAAATGTACAACATCAGGACCGGACCGGACCGGACCAGACCAGTTCAGACCAGCCCCAGGGAGGGGAGGGGCCACTGGGGGTCTGGGGGGGGTCTAGTAGCTGTTCTCGTGGCCAGCCAGGATGTAGAGGTTGCTGAGCGCCGTAGGGTTGTCCGTAGGTCTGCTCTCCAACACCACCACCCTGCCAGATAGAGAAACCAGAGTTATAGCAGCCAAGTCCAGATACGGAGCCCTGCCAGATAAAGACACCATAGAGTTATAGCAGCAAAGGTCAAATATGGAACCCTGCCAGATAAAGACACCATCGAGTTATATCAATAAAGGTCAGAGAGGCAACGCTGCCAAAAACATACCCCACACACCTCCATATAGCAGGTCTAGTCAAACTCTGTGGCGTTAAAAGATAACCACGTTTCTAACTTCAAATATTTATCCCTGCATTGGAAACATGTGAAGTTATAAAATGACATGTAAAAACATTATACCCACTGATAACAAGACGTTGTACAAAACAGTTGCATAATCAGAGTCACAACCAATAAAGGAGCAGTTCACACACACACACACACACACACACTTCTGGGATTGGATGTGAGAATGATTCATCAGTGGAGGTACGTGGGGTGTATGAGGACCATTGTGTCTCATCAGACGGGGGGGGGGGGGCATGGAGCCCCACTGTTCTGTGGGTCCATCTCCACTTTAAAAGGGGTCTCCAGGAGGACGAAGAGCGCACAAAGAGGAGGACGACCACGTGTGGGTCCAATGCTAGCGGTCGTGAGGCCTGCCGCTGTGGGTCCCCCTCCGTCCGTCCTCAGAGAGGTCTCCGGTGGGACGGGGTCGACAGGAGGAGCCGCGTGCCCCGATGCCGGCGGGCGGTCCGTGGTCGTGACAGACGAGCTGGACATCGAGGGCGGCGGCCATACCGTGCGTTCCATCAGATGAAATTACAGCAGCGCAGAGAGAGACACTCAAACCAGCCTGGCAGTGCCCGGCCGCTGGTGAATAAAACATGGTGGCTGGGCAGCGGGGGGGGGGGGGGGGGGGGGGGGGAGGACGACGACGAAGCTACGGGGCGCAAGGCAGAGCAGGCTATCTGGGGCCCTGGCTTTCTGGGGCCCCCGGCCACGACAGCAGGGGCCAAGGACCCCCGCTGGGAGTGGTGTGTGGTTGTGTGTGTGTGTGTGTGTGTGTGTGTGTGTGTGTGTGTGTGTGTGTGATGCACGTTTTGTGCGTGTTTGTACAAGTGTTATAGGTGTGCGTTTGTGCGAGAAACCATTATGTGTGTGTTTGCGCTAGGTGTGTGTTTGTGTGTTAAACCTTCTTCACGTGTGTGTTAGGCGTTTGCGTGTCAAACCTTTATGTGTGTGTGTTGGGACGTGTGTGTTTGTGGACCACATCACGCTGGGTCTTTAATGGAACCCGATCGTCTTTCTGACGGACGGCCGCCTGCCGATCTTCTCCCTGCTGGCGAGGGGGAGGAGGAGGGGGTTGGGTCGGGGGGGGGGGGGGGGCAGGGGTGTTGCTGGGCTATCGCCGCGTGCAACGAAAAACCAGACGTCATCTGCATATCTGCTCGGCATTATCGGCGTCGGTCCCATCCGGCGACGGGGAGAGAAATCTCCTTCCCGCGCGGACTCGTTCGCAGACGCCGGCTGCGGGGAGACAGAGGTGCTGTCGGCTCGTTGTGGAGCAGCAATGACGTAGAAGAAGCTCCATTTTGAACCGTGCGGCGACGACGATGGTGTAGTACGACCTGTACCCTCCTCGCCCCCTTTTCAGCCGTCCAAGGCGACGTCAACCCCCGACCTGTAATGCTGACAAAACGTCGCCTCAGGTGTTTTCTGGGTGTCCCTGTGCCCCTGTGCCCCCCCCCCCCCCCACTGCATCAGATACCAGCGGGCCCCGTGTTGGCCTCAACAAGCAGAACCACCGCCCCCGGGATCAGATACGGTGAGCTAAGTGCTCGACTACTGACTGCAGGAACCCAAGACATCCTGTGTCGCGCTACAATGGAGCCCAGGTCCAAAGAGAGAGTGGTGGTGGTGGTGGGGGAGGGGGGAGATAACGGGAGAGTGATGGTGGTGGTGGTGGTGGTGGTGGGGGTGGGGGTGGGGGGGGGGGGGGGAGTGATAAAGGGAGAGTGAACCGGAGGACAGTGGGAACCCGGAGGTGAGCCCGGGACACGACCAGCACCCTGAATAGAGGACACACAGTAAGAGCCTCCTTCACTGGGTCGACCGACCTAGGGACCGAGCTTCAGATTCTCTGTGGTGTGTTTGGTGGGCTGTGTTTGTGTGTGCGTGTGCGTGTGTGTGTGTGCGTGTGTGTGTGTGCGTTTGTGTGTGCGTGTGTGGGGAGTTCGGGATGAGCAGAGTCTGTAATTCACTTCAATTTATGGTGCCGTTTCCACGGAAACAAATGAAAGGCCAAAGCTTAACGGCTGACTCCAACGTTGGGCGGATCAAGTCTGAAACGGTGAGGAGATTGGACAATGTATCTTAGAGAGAGGGAGAGAGAGAGAGATAGAGAGGGGGAAAGACAGAGACACACAGAGCGAGAGAGAGTGAGATAAAAACAGCGAGAGAGAGAGAACGAGAGACAGACAGATAGAGACAGAGAGAGAGAGAGAAACCGATAGCGACACAGCGAGAGACCAGCAAGGTAGAAAGTTAGCAAATGAAAAATGCTTAAGGGAAGAAAAGAGAAAGAAAGGTAGAGCGGTGGAGAGTGAGATAAAGCAGAGAGTGAGATAAGCAGACTGAGAGATCGTCGAAGATAAGGCAGAAGGATAGAGACAAGAAGGCAGAAAGTTACAAAGTGAGGAAAAGAGAAAGAGGGATATTAGGAGATAAGAAAGAGCAAGGGAGCGAGAGTGATGATTAACTCATCTTGCCATGTCAATGAAAAAAAAGTATTTTCCATGCCAATAAAGCTAGAGATAACAAGGGATGACAAGACACAGCAGGGAAGCAAAATAGACAGTAGGGGATCTGGAAAGAGAGCACGCGCACACACACAGAGACACAGACAGAGTGAGAGAGAGAGAGATGACCGTCTCACTCTCCATGTGAGTGTCTGTGTGCGTGTGTCCGAGTGTGTGCATGTTTGTCCGTGCGTGGTGCATGTGTGTTTGTGTGCGCGGCTTTGCCCCCCTGTGTGTGTGTTATCCGTGCGTTTGTGTGTGGTGTTCCCTGTATCCAGGCAGCTGAAGCCCTTCAGAGCCAGAGGGAGGCTCTGCCCTACAGGCTCCCCCCGACAGGACACCACCTGGTGAGAGGGCCGGCAGGGGGCCCCACACACACACACACACACACACACACACACACACTCACACACACACACACACACACACACACTCTAACGGCCTTGATATCCTCAGACTAAATCCAAAGTGGCGTGTTGGCCCTGGCTGTGGAGATCGCGAGAGGGAGAGTTCAGTGTGAACTACACATTAGTCTTTACAGTGCGCCACCTATAGGCCGCCAAGTGAACTACACGTTCACGTTGAGCCCCGTTTGGTTCCGAGAACATCGGACCTCGACACACACGCACTCATACGCACGTCTTCTCGTCTGACCTGTCAGATCCGAGGAGTCGGAAGACACGGCTCGGATCAGAGATCTCCTGGGTGACCTGGAGAGGAGGAAGAGGAGGAAGAGGAGGAGGGAGGGTGGAAGAAGAGGAGATGGAGGAGAGGGGGTAAGAGGGAGAAGGAGGAGGGGAAGGGAGAGGCGGAGGAGCGAGGAAGGGGTGAGATCAGAGAAGGGGAGGAGAGAGAAGAGGGTTAATTACATAACATCAAGAAGACAGCATGGAAAATGTTATCTACACTGAGGAATAAAGTACTCGTACAACCACAGTGACTCAAGTGTATAAACAAACATTAAACTCATGTCTGGCCAGGATAAACAAGCTGTTATTAAGCAAGACATGCTTATCGTCCCAGGCATAGAGGATGTTCCACAAAACACTGTTTGGTGCTGCGCCCTGACAGGAAGTGATGCATGCAGATGATGAAACCATGACGCGGCATAATTCCCCAGACAACGGGGCTGGCTTGTGGGCGCTGGTGTTTACCGCTGTCCTCGCCATGAGGACGTGACCAGCCCACTGGGGCCGAGCGGTCCCCCAACACAGTGCTCTGCTGGTGTACACACCTCAACACCACCCAGTCACCGCCAGGAGAACGGAAAAACACCGCCCGGAGAAAACAACACATTTTTGCCCTCCGTGGTTGTAGTTTAAGCATTTGTAGTTTAGTGGTAATCACGGCCAAGTGGCCGACTAGGGATTTCCTGTTGAGTTTAGGTAAGAGCCTGAGTCATCCTCACACGGGATGAGGTAAACAACCCACAACCACACACACAGACGCGCACACAAATACACACACACAGACGTGCACACACGCACCTGAGCAGCAGCCTGGGTGTCCGCAGGCAGGTGAGATGGACAGGTGAGGCAGGCAGGTGTTGACAGATAAGAGGGAAGACAGGCGAGACACATCAGACACAGGCAGGTGTCAAAATTAGGGTCAGACAGGCAGGTGTTCAGACAGGTGAGACAGGCATAAAGGTGGGATACAGGTGAGTACTGCAGGTGAGATAGACAGGTGTCAACAGAAGGGAGCCTTTCAGTCAGTGAGAAGGACAGGTGTCCACCGAGAGTGGTTCTGACAGGTAGACGGGTGAGTCAGGCATACAGGGTGAGATACAGGTGAGTACGACAGGTGAGCTAGACGGGCATCAACAGACGGGTGACTCTCTCACCTGTCCCTCACCAGGTGAGAGACAGACAGGAGAGAGGCCGGTGAGACAGACAGGAGAGACAGACGGGTGAGAGCGCGACAGCGGACCGCAGGGCGTTGGTCCTTGTCCCCAGAGATATGATCTGTTTAAGCCCCGACCAGAACACCACTCGGGGTGTTCACCGGCTCACCTGGCCGGTCGTACACGGATCAACAAGCCTTTTGATCTGCCCTCCCCCTCCTCCACCTCCTCCATCACCTCCACCACCTCCACCCCCCATGCCCTTCAAGGCCGTCGCTTTTCAAAAGGCTCATAACAAGGCGGTGAATTATTTAGCGGGGTGCCCTTCTGTGATGCGCGCAACTGTTTATGATTGATCATGAATTTTGCATGACCAGTGACATTTCAAAACCACCCCCCAGGGTATCCGTCACGGTGGGCCGGCCAGCGGCCCCTTTAGCATCACCTGAACTTGTATCCCACCAGATCACAAGATACCACGACACCCGCCCCCATCGAGGGCGGATCTGCTTTCATCAGCAGCCCCCCCCCCATCAGGTGAACACCAGGGAAGGCAGTTCATTACCTGTGGCTCACACAAAGGATACTTTGTCTGGATACCACTGGATACCACCGTACACCAACTCCCCCCCCCCCCCCCACCCCCATGGGCTCCCTGGGGGCTCCGGCGGCCGTGCGTGTAAACAGCCGCCACTCAAGAGTCCATGTTGACACGGGGCCGGGCGATAAGCGGCGTGTCGAACAAACATGGCGACATGGCGGACTACAGCGAGGCGACGGGAGACCTCGCTCGGGGCGTCTGCACGGGTCTCAGCGGGGCGTGGCCTGTGGTACCCCTTGGGGGAGTGGCCGATGGTCTCAGGGGGGCGTGGCCTGTGGTACCCCTTGGGGGCGTGGCCGATGGTCTCAGGGGGGCGTGGCCTGTGGTACCCGGGGGGTTTGGCCTGTGGTCTCCAGGGGGGCGTGGGCCCTTGAGCCGCCAACACAATGCCCGTCAACGCTGCAGCGTCAATATTGATTCTCTGGGGCGGTGGAAGGCTTAGAACAGAGCTCGCAACGCGTTGGTTGATTTGGTCTCCCCCCTAACGAACACGGTCCCCGTGGAGGCGTCTGAACAGCGGACGGGGGCCTGGCTTGTTGTGTTGTTTGGAGCGGCGGTCGTGTGGGAGTGGCAGTCGAGGTCGAGGCACCTTTGAGAAGGGCGACTAGCAGCCGTCTGTGCTCCAGGGTGTTTGTTTTAGTTAATTCCCGTTTCGCTACACGCGCCTAGTTTGCTGTAGTGATGGTCGATCGGGTCGTCCTGCAGGGGGTGATGGGGGTATGGTGGTTGGAGAGGCCTACCTCATTGGACTTGAAGCTTTTCCCCTGCATGCCGTGCTTCCAGAAGGCCAGGACACTGTCCTGGAGGCACACTGTGACAGGAAGAGGACGTCAGACCAAAGCAATCAAACACCGGTCACACCGATTGACTTTAGGCTAAAAGACGTCAAAACATTTTGACTTTAGGCTAAAAGACGATCAAAACATTTGATCATGTATCAATACAAATTATGCTTTCTTGTTTCTATAAAGTAAAGGTGTCATAGTTCATGTGCTGGGTGGGGCCTGGTGTGTTAACACACTTACCAACGGATCCGATGCAGAACTCGAAGCTGAGCTCAGACGCCAGCTTCTTGTTGGACTTGAGTCTGCCCTGGAGGTTGACAATCTTCAGGTTTTCTGAGAAGTGAACCAAACAAACCATTAACATCCGGTAACTTCGCTTTGATCACACGAGACTTGCAGTGTATTTGATTTACAGCCATCTCATCCATTCCCCACTCATGGAAGCAGGTCGAGTATGAATATATTGGTTTGAAGAAGGGCTGCCCGATTATGGGTCAAAATCATCAAGACATTTTTTATCCGCCAAATTTTTTTTTCTATAAAACATTTAATGAAAAAACAGAATACATATATATATATAAAAAAATATATTATTTTTATATATATATATATATATATATATATATATATATCAACTCGATTATATTAGTTTCGATATCGTTTGACTCAAAAATCGAAATCACGATCAACATTGGTGTGGGAGGAATCATAAGGGATCGACGTTTGCCTACTTTGACTGTTTTTGTGAGGTAAGAGCTCCCTTGTGGTCTGACAGTATCTCCCTGCGGATTCAGACGGTACTTACTGTCCAAACACACCAGCACCGTGTCCCGCTCCAGCTGGGTCACATGGATGGCATCCACCTGCTGATTGGCTGCAAGAGCACGGAAGAACAGGAAGTCAGGAGGACTGATAGAAATCCCAATCCAGCCCCTGACTAAATCAACTGTTCAGGTACATGATCCATCTGGTCGGGAACAATAAGGCTGCCTTGCTTATGTTTCCTTCTCATCACCATCTGTATTAAAATACATCTCGTTCCTACTGGTGAAGAACTTTGTTCACTCTGTTCATCCGCCCATCATCAGTCTGTTCATCCTTCCATCAAAGTTCAAAAGCTTTATTTTCATTCATTATTATTTTCATCTACACCCTCCAACGGTGGCCCTACTTCATCTAACTCTGCTCCCCGCCTTCAGAGGGGTGTGTGTGTGTGTGTGTGTGTGTGTGTGTGTGTGTGTGTGTGTGTGTGTGTGTGTGTGTGTGTGTGTGTGTGTGTGTGTGTGTGTGTGTGTGTGTGTGTGTGTGTGTGTGTGTGTGTGGTTCTCACGCTGGCTGCTGGCCCCCCCCATCTCCGTGAACCAGGAGGAGCAGGAGTTGAGGTTGATGGTCTCGAAGCGGACCACCTGGCCGGGCTCGCTGCCCTGGCTGACGGCCACACACACCATGGGGTACTCCTGCTCCGGGACCACCAGCATCTCAAACACCTTCAAGGGGCTGGGCAGCGGGAAGTCAAAGTGCTGTGGGGGGGGGGGGGGGGGGGGGTAAGGTGAAGGAGTGGGGACAGTCATGGGGTGGGGTGTTTGGGGGAGGGGTGAGGGGTGGGGTGGGGGTGGGAGAGGGTCGTGGGGTTGAGGTGTTGGGGTCGGGGGGAGAGACAGAGAAGGGGGTGGCAGGGTTAAGTCCAGTTCAGGGAAGCGTTACCTTTGTTTCCTAGCTCGTCGCTAGGCAACAAAATACAACGTACATTCTTCCGGTGTGTCGCATGGACGGTTGCTAGGCAACCGTCCATGCGACACACCGTTAGCACACCGTTACAGTGGATAGCCAACCCGGCTAAGATATTTCAAAGTACAGGCAGAACGTGGCTCGTAGATTCACGATAACGATGACATATGTTCGGAGGAAAAATAGTTTAACTTCTGTCTGCTACACGACAGGACAAGCACATCAGCAGATCATGAAGTACAGTGCAATGGGTACGTTTAATTATTGAGCTTCTATCGATCAATTTTATGTGTTAAACACGTTACGATTCAAACCCTATTTCTCAGGCGTGACCGAGCGAAGAGGACGGCGTGGCATGGAGTAAAACCACAACACGGAACAAACAGAATGTACAACTTTTATCAAAAACGTTTTTCAATGTGAAATGTTGTTTACACCGAGACACCGAACGCTATGCTCGGAACATTGGAAAGACATCAGCGTTCCCGAAACCCCTGAACAGAAAGTTGATGGTTCTCCGCTTGATTTAGCGGTAATGTGGTATTAAGGACCCACAGCAACGGGGAAAATCCTTCATAATTATTAGGATCGGGAATATGATTTATGTAGTAGTGGGGAAAAATGAGGAGAGGAGTATTTCCTGGAGCCGCTGTTCTTATTAACATTCCACTGAAATAAAATTCGACTGAAAATGGAAAAATCTGAAATGTGCAGAGCCAGATTCAGGATCTGTTCCTTTAGTGGCAGACGTTCAGCCACGTCGCAGGGGAAACTGCCCCGTTCCATATGGAAAGGATTTATTAAATGACAGAGCACAATAGATGCAACCAATGAGACGCCAGCATACTAAAGCCTAGTCCCATGTCGTGGAAGGCTCTGGGCGGGTGGCACGGTCGCCAAAACCTCACCATAAATGATACATTTACATTTAGGGCATTCAGCAGACGCTTTTAGTCAAAGCGACATACAATAAGTACATTAGTCATAAGAAGTCCATCAATATATCGCTGTCGGTACAGAAAGGATGTTCATAGAACCAAGTGCAAGTACAACAATCGCTAGGCTAACCAATTCCCCGTGTTACAGCCATGATAGCAGCTACTGCAGTTGCTACACAGTTAAGTACCATAATGCAATACAACACAACACAATACAATACAGTGTACAATGGTGGCCAGAAGGGGGAGGGTGGCAGTGCAGTGTCGAGGTGGACTCTGAACAGGTGTTACCGTGGACGAGACGTTCTACGTCGCTGAACAGATAGGATTTAGGTCCTCCAAGGCTCCCTTCACCTCAACCAGAGCCTCGTGTCTTAAGCAGGTTCAGGCGTATGCTAATGCAGTCAGCCCACATGGCCGATCAGGGCTCTGAGTGGAACACGCTCTCCCAGTTCAAAAACTCCCACAGAGTGGTTTGGTCCATCTCTCTGGACCACTGCGTGAAACCAGTGACCAGCACCAGGATGTACCTGAAGGCACCGGTCAGGGGAGGAGTGGGTTCGCCTTAGCTCAGATGGTAGTACAGGTTAACTCGTAACTGGGAGGTTGCTAGTTCGATCCCGGGCTCCTCCTAGCCGACTGCCATGAGCCCCTGAGCAAGACGACGCACCCCGACTTCTCCGGACAAACCGGCTGTCGCCTTGCGGGGTTGACACCGCCGTCGGTGTGCGAATGTGTGTATGAACCGTTGTAAATCGCTTTAGATAAAAGCGTCCGCTACATGCCCTGAGTGTGAATGAGAAGCGTTGACCTTCGACCTACTGACCCTGATCAGCATGAACCTCTGCATGGGCTCGTACCACTGCAGCAAGACGATCCCCGACTGCAGCGCTCCGCACAGGTACTTGTGGCCGGTGTAGGGGTTCCTCACTGCACACACACACACACACACACACACACACACACACACACACACACACACACACACACACAGTAATTAGAGTCAGAGTGAGGAGGCACATGGAGAGCAGGAGAAGGAGATCCTGGTTAAGCAGTCAACACGGTTTCACCCTACGGGACAGACCTCCGCCCCCCATGGGGAATTCCAGCGGAAAAGGACTGCTCATCCCAGACTGGCTGTTCCCCAAGAGAATCAGAACTTGTTTGACTGACAGGTAAGTTGGCTCATAATCTTTGTCTTCTGGACTGGGCGTCAAACGAGCGTGTCAACACCACAGTTGTTTACTAGTGGGGTTAAAGTTCAAAAGGCTTAAATGTCATTATCATCGTGTCCTCCACTCATATCATACATGTTGGTTCATTCACTACCGCAGTTTGGCCCCTCTTATCACAAAGGAGAAAAAATGTCAATATTTCAAACTATACGGAGCTCTTGTGAGGGAGAATAAGCCAAACACTTCTGGAAAATGTCCAGGACCTCTCAGAAACTCACTTTAGCACCGTGTTAGCTCCAGTCATACAGAGGGCTAATTGAACTCCATTCACTTCCCATCACTTAGCAATGAGATCCTATGAGAAGCTACGGTTGCTAACGCTCAAGTGCCAGGAGCAGAATAACAACAACGGTAGTAGTAGTGGTAGATATTTGAACCAGTTCCAGGGGTTATAGGGAAGTATCTGTCGATAAGATTTGCATCACGATACAAGGCTTGCGATAAAAATATATGGCGATGTATTTAGATTATTTTATATGATGTAATGCATTATCTTTTAGGTCAAGTGGTTCTGAGACCGCGTGATCTTGACCGCAAACCATGTGTACTCAACTACCAGAATCTATGCTAATACGCGGCAGGACATTCAGAGTATTGATTTTGCCGTCCCACCCTAACCAGTCACCTCAGCGTTGTTGCAGAACAGAGGAAGACGTCCGAGGAACGAGGGAGAGGAGTGCCGGAGTTGGTTTAGCTCAGCTGGGACTTAGGCTCACTAAAAGAGCAGACCACGTGTTGTTGACCCAGACTCAGAGTAGACCACTGAGCACTGACACAACGCTGTCTAACAATGGGGTCTGGGGGGCCGGAGAGACACACAGGGAGACGGAGAGAGAGACAGACACAGGGAGAAAGAGAGACAGACAAGACCCAGAGACAGACAGACAGAGAAAAAGGAGAGAGAGACAGAGAGAAAAGGAGAGACCGAGACACACAGAGAGAGACCGACAAAGATAGAGACAGACAGAGAGGGAGAGAGACAGAGAGCGAGACAGACAGAGAGGGAGAGAGACAGAGAGCGAGACAGATAGAGAGGGAGACAGAGAGAGAGAGAGAGATAGAGTCGGACAGAGAGGGAGAGAGACAGAGAGATAGAGACAGACAGAGAGGGAGAGAGACAGAGAGCGAGACAGAGAGAGAGATAGACAGAGAGGGAGAGAGACAGAGAGCGAGACGGACAGAGAGGGAGACAGAGAGAGAGAGATAGAGACGGACAGAGAGGGAGAGAGACAGAGAGATAGAGACGGACAGAGGGGAGAGAGACAGAGAGCGAGACGGACAGAGAGGGAGACAGACAGAGAGATAGAGACAGACAGAGAGAGAGAGCTCACCGATGCAGCACTTGTGACAACCCTTTGTGTCCGGGATCTTGGTCGTCAAGGCGAATCTCCTGTGGAGGGAAAACAGTTGACCTGTGACTACGGCCCAATGGGGAGGGAGGAAGTGGGTCAGTGTGCGTGTGTGTGTGTGTGTGTGCGTATCCGTGCGTGTGTCTGTGTGCGTGTGTGTCTTTGTGCTTCTGTGTCTTTGTGCGTGTGTGTCCGTGTCAGTTTGTGTGTGTGTGTGTGTCTGTGTGTGTGTCCGTGTGTGTGTGTGTTTTTTGTGTCCGTGTGTGTGTGTGTGTGTCCGTTTGTCCGTGTGTGTGGTGTTGACAGGTAGGACTGTGTGGACGGCCCTTCTGGATCTAATTTCCCAACTTAACAGGCAGAGCATGTAGCGCTGAACAATAAACGGTTTTCTCCCGACGGTCTGCTGAAGTGGGTCCAGCGGCGGTGAATACACTCGGTGGGTTGCCACTGTAACGCAGCCTCCCCTCAGAACATCCCTTTGTCACAACGCGGCAGCCCGTTATATAACCACTCTCTCTGTATTACATGGTCATCAAGAGGCCGTGTGTCAGCCCGGTATATTAACCGTTTACTGGACTGTCGTTGAGGGGATACTGAGATCCGTAGCGCTTTACGTTGGATTGTTTTAGAGACGTTAGGGGTTAGGGGCCTTCTGCTAAGGAAGTCCTCTAGGTAGTCTGCAGACATCAGGTCTGAACCCAGAATCTTACCATCCCACTGCACTACCACCAGCATCCTCCACCGTCAGCTACCCCCACCAGCCCATGAATAAACCCCCCTGGTCTAAGGGCATGGTTATGGTTGTGACCAGGGCGTCCTGGCTCTGGGGGGTCTGGCCCAGGGGTCTGGCACTGGGGGTTGGGACCAGGGACCCCAGGTTGTGTCTCACCTGGGCAGGATGCGGTCGGGGAAGCGGTGGGTCTGGAACTGCGCGGCCAGGCCGGGCTTCTTGAGCTGCTCGAACAGGCCGATGAGGTTGTGGGAGTACAGCTGGAAGGTCTTCCCTGGAGGAGGGAGGGGGAGAGCGCGTCAGGCTGGCATCCAGGTCAGAGTCCAGGGAGGGACGCTCAGGTGTCCCCCTTTGAAGCAGGTACCTTGGTCTGATTCACATTATCACTGGTCTGTTTGAAAGGCTAAAGAGTGGCTCGGGAACTAAATGTTTATCATATAAAATCAAAAACATGCATAGTAAAATAACCTATAATGACGCCCACACCATTTTTATACTTGTACTATACTTTACCATGTCTAACCTAAAACTAACTGACCGTTTCCACATATAACCTAAAGCTAACTATCATGTCAGACTTAAAGCTTACTCTATCCTTTAATGTGAAACTGCGATTCATATCGTGAACAACTAAAAGCTTAACAGGAGTACTAAGCCGTGTTGCAGACCATCTGATTGCAGGCATCGAAAGATCCACTGCACTACCCAGTGTTCACCAACAGATGGTGCTGTTGTTGAGGGTGGATTTCTCAATGTCTGGCCGTTGTTAAACACCTGTGTTCCCCAGAATCCAGGACACACCTCGAGCTATGCTGTACCATTATGAGGGATGTTCTATTTAGGAGTCAAACGCCCCTAACCACTACACTAACCTGTCCCTAGATAACTAGGTAACTATCAGCGGGCTGAGTTAGATGTGACCAGAGACTACCAGAAACGGGGGGTTTGCAGCGATGGACGTTGAAGCGTGTGGGTTACCTTCTGATGAAGCCAGTTAGTAGAGGGGCAGCAGAGCAGCACCAGAGGAGGACAGAGTCCAGGGGGAGAGGAGGAACAAGAGGAGAGGGTGAGGGAACTGGAGGGACTCAGTTCTGATAAGTTAACAGCGAAGAGTATAAAGGTAAAAAGATATAAATCCTGCACCCCCCCCGAGGCAACCCCTGTACTCTGAAGGGTCACCAGCCCCCCCCAGGGGTGTTCAGGCCAGGACAAAGCGTAATACTGTTTCATCCGTTCTTTGGTTGTCCATCAACAGCAAAGACTACCAAGATTCAACATGTTACCAACGGGAAGGGGGTCACTGCCACTGCTGTCCCAAATACACACTACACCAAATACTGCATTCTTTATACAGATATGTAAATATGTATAACGTAGATATGTATACATCTTTTACATTCTGCAGATATATATATTTTCTGGATAGATACATCTTCTGCAGATAAATATTTACTGTGTAGAGATACATCTTCTGTATTCAGCAGATACATTTTTTGTATAGAGCTACATCTTCTGCAGATATATATTTTCTGTATAGAGATACATTTTCGGTATAGAGATAGATCTTGTGTCTTCAGTAGAGAGATAGTTTCTGTATAGAGCTATAGTTTCTGTACTCCATCTATATTTTGTAAAAAAAAAAAAACATCATTATCTCCCCGATGACATGATGGCCAGACAGAGAAGGGATAGAGTCTCATCACAGCTGCTGATGAGAGACAGGCCCAGCAGGGTGGAGAAGCTATGGAGGATGAGGAGGAGGTGGTGGAGCAGCGGCTGGAGCGGCAGGGGGAGTCACTTACCAGACAGAGACATCAGGTTGTTGTTGATGATGTAGAGCCATGTGCACTTCCTGGGAAACAGCTGGGGTGAACAATCGCAAAGGTCAACAACACACAGTATGCTGAGGTACGACAAAGTACCGTCGAACACGTTGTGGTTGGTTTGAAATGCCTTTATATAAATGGTCCAGGTATCCCAATGAGAGATGCGAGCATGAACTGAAAATACCTCCAGAGGGTTAGGTTAGCATAACTCTCTTGAAATTGACACAAAGCGAGGCCAGAGACGAGAACAGAGAGGGATGAATCGATCTCAAAGGTCTGCCAATGGTTGAGTCCAGAGGGCTTCGATGGGTAATACTCTGCATGTTTGTATTCAAACACACCTTTTACGAATCTGTCATCAAAGGTAGAATCCTCACAGGAGACGAGAGCACAATGTGGTTTTATTGGGTCAAACTTTACAGCGTCATACTGTGGATTTCAATCATTCTAACAAGGATCCAAACTAGCTGCCAATAAGCTTCTGTGGTCTTACCTGTTCCATGGTGGCTTCATGTAGCTCGTTCAGGTTCAGAGTGTAGATGCCAATCTCAGTCCCAAAGATCAGGTACTGGTCTGGAAGACAACATAACGCTCGTATAAAAATCCATGGTATTTTCACTCGAACATTGAATCACTTGTGTCGTTCTGTGTTTGTCTCTCTCTCTCTCTGTGTGTGTGTGTGTGTGTGTGTGTGTGTATACGTGTCTTTGTGTACATGTCTGTGTGTACATGTCTGTGTGTGTCTGAATGTGTTTGACTGTGTTTGTCTTTGAATGTGTGTGTGATTGTCCGCTTGGTGTGTGGTTATGGAGATGTGTATGCTTGCGAGACACTTCGCATAAAAGTGACAAATCATGCCATTTCATCGTGTCAACCGCTAACCTAAAGTTCAGGGACAGATCCTTTTGCTAGTTGGATATTTGACCAGGGTTTTTTTTAGGAGGTAATGTACATGAACGTCAGTTAATAGAATAAAAATGTACTAGGACAGCTCCTTTAACCACCTATGCAGGTATTGTCCTTCCATTAGGGTGGGATGCAAAAGAATGCGACTGAGTGAGTGAAGCAGTATTTAGTCGCTGCGATGCTCGGGTGGTCAAGTGTGCAGAAAGACCAGGACGTCGAGTGAATGAGTGAGGGTACCTTTCGTGTCGGGGTGAATCCATGACGTGGCGCAGTTGATCTTCAGCGGGCAACCGTCAAACACCTTGGAGAAGCACGCCCCCATCTGCAACCCAACCCCAAGACCAACCAGAGTCAGGGATCTGCCAGAGCGCATCGCGGTCGGTCCCATGCTGCGCTCACATCCAGGGCCACGGGCCAGCCCAGACGTGAGCGCGTTGTGGGTTCGACCACAGAGAGCCCGGCCAAAACCGCCGTGGCCCGTGGAACGCAGACCTCGGTTCAGAGGGAGTTGAACCCCCCTCCTTCAGGGAGGGTCTCAGGCCGTTTACTTTACAGTCATTTGAACCAAAGCCCCTCACAGCAAAGTGTCAGTCAGGAGCAAGTAGAGGTCAATAGCGTCTTTCTGAAGGATGCCTCAAAAAAGGTACGGCTGCGCACCTGGGTGCGTTTTCGTCCGGGAGTCGAAAGCACACTGACCGGGATGTAAACAAGCTTCACTGTTGCGTCGAGGTGCGAAATAAATGGAAGGAGGCAAGGAGAACTCACCAGGACTTTAGGCGTGGGTGGCAGGCCGTTGATGGCTGGTTTCTGAGGGGACACAGAAGAAACCACAGTGAGGAGAGAGGGAGAGGACGTAAACATCGCCGCACCACAAGCCTTCCCGGGGACATGACCGTGCCAGGAGTGGCCTCTAAGAAGGACTCCGACCACAAACTATGTGGAGACAGAGGGGCCATTTCACACTTAAAGAGGACGCTCCCGCTGTCGCGGTACCGTGAAGTCGTGTCTCTAGGGCTGAACCGTCGCTGCCCGCACCCGGAATAGCAAGCAAAAACAACTCGACGACCAGAGGTTCAGGAAGGAGGGCCGGATACCGCAGACCGCTGCGGACCACGAGATTACGCCGTCATCGAGCCTGACAGGCAGGGGGAGACGAGGATAGCGTCTGTCGGGACCGGAGGCCGTTCGCCTGGGAGGAGGGTCGGGAACGTACCGGGAATTCTTTCTTCTCCTTCCGGCCGGGTCGGTTGGCCGTGGTTTTGGAGCCGTCTCCGTTCCCGCTGTCGTCAGAGTCCTCTGCGGGGAAGACGGAGGGGAGATGAGTGACAGGTGATACGGCCCGCCAGAAAGTCCCCAGCAAGGGTCCTCAACATTGTCTGATTCCAGGGCCACTTCCAACATCTGCATTACTGGATGTCGGAAAACTAAGAGTTTACTCAAATGAATGTAAAAATATATATATTTATATAAGGATTGCAGGCGGCAGATTCACCACCTGCAGGACTCTCTGGGAGCACCTAACAACGACACATCAAACCCAGAGACAGACAAAGCTCAACCTTACCTTTAAACTCATGTTTACTGAGAGCTTGGAAAGACAAACCGCACACATGAAGATTTAGACACACATTCGTAACTCCTGAAGACCAACAAACGTAAAGACAACGTGAAACGGCACAGCGGGCAGTCCCGAACATCCGAAGTAATCAGAAAAAAAAATAAAGAAAAAAATGTCCAACAAAACATAGGCTTCACGTCTGGCTCGCGTCTGATTGGCCGGGCTGTGTGATTGACAGGGACTCACCGGGGTCCGACGTCTGGGACAGCAGGCCGGGACTGCTGACGCTCACCGACAGGAAGTCGGGGGCGGTGTTCTGGGCCTTGCCGCCCTCCCCCGGGATGCTCTGGCGGCGTGCCGCCTGGGCCGGCCCGCCGTTGTCGGCGTTGGGGAAACGGCGCACGGTGACGCAGCGCTCGTCTGTCAGACCCAGGTCGTCAGAGCCGCTGTGCAGCCGCGGCTGAGAGGAAGACGGGCGTGGAAGCAGTTATAGGACGCCGCCAACGTTAAGCTGGCCGATATTGGCTACCGACATGCTAAGCTAGTCGACGTTAGCTATCGTCTCGGTAAATTAGGTAACTTAAGCCAATATTTCATTAAGCTAGGCAATGTTAGCTACTGTCTTCATGCGTCTAGCTAAGGTAAACTACCGTCCTTATGCCGCTAGCTAAGGTAAACTACCGTCTTTATGACGCTAGCTAAGGTAAACTACAGACTTTATGACACTAGCTAAGGTAAACTACCGTCTTTTTGCCGCAAGCTAAGGTAACTACTGACTTAAAGCCGCTAGCTAACGTAAATTACCATCTTTATGCCGTTAGCTAAGGTAAACTATCGTCTCGGTAAGCTAACTACCGTTCGCACCAATGTCCTAAAATAAGCTAACGTTAACTTGCAACCATGAACGGCAATGCAGATTTAACACGTTTCCATGTCTGGATTTTGTCTTTATTTGGCTCTTACCTTCGGCGGTAGAGGGGGCGGTACTCCGGGTTTAAGGGTGGACCTGAGGAGTGAGATAAGCATGAATTCAGATTACTCACAACCGTAGCTATGAACAGCAACCACATCGGTAGCATTAAAGGAACTCTGCGGAAAATGAGCGAAAAAACACCTACAGCTCCACGTCATCGAAGGCGTTTTCCAGGTGGGCGATGTGTCCGCTGAGGAATGTAGAGGGGAGACGGCGGGGGGGGGAGTTAGGACCAGAGAACCATGGAGGGCGAGGACATGCCAGACAGAGACCAATGAAGGTGACTGGATGTTCACGAGGAACAGATTCCCCAGAAAGAAGGAGGAGAGGGTTGATGTTGGAGAGAAGGAGATCTGGACGGCCATTGGTTTTAGATGTGTTTGATATACTAACACAGATGTACAACATCAATCTAGCATCGCCGTATACTACTCACTACACATATAGAAGGTTGTTGATGCAAAAGGCCACCATATTGTCACTTTGTTTTCAGCCTACGGTTGCTCTGTACACACACTGCTGGAGTTGGTAACTACACAAACATCTTTGAAAAATAACGATTCTTTCTTCATGTAGAAGATATCTCTGGATTGCTCCTTCTACTTCTTTGTGACTAGTTATAATAAGCATTTGCAATATCCTGAAACATGGTCTCACTACACAAAAATAGGACATTTTTAAGGAACTCTCAAAACAAATTTGGAAAGTGCAAGTGCTTCACTGATTTAATCCAACATCGAATCATCATCTGTCAATTACCAAAATGAATGCGATCGATTATGATCCACGTTGATAACCAATTTGTATCCCAACAGATGTGATTCATACATGCTCATTAGGACAGCGCATGCTTTCTTTGTGGGAGCGCTAAAACAAACCTAGCATTGGCAACCATAGAGGGTTACAGCTTCGATGTGTTGATACACTACGTAAGCAGTGCGCTGATCGTCATGCAACAAACCCCATACACCAAGCTAGCTCGAGCACGACAGCCCTTACGGTTCAACTGAACATTAGCGTTGGCAATGTTCAGTGTGATCGATGGTAGCGTAGCACTACTGCTAAAGATGCAGTGAGGCTAGCATGTGAACATGGAGGGATGGTGCTATGGATCCATGGGACAGCTAAAGGAGAACAGGCACAAGTGAAAGATGAGGCCGTAACTCAGCTTTACAGCAACGAATGTAAGAAGAAGTCAACTCTGCAAAATTGTATGCAGAAACAGTTGACTTCGCTGTACGTTTTCAGCGCACACGTATGGGGCACGTATGGGGCACACGCAGAGCCTTAGCGTTCCCCTTTAATACAGACCAACCGCAGCCAAGTACAGATCCATAGCACCATACTCTAAATCAGACTATTCTTCCCCCATCTCCTACCAATAAGTCTGTGTTGGAAATGAAAAGCTAAGCGTAGCTGCTAGCGTAGCTGCTAGCGTCTACGGCTACATGACAGCACAGATGGTCAGATGAATGATTGCCAGGGAGGGGGTGACATGGGCACAGCAGCCGGTGAGGGGGGGGGGGGGGGGTTCACTGCAAGCAAGAGACCTCCACCATAACCTCCACCAGCACCATCACCAATGCCAACGCCACACACACACACACACACACACACACACAGCCAGAAGATGGATATGGAGGGGGGAGAAGCGGGGGGCTGGACAGTTAGTCAGGAGTTACCGTTGGAACAACTCGTCCTCAACACTTTGGAGTAGGCTCCTTGAGACGCAGAGAGATACAGAGAGAGAGAGAGAGAGAGAGAGAGAGAGAGAGAGAGAGAGAGAGAGAGAGAGACAGAGACAGAGAGAGAGACAGAGACAGAGACAGAGACAGAGACAGACAGAGACAGAGACAGAGACAGAGACAGAGACAGAGAGAGAGAGAGAGAGAGACAGAGACAGAGAGAGAGCGAGAGCGAGAGTGCGAGAGAGAGAGAGAGAGCGAGAGTGTGAGAGAGAGACAGAGAGAGCGAGAGAGAGACAGAGACAGCGAGAGCGAGACAGCGAGAGAGAGAAAGAAAGAGACAGAGAGGAAGATAAGGAGACAGAGAGAGACAGAGAGGAGATAGTTACAGGGGGAGAGAGGGAGAGAAGGTGCAACGGACAGAAAGTGAGAGGGAGCAGAATAGATAGCAGTGGGAGAGAGAGCCACAGAGAGGAGGGAGGGAGAGAGGGAGAGAGAGAGGGACGGTCGAGGACAGAGAATTGGGGGGAAAAAAGCAAACAAAAAGAAGTGCAGAGTCAAAGCATGCGGACACAGGTGAGGACGAGTGCATACATTAGAGACACATGTCAACATGTACAAACCAGGGGACAGGGGGACAGGTTAACGCATCAGGGACTTAAACTGAAACAGATAAGATAATACAAGGTCTGGGATCGTCTCCCACCAATAAAAGCTTGCCAACCCCTCATTCATCCAGACCACAGATCCCCAGACAAAGTATAGCTGACGTTTAGTGGTCCGCTCGGACAGGAAATGTACAGTATTCCAGGCACGAGAAACAGCGCGCACCCCCCCCCCCCCTCAATACATCCTGCAGGACAGCCCGGTAACGACAACAATAAAGAAGAGACAGTGGGGGGGGGGGGGGGGGGGGGGGAAGTGGATCCATGGCAACCGTTTCCATGCGTTACCTGGCCGTTATTCCTCCTTCGGCGAAGGGACTCCAGGGGGAAGGGAAGTCGTTCTCTTTACTCACATCCTGTGGAAACACACACACACACACACACACACACACACACACACACACACACACACACACACACACACACACACACACACAATCAGTTCACTGTTTGAATTAACAACGAGCCAACACACATGATAAAGTCATCCTGAAACGATTACATGCTTCGATTCGGGAACAGTGAATTTTAGAAAGACAATAACAGAAGTGGATGAAAAAAAGCAGATCTATAATTCACATTTATTTCATTTCCTTCAAATGTGAGAACATAATATGTGAAACACGTTGAACAGATTGATAATCACCATTTCAGAGCGGGCTTCGGTCTCCTTGAGAAGCGGGGGCTCGAACTGGACCTTGTCGACTGCAGGGAGACAAGAGTCAGGGTTCTGTTAGCACGGCGTCCCCCGGACCCGCCCCACGCACCAGAGGGGCAGCCGGGCCCACCGCGCCACCCAGCACAGCTCCCGGCACAGCCTAGCTTCTGGATTAGCTACGTAGCGGTGGCACACACGCTGGGTTACACGCCCTGCCGCTACTCTCGGTACGAGGAGGGACGGCGGCCAGAAACCAACCGCCGTGTTTATCCGTTATTGATTTAATGAGGGATTAATGTTTAGAAGGGGGAAACGTGCTCGGGACGGAGAGAAGATAACAAACGATATACACACACACACAAACGAAAACTCCCGGCGGATGATAACCAAGAAGGGTTTCCTCGTGCAGAAGAGTTTGGAGCCGGAGAGGGACTTAACACGGGAGTGGAAACCGAAGGCAGGTGTTCGGTTCTGGAGGTGAAGGGCCTGTCACCGGCCGGTGTGAGCACAGCCGAACCGGAGCGAAGCTTGAGGGGACGCCGGAAAGCCAGGCCCCTTCATGAGCGGCTCAACCATCAGCCAAAGAGGTAGTCCGTTTAAGCCTCTATCGTCACGGATGTTTCGTCAATGTGGCCGTTGGGTGAGTCATGCTCAGCGGAGCGTCACATACTCCCACGTCTTCACGACTTCCAGCACTTGACTTCCCCCCCCCCCCCCCCCCGATGCGGGGGGGGGGGGGGGGGGGGGGGTTGATTCTCAACTGAAACTCAAAGCTCCGCCTCTCCCGAGGCTCCTGACGCACAGCGTCGACGACGCTCGTCTAAGGTCCAAGGTCACACCAAGGTTAAGATGAGGTGTCAGGGATTGGTTAGTCTCCAATCGCTGGTAGGGAGATGAACGGACTACACGGACGCAGAGCGTCAACACAAACAGGACCACACACACACACACACACACACAAAAACACACACACACACGTGCACACAGCTGCACTACACTGACCTGGGTCAGCCCTGAATTCATCGCGGAAGCTAGGACGTGCACACGGCCTGCCCTGGTCTGCTCCGTTGTGGGCTTGTTGTGAGGAAAGTCAGGCATCAGAGTGAGGTGATAAAAAAAACACATGTACTCACGGCAAACACACGCAACGTGCGCTACAGGACAACACCAGACACGCAAGCACGGCAGAACCACGCGAGCACACAGGTACACCCTCTGTGGGTGATGGAGAGGCTACCGGAGCCACTGTGGTTTTATCCGTTTGTTGATCAAGGAATGTGATCCTAAAATAGGTCCCGCTACACACAACACATGGTGCAACACAACACGCCACAGCAGCAGAGGAAGACACGAAACAAACACACAACCTATGGGGAAAGGGTACATCCGATGGCATCATCTTATTGTGCATTGAGCCATAAAGAAATGCGTACACAATCTGTATTTCCCGGAACCTTCAGCAAGTAGCCGCTTGCCAAATACTTGAGGTTTCTGCTGAAAGAATCTCAGACAGCGGCAGCAACACGTAGGGCTGCTCAGAGGTCCGTTGGGACGTGTGGTGATGTAACACACACACACACACACACACACACACACACACAGAACCAAGACACTCTCTCTCGTTCCCCCCTCTACCGCCTCCCTCTCACTCACCAGAGCATGCTACTGCGCGCACACACACACACACACACACACACACACACACACACACACCAAGAAACTCTCACTCTCTCTTCCCCTCTCCCACCCACCCACCCCCCTCTCCCACCTCCCTCCCCGGAGCCTGCTACCGCTCGCACGCGCTGTGGAAGCTGGACGACTGCCAGCTCTGAGACGATGCGCCCGTCGGGCTGGGTCCCGGACCCACGCGGGCAGCAGCGCCGGGGGAACGGGCCCGTCTGAGGGGTGGCGGGGGAGATGGGGAGGGAGAGAGGGAGGGCGGCTGTTCACTTACAGACGATCTCGGAGCGTGTGCGTTCGGCCCTGGACTGCTTGTTGGTGGAGCGGATGGTGTGTCTCACTGCAGAGAGGGGCTGTGGGGGGGGGCGGGGAGAGAGGGAGAGATTAAACAAGGAAATTCAATAAGTAAACCTTTAAAAATACACTCGCCACCAGTAAACACTTGAGCTAAAATTTTTCCCTTTGAACTGGATCATATCTTAGGTAGAACGACCTTGGGTTCTCCGGGCCATTGTTCCTCTTTAACACAAGGGATTAAGTCAGTGACGATATAATACGTTTCTTCCCAGAGCTGCGTGTGTGAGAGTCGCTGCTGGCGGGACTACAGAGCACTGCTCTTCATCCACCATGCTGAAGACGAAGAGTTTGCTGTGCTGATACGACGATGCTTCGCAGTCCAGACCCTCAGCCGGCCTGCTGAGACCGGCCTACTTAGACCTAGTTATAGATATAATGTCTGCGGGAGGCCTTCTACATGTGTAGATACAAAAAGGTGTGTCTACACGTCTGTCTGTCTGTATATCTCAGAGTCTGTGTGTATAGCAGGGACATTACAAGGAGTGTTTCAGGCTAGCATGGGAACAAATTGGGACCAAATGTTCTGGGGAGAAAAACATGTCTGAACAGGTTCTGGTGGGTGTGACCTGGGAGGGGGGGGGTTACCTCCAGGTCGTCGTCGTCCACCTCGCTAAAGGGCTGGTGGTTGTCAGGGTTGTTCATCTTGTCCAGCAGCTCCACCGCCACACGCCGGCTCAGCCCCGGCTGGCCCACAAACATATGCTGCACACACGCACACACACACACACACAGCTAAACACCACTGGATGACAGTGCTCATCACCTTGCCAATATCTTCTTTGGACCCGAGTCCATCTCGTCTAAACCTTTTTCCTGGCACAAACTGGCTGGGTAAAACCAACACGGGGCCCAAGCCAAGGCCAGCGAATAACCTCACTGGATAGGTGCAGTGATCAGAGAAACCAGTGTTGCTTTATGTGTCTCGTATATCAATCATTCCATTGGATTCACAGTGCTTTTGGTCTGCGGACATCGGGGTTTGAACCCTGGAACCTTCTGCTGGGAGCAAGGCACCCTAACCCCCTGACCCCCTGAGTAAAGGATGCAGCGGGAGGGGTTACCGAGAGAAGTTTCTCCGCCGTGGGCCTCCTCTTGGGGTTCTTGGTGAGGGACAGCTTGACGAAGTTGTGGAAGGCCGAGGACCTGGAGATGGAGAGAGAGAGGATCTGTTCATTCCTAGCTACAATAATAGTCCACCGTCAACTCGTGCAACAACCATTAACATATCACGTCGCCACACCGGCGGTCAACTCCCACGGCACGTGCAAAAGTACCTGCTGGCTGCACGCTCACGAGTAACACTCTCAAAGTAATACAACTAAAAGAATAGAGGCGCCATCAAATTAAACTTAACAGAGCTTCAGAGTCACTACCGTCTCCTTTAACCCGCCACTCCATCGTGCTCTGCGTTTTGGAGCCCTCTTAGCTATTTTCCCGATGACATTCCCTCCTGCAGTACACGGTCCAAAGACACATTCCCCGATGCGATGCACATTCCAAATTCACCGCTAGATTTGACAATAACTTCGGACAAGGCTCACTGTTTCCACATTTCAAGCGCCGTTTTTTTTTTTAAAGACGTGCTTGGCGAATACACTTTGTGGTGTGCCGTTTCAATCCCAGAAGTATTAAATCTAAATGTCCCGAGTGTTTACAGGGCCAGCGCTGCTCAGGAGATGCACACCTTCTGCCCTGTCGTTCCTCAGTGGTTTTGAGTTACGGTTTATTATCAGTACAGACGACTTAGCACCTCCCGCTGAAGGCAGAAGGACTTCTCCTCTCCAGGAATGCCTTGACGTACAGGTTTCCAACGCCTCCCAAAACCGTCACAACCATTTTATAGACCCTTTCATACAGAAAATGATATCATACTATGCATTGTTCAGCATATAATGCATTTTGAAGGGGTGCGCACAAGGTGATTCATATTTAAATGTCTTCAGAAGACTCGACCTTCCAAGGCTCACCATTTGGGTTTGTCTTTTAGCTTGGGGGGCTGGAAGCTGCTCTTTGACATCAGGAACAAGGCTCTGCAGAAGAAAATGGAAAATAGGTTTTATTAGTCTAAAAAACATCGCAAATAATTATTTAATTCATTCTAAATCCACCGATTAGAATGTGCCCTTGAGCTAACACTCACATGTACGTTTTTATTTATTTATGAATCTATTCCCAGCATCATCTCTAGAAAGTGCAAATATTTCCTGGTCCCTACAACACACACACATTACAATGGGACGCTAATCAAAGAACCCTACGAAACATAACAAAATACAAAAGCAGGAACTGCACGCAGGCTGAGGAAGCTCTTGGGGGGGAGGGGGGGGGGGGGGGAAAGAGTACCTCATAGGGTGGAGGTCGAACATGGGCGGCTGCAGCTCCGCCAGCTCGATGGCGGTGATGCCCACGGCCCAGATGTCACACAGCTGGTTGTAGCCACCATTCTTCTCCACCGCCGCCACCTCGGGAGCCATCCTGAACACATGACCCGCAGCTCATTACCAACTGATAATTACACATTACTAATGAGTAAATACTCATCCTGATCACATGACCAGCAGCTCATTACCAACTGATAATTACACATTACTAATGAGTAAATACTCATCCTGATCACATGACCCGCAGCTCATTACCAACTGATAATTACACATTACTAATGAGTAAATACTCATCCTGATCACATGACCAGCAGCTCATTACCAACTGATAATTACACATTACTAATGAGTAAATACTCATCCTGATCACATGACCCGCAGCTCATTACCAACTGATAATTACACATTACTAATGAGTAAATACTCATCCTGATCACATGGGAGGGGGGGAGGACATGATCAGCTGCTTATTCCCAAAGATAACTGCTAATTACTCATCTCTTATTAGAGAAAACTAAATGCTAATTTCACATTACTTACTGCTAATGACATTACTTTTTAGTAAATACTCATCCTAAACAGAAGGGGCCAATTAAAAAACACATTCCATCCACTTAATTTATCATACACCTCATAGTGCCAAAAACGATCTATTTGCCAGGAACATGCGGGGGGAGGGGATATAAGGGAGTTTCTATGATCTATTTTTAACCATTAAGGCTCAAAGTCAGACAATATGACTCATAAAAGATCAAAGTTCACAGCCCTCGCATCACCATGAGGTCATTACTGAGCCATCCTCAAGAAGTGGACCTCTCTCCCCCAGGCCAGAGCTGCCTGGTCCTGAGCCTATGGGCCATTGTTCACCTGGCGGAAATCTGGGCCCTAGAAAATGATAGCTGGGTTGGGGAAGTGAATGCGATGGCCACTAGGATGAATGGGAACCACTTACCAGTAAGGTGTTCCAATGAAGGACTTCCTCTTAGCGATGGTAGCGGTTATTTTGGCGGCCACCCCGAAGTCGGCTGAAACATGGAGCAGTGGGGCATTTGAGATGACGTATCGACACAAACACACACAATTATGATCTAAATGTATTATTACTATAAGACTTGTACTTGTGTTTTATTTTGGTACTGTGTACTTAGGGCCATATGAAATCCGTTTTATTTTTTTCCAAATTCCGTTTTGTTTTTTTCCAAATTCCGTTTTTTCCGTTTTAATTTTCATTAATTCCGTTTTTACACTTAAAATCATCAGAACGAGTGTCAAATAAGTGCCAACGAATACAATTTAATCAGATAGAAGACTACATTTATTAAAACATCACAATATTGCACTGTTTTTAGTGCTTCAAATAAAAACATGACATAAATATTAAAGTGCTTATAAACTATTTTTTTATAAACTCAAAGTGTTGTTTGAAGGGGCGTGCCCTGGCTACGGCGTTCATTGTTTTTCATATGGATTTTGGACTTCAAGTGGTCATCGCACGTATCTTTGCGTTTCCAATCGATAGTATGTTGACATATTCTACAAAACACCTGAGTGATAGAAGTGTTTTGGATATTGTTCGGCTCTGAATTTGGGGTTAGAACCGAATTACGGGCGCTTCAACTTCTTCTTCGGCTTCTTGTTAGGAGCGGGACCTATTGTTTGCGTGGTGGACCGGGGATTTTTTTTTAACATTGTTGTGCGAGTGACTGCTAAACATTCAGTGACGTTAATGTCACCTGTGTTGTTTCCCTTTTCCCTCGAAACTGAATTTCACCAAAATAATGGCGAATTCCGCTGCATTCCGCTGCATATTGTAAATGTGACGTCTGATGTGCCTTGTCCCTGTTGCATGTTATATGTGCTGAAAAACAGGAACCTGCTGGAAATCAGTTATTTTACTAAGACAGGCCCGTTTTAAATTGTAACTTTGTTACTTTTAATACTTTCCTGCTTAATAAAATAAAAAAAAAATAAAAAAATAATAAAAAAATATTATCAGTTGATTCCGTTTTTATTGTCCAATTCCGTGATTCCGTCCGCGTTTTCGTTATCGCGGATTTCATAGGGCCCTATGTACTGCTGTCAATCTTGGCCAGGTAGAAAAAAACCTACCTGGCCAAAATAGATTTTAATCTCAATGAGACTAAACCGGGTTAAATAAAGGATATAATAATAATTACGCGTGCGCAACCACACACACTTACCTAGCTTTACGTCTCCATAGTCTGTTAGGAGTATATTGGCCCCCTGTTCGACAAAACAAAAAGAAACAAAACACATTATAGTTAAATGCCCCGACTTGAACCAACAGCCCATAACAGAGAGCCTGTTGGGTAAATAAACAGACACATGCTTTGAAAACACAGATGCTTACCACTAAAGGGAAGCAACCAGAGTGTGTTGGGTTTCATAAGCTCAGCGGAGCATGGTAGCCATCTCGAAATTGGGTTAATAATATTGCAACGATGGCAATGGGGCTTGTGTTATTAGCCTCCCTCATGTATCATTAGCAGTGGGGTTAGCGTGGCTAGCCCCATGCCTCACTAGCTGTGGAGTTAGCGTGGCTGGTTAGCCTGGCTAGCCCCATGCCTCACTAGCTGTGGAGTTAGCGTGGCTAGCCCAATGCATCACTAGCTGTGGAGTTAGCCTAGCTAGCCCAATGCATCACTAGCTGTGGAGGTAGCCTGGCTAGCCCAATGCATCACTAGCTGTGGAGTTAGCCTAGCTAGCCCAATGCATCACTAGCTGTGGAGGTAGCCTGGCTAGCCCAATGCATCACTAGCTGTGGAGGTAGCCTGGCTAGCCCAATGCATCATTAGCTGTGGAGTTAGCCTGGCTAGCCCAATGCATCACTAGCTGTGGAGTTAGCCTGGCTAGCCCAATGCATCATTAGCTGTTGAGTTAGCCTGGCTAGCCCAATGCATCACTAGCTGTGGAGTTAGCCTGGCTAGCCCCATGCCTCACTAGCTGTGGGTTTGCGTGGCTAGCCCAATGCCTAACTAGCAGTGGGGTTAGCCTGGCTAGCCCCATGCATCATTAGCTGTGGAGTTAGCCTGGCTAGCCCCATGCCTCACTAGCTGTGGGTTTGCGTGGCTAGCCCAATGCCTCACTAGCAGTGGGGTTAGCCTGGCTAGCCCCATGCATCACTAGCTGTTGAGTAAGCCTGGCTAGCCCCATGCATCACTAGCTGTTGAGTTAGCCTGGCTAGCCCCATGCATCACTAGCCGTGAGAAAGATGTACTCTGTTTCTGTTGGCCCCGTCCGACTGACACAGGAAACAGGAAGCGTGCTCTGTGCAGCGGCTGGAGCAGAGATAACGAGCCCAACCGTGACCTCCGGTATCAACACTGGCCTCACGTGGCCACAAGACGCGAGGGAGGGCGCCAGGCCGGATCATGTGCTCTCACTCGTCATCGAGGATTCACAAACGGATTTGCTCACATTCTCACTCCCCCGGTTTCCACACACACCGCGGCCGTCGACCGATGACCGATGACCCGGCCAGAGATACGGCGCCCGGGATCGGCTGTGTCAACACACAAGGCCGACCCAGGACTGGGACATATATGGGCGTGCTGGTTCAGAAGTGATTCACTGTTTATCCTGTCGGTCATCAGCACGGTGGACCAAACTAGAGTGTATTTTTAAAAGCGGCCTCATTAAGGAGCAGGGGAGGCAGACCGCGACTGCACCCCGAACCTCTCGGCCCCAGGGTCAAACAGTCCAAACACCCCCTATTTATTACAGTCTGTTCCGCTAAGCTCTTGTCTCGTCGTCCGTCTGCTACGGCTGTAATAATGATGGACTATTGGAGATCACAGTCGCAGCGCTTTACAGAGAAGGGGGGGACACAGTGGGTGTAGCACCCACTGGGAGCCGGTAGTGAACCAGTAACCGTTGTGATACGTGCATGAGGGTGGTTCGCTGTACCTTGATGTCTCGGTGCATCTTGCCCTTGATGTGCAGATATCCCAAACCCTGTGAAGAGGAGAGTCTTTTAATGAGGACCGACAGGGTTTAAATGGACGTAAAAAGCCTACAAACGAATACGTTATCATCCATCAATGGTGAGGCAGAATTTTCTTTACGATGAGATCATTTAAAATCGTCTGTAAGTGAACATTGCTTTTAGGTTTTATTGTGAGTCACTTTCAGTCGCACTGTTGATGAATGATGAGGTTTTCTGAAAGACTGAATATTGATATTCAATACCAAGAAGATTGAGCAAAGGGTTTTCAAAACACCTTACCTGTAAAGTCTCCCTGGAGACGTATGCTATCTGAACCTCAGACAGAGGTCCGGTCACTGTAACACACACACACACATATTAATACAGAATGACAGTTGACATCGAGCCAAGACATCATAACACACTGGAAGGTTCTCCGCAGTCTCTGGTGTCTCCGTGTGATCCTGAGAGCAGCTCACCGTGGTAGATGTCCTGCAGGGACCCTCCTCCGCAGTACTCCATGCAGATCCACAGCTTCTCCCGGCTGCAGCAAACGAGAGAGACAGAGAGGTCAGAGGGACCCCTGTTCAGCAGAGACAACCGCGGGGTGTGACCCCAGACACAGAAGCCAACGCAGAGAGTCTGGTCGCAAAATAAATACAGACAAGGTATGATTGATGCCAACATACAGTAGAATTGACCCCCACACACAGAGGGAAGGATCCCCCACACATAGTGGGATGGAACCAAACTCAGTGGGATTGAACCCCCGCACACATTGGAATGGAACAAAACTCAGGCCGATGGACCCCCAACACTACGTGAGATGGAACCCCCCCCCCCACACACACACACACAACGGGATAGAACCAAACACACTGGGATTGAAAAAAAAACACTGGGATTGAACCCCCACACACAGTTGGATTGAACCCCCACACACACAGTGGGATGGAACAAAGCACACAGTGGGATGGTACCAAAAGCGCAGTGGGATGAACCCCAAATTTAAAGAGGGATTGAACCACACACACACAGTGGGATGGCACCCAACTTAAAGAGGGATTGAACCACACACACAGTGGGATGGCACCCAACATAAAGAGGGATTGAACCACACACACACATACAGTGGGATGGAACCCAACATAAAGAGGGATTGAACCACACACACACATACAGTGGGATGGAACCCAACATAAAGAGGGATTGAACCACACACAGTGGGATGGAACCCCACACACAAGCAATCGAGTCAAATCTCTAAAATAAGCCAACCATTTCATTTAAAAAATCCAATATCACTGACGTTTAGGGATTAAATCCTTCACGAGACAATGCTGTAATAGTGATCCAAACCTCTACATATTCTGGTGACCCCCATTTCTTTCCACAAGAAACTATTCCCAGGCTCAGCTTCCACACACACACACACACACACACACACACACACACACACACACACACACACACACACACACACACACACACACACACACACACACACACACACACACACACACACACACACACACGTTAACCAACCACTTCTGAGGGTGTATTCTCGTTAAACCTGCTGGAGGCCAAAAGACGGCGGGCGGGCTGGTGGCTCCTGCTTCCTCTGCTGATACCAGTCTACAGCCCCGCCGCCAGGCCCCAGAGGGCCCGCGTCCTGGCAACGAAGGGCCCCCGTCAGCAAACATGACTGCCGTGTTCTCGCACGCGTTGGCTCAGAAGCCTCAAGGAAAATACTGTCACGACATTTATTATTGACTGTTGATTCCCAGAAGAGGTTTAACTCCCGGAAGGGTTCTTACTTCACAAATTCTGACTTCAGTAAGAGTGGAAAAACTCCAGAAAGAGTTCCAGTTACAGTAAGATTACTTACTTCAGGACAAGTTCCAGCTACAGGAAAATCCTAACTTAAGAAGAGTTCTTACTTTATTTAGGATGAGTTCCAACTACAGGTGGAGTTTTAACATCAGGAAGAGTTCTACCACCAGGAATAGTTCAAACACCAGGAAGAGCTCCAACATTTGGCATGATATAACCCTAGGATACGCCTCACAGTTTGAATGCTACTAGACAACAATGGAATAGGGAATGAGGGAAGAGCAAACTGCGATCCAGAGCTGGGATACTTTCCATACGAGTGTAAACAGTTCATTCGGTTCACTGAGTATTCAAAATCACTCAAACCACAATTGATTCCTCAACTCTGAGCATTTTCCAAAACAAGATTTGAAGAGGTTGAGTGTAGCAGTATCCCATGTACATAACGGCAGCCAAGGAAGGAAGAAGGGAAGAGCAAAGATGGAAGGAAGATAAAATAATTGAGGGTAAATGGAAAAAAACAAAAGAAAGAAATACAGAAGAGAAAAGAATGAAGGAAGAGAAAAGCAAGGACAGAAAATTTACAAAATAATGGGAAGAATATGAAATGGGTGAGAGTGACCCAGTGAAGGACTGGATGAAAGAACCACGCATTGGTCGCAGGGGATCTTACCACAGGTAGCTCCCGAAGTAGGCCACGATGTTGTGGTGCATGCACTCCTTAACCATGAAGATCTCCTGCTGGATGATGGAGAAGTCATCGCCTGTGAGGAGAGAGCATTCAGAGATTAATAAGTTATGCCTTTAAATATTATAATAATAATAATAATAATAATAATAATAATAATAATAATAATACTACATGCCATTTGATGGAGCCTTTCATCCAAAGTACTTCCACATAAAATAGTAATAGTATACATAATACATCGAGCGCAAACATTCTTAGCACGGGCGCATCCAGCGGTAGAAAATGTATTAGTTCATTTATTAATGAAATAATAAAGACGGGTGCTGACTGGTGTTGTAAAAAGTAAATGTTCCTCTCCTATATGACCTTTATCATCAGCTGCAAGGACAATACATCGAATCGATCACCGTTTGTTACATATTTAAAATGTCAAGTTTCATTGCAAAATAGGACACAGACTGGGTCACTTCAGCGACTCAACAGCGTTATCATGAGGTCATACATTCGTTGTTCAAACTTAATGCTGATGTTACTGGAAGATCTACTACTGCATATAAATAGCAAATGGTACTTTTTTCAAATGTCACACGCAGAATTTAACACTTTTTATATTTAGGGCATTCAGAAGACGCTCTTATCCAAAGCGACTGACAATAAGTACATTGTTCAGAAGAAGAGAAACAACATATCGCTGTCGGTACAGTAAAACCAAGTGCCGAGCACTAACAATAGCTAGGTAAACCCATTCCTGTATACAACAAAGACAGCTAAGATAAGATGATACCCAACGCCAAGTACTATTTTTAAGTGCCAGGAGGTACAACATACAATTAGTGCCTCAGCGGGGTGTGTGTGGTTAGGGGGGTGATAGGGTAGGCTATGCAGAGTCTAGGTGAACTCTGAACACCTTTCATATCCTTATATATCCAATATAAAGTCTTAAGTCATTCTAGTTTTTCGTTTTTTTTATCCATTACTCAACCTAATGATTTTGGCAACAGCTAACTGCTCCTCATTAGCATACCTAGTGTCGCACCCAACCCTAGGCCAAAAGCTGTACCATGGGCGTGTCAATAACACAGAAAAGGAACATAATGTGCTTTGAAAAATAGCAGAGTGCTAACACACATCCGATCAATTAGGGAGCTAGCGCAGTGCTAAAACACGTGCTATCAGTAGGAAGCTAGCGCAGTGCTAACACAGTGCTATCAGTAGCTAGCTAGTGCAGTGCTAACAAAGTGCCATCAGTAGGAGGCTAGTGCAGTGCTAACACACATGCTATCAGTAGGAAGCTAGCACAGTGCCAACACACGTGCTATCAGTAGGAAGCAGTTGAGACATGAAGTATGTAAGGCCAGCTGCTATCAATTGAGAAGTCAAGACAAGGTCCTGGAACACATTTTCTCGCCATCTCTCTCAATCAAACAAACACACACGCACAAAATTGGCCCACTAACAATTGTAAATGCAGACTCTACTCTACACCCAAAAAATCCAAGGGAATCTCTTGACACATTTAGAAACAGAGGAGATCTGTCAGCAGAAGCAGTCAGCTTCCAAACCACGACCAATGAAAAGCAGAGGCTGTGACAGCCGCGAAGAATCTTCGATCAAATGACCACAAACTGGTCTTCACCCAGACTAAACAACCTCCCTCTAGTTTTGGCCTTTACAGTTGGACTCCTCATCGTGGACATTCTGAATCAAGTCTACCCCCCAAGATTATTCATTAGAAAATGTTTATCCGTTTGTCAATACAGTGATGCCTGGTTTCCTGTGTGGGAGTAGTAAAGTTGTAGGGAGACCGTATCTGATCGTACGGTCTGATATTTGTTTAATCTTAGAGGGCTCATGTCCACCGAAGACTTACAAAAACTTGTACATGCCTTTATCACTAGTAAGCTTGATTACTGCAATGGTCTCCTCACAGGTCTTCCAAAACAAACTCTGAGGAAGCTTCAGCTTGTTCAGAATGCTGCTGCTAGAGTTCTAACAAAGACCAAAAAATTTGATCATATTACACCAATTCTGAAATCGTTACATTGGCTTCCTGTAGGTCAGAGAATTGATTTTAAAATCATGTTGCTAACCTATAAATCCCTACATGGTTTAGGCCCAAAATATTTAACTGATATGCTTCCACTACATCAGCCTTCCAGACCACTAAGATCCTCTGAGACCAATCTGTTAATTATCCCCAGAGTAAACACAAAACATGGGAAAGCAGGATTTAGTTACTATGCAACAAATAGCTGGAATAAACTCCCAGAGGATTTAAGACTTGCCCCAACTCTGAGCACCTTTAAAACAAGACTGAAGACTTTTATGTTTGCAATAGCTTTCTGCTAAAATCTTAAATACATTGCACTTTCTAAAAAGCTTTTTTAACTTTGCCTTTATTTTCTATTTTAATACTAAAATGCCTTTTTCTATTTTAACCATTTCTTTGCATATGTTTTTCTTTTACTTATCTATTATTTTATTTTATTGTATGACAATGTTTATATGTGAAGCACTTTGAGTCTGCCTTGTGTATGAAAAGTGCTATATAAATAAAGTTGCCTTGCCTTGCCTAATCATCTTTTGGACCGTCGGCAGATACCCTAACCTAACCACCAATAGATCAGTCTGATCCTGCACTTCACTAGCAACTGTGTTTCTGCACATTTAGCATTTCCCTGCAGAAGAGTCCGGTGCGATACCAACATTAGATGGCCAGCTGCAGATCTGTGATAGCTCTGACTTTAAACATGGGGCTGTCGTCTTGTGGAGTGGAATGAGGGGGGAGTAGAGAAATGACTGAGTTCAAGGATGGTCCCATGAGAGTCTGAATCTAAGTCTGGAGTGGTAAACAAGCAGCCTTGTGTGTGTGTGTGTGTGTGTGTGTGTGTGTGTGTGTGTGTGTGTGTGTGTGTGTGTGTGTGTGTGTGTGTGTGTGTGTGTGTGTGTGTGTGTGTGTGTGTGTCTCTCTCTCTGGCTATTGCATTCCGCTGTACTCTAGATAGAATGCATTCCGTAAACCCAGAGGTTCCGGGCAATTTGACCATTCAAGGCCTTTGACGTGCTACAAGTGTTTGGTGTCAAGCCAGGAGTACTGTACACCTCCAGGAACAGCGGGCTGGGGCGTACACTGGAGGTGGGTCCCACCTTTCACCTTAGAGAAATGTATGTTGACACAGAATGTTTGAACTTGTGTTACGCAACTCGAAAGTCTGAGGCAGAGGTCACTTGTTTTGTGGACGCTGCCGATAGTCGATGACATCAGGGCTATGGAGGTAAACATGCCTTCAGAGACGCTGCCGGAGGTATACACCAGCGTTAATATTCTGAACGTCACCCAATGTCTTGGGAATGAATAGTGAATCAACACACACACACACACACACACACACACACACACACACACACACACACACACACACACACACACACACACACACACACACACACACACACACACACACACACACACACACACACACACTAGACCTCAACCGGATCATCATGTCTAAGGTCACGTGGTGGTTATGAACTCTGCAGAACTGCTGGGCATTAAGTGTGGTCACCAGTGCACACAGCTAGTCGCTAGCAGCAGAGCTGCAAATGGGGGAATGGGAGTATTTCACCGAGCGGCCATCTTGGTTCAAACGACCAGCCGGGTGGGGGAACTGAATGCGTAATCCGGCGTCAAGTGGCTGCTAGGTGAATAAGGCCCATTGTACCAGCAGATGAGTTGGTCCGGGTGGAACATGGGGTTTGCAAAAGGCTCATGCAGAACCTTAGCGGGGGAGGTCCTGTAATGAGAATACATCCAGTCTCACTTGAATGCATTTAATTGCGATGTTTTCGGGAGGCCTGTAATCCGCACATCTGGATGTTTTTTGTAATCCGGAAAGAACCGGCTCCAGGGAGATTAGCACCTCTGGTACGAGTCACGACCAGTCCCAGTACAGCGCACCATTCAGCTCTACTGGACGCCAGAGAACAGAATTACCCTTTGGACCGGGGCAGGGGAGAGATGGACGACCCGCCGTGTTCACATTGGTGCCCGTTTTATAAAGCTATTATAAATCATTTAATCAGTTTGATTGTCATTATGAGAATCAAATGGTACAGTCCAATTAGATTAGATTAGATACAACTTTATTCATCCCCCATGGGAGAAATATGTTTGTTGCAACAGCCCATGATCAATGAATATAATCAGACCTCGTCGAGTGTTTCAAGTGTGACGTTTGGTCGCCACCCAAGCGTCTCACAGTGCTGCGGTTCAATATGTTTTTCTCGTATGGTTGACCACATTGGGTGTGAAACCTAGTGGGCTGGGGCTAAGCAGTGGCTAACCAGGGCCGTGTTCATGCTAGCTCTACCTGTTCAGATAGACACACTAACATACTGGGTTGGGGCTAACCAGTGGCTAACCAGGGCTGTGTTAATGCTAGCTCTACCTGTTCAGACAGGCACACTAACCTACTGGGATGGGGCTAACCAGATGCTAACCAGGGACTTACAAGGGGCGTGTTAATGCTAGCTCTACTTGTACAGCTAGACAGGACTGCATCAAAGCAAACGGCCATAACTACTGGTTTCTGCCAAACTATTCAGAGTAAAAGCCTACATGAATGGTTGTCTATAGTTTGAGTTCTTCTGCATCTTCCTGTGGTAGTCGCCTCTGAACAATAACACCTCTGTTAACGATCTTTTAACACAGAATCATCGTACCTAGAGGCAAAGAAAAGTGCCAGATACATTAACCTCAAGATTTGAGGTGACAACCTACATCCTGTTGAAGAGAACACCGGCAAAGGCCAGTCATTATGGTTAGGGGCTGCACTGTGGATGTTTTGCTGTATTTAAACCTGGAAGGTATGATGATATACTAAGGATGCACATCCTCAGTTCATGTTGGCCTTAACCAATAAAGATTATGGTTCTCACTTTTACAGGGTGAGGGTTAAGTATAGTGACCATGTAACGCCAGGTCCGTGGTAGCACTCTAAATATCAGAACAAAGACATCCAATATTGAATCCATTAATCATACAGCTCTAGTGGTTTGAGTTTCGATGCTTGAGACAAACATCTGCTAGATGTGATGAGGATCTGAACTGCGCTGAACCGTTCCCTACGAGACTGATCGCTTCCCGTCCGCTGTGTCACCTCCTACTAGCAGCGGCAGCAACACGTGTGTTCTGTGTGGTGCTGAAACGCCTCACCACAGAACGGGTAAAGGCTTAGTTATGGTTCCACGTCGACGCCACGCGGGGGGTATTACGGACTCATTACATCCTTGCGGACCCTCCTTGCATCCACCGCCAAGGGCCTGACGTGCGCCTCCCAAAAATTGTAGCCTTGCATCGAGGCGACGCAGAACGCAGAACCAAAACAGGTTCGCGACTGCGTGGTCACTGCGTTGCGTCAACGTTGAACCATAACCAAGCCTTATAACTGGAGGCCGTAGTCTTCTGAGTCGTCCCTCCAAAACGAGGCAACAGCTAGCGCGTGCAGGACGCCGTCTGGACCGTACGGCTACGGGCACCGTGATGTGCTGTGTTAGGAACCAGAAGCCTGCTTGGCAAGGCCCTTTGTTGGTTTTTATAGCCACCTTACCGTCAGTCCAACGCCTGGCAGTGATCAGGCCGCTCAGCTACTTCCCCCGCAGGGCATCCAGTGCGTTCCCTAAGCTGATGCCTGCGATCACCTAATGGCTCCCACATGTTACAAAAGGCCTTGTATTATTTATTAGCTACAGCGCAAGCTATCGGGGGGGGGGGGCCAGAAGTTCCTGTTTATGAGTCAATGATACTTCAGCAAAACACCTTTTACAGAGATCCTAATGGTTGCATTGCAGAAGCACGTTATTAAGTCAATGTGGGGAAGCTTCACGGCCTAGGGCATGTTTCAGCTTCAACTGAATGTATGATTCACCTTTATGTCGTTTCAGTGGCATAAAGGACAGCTAGGCGTGAGCAGATCTGCTCAGTCATCGTGGCTAACCCACAAACACCAATGGGATGTAATCGGCTGTTCGACAGGCCCGCCCGTTTCGATTAGGTGAACCAATCACTGGCGTTTGGCAGCCTTCATCAGATAGCCCCACAGCTTTCATAATTCACTTAGGAATGTGGCATCCATACCACACATCAGAGGCGGAACCAAACGTTGGTCTAAATGAGGAGTTCACAGGTCCCCACTTCAACCTTTCCGTGGTGCTCTGCGGGGCCTCGTCTGTGTCAACGACACTCCCCCTCCTGGTCCAACCGGTTGGGTCCCTGGGTCCACCCTAAGGTGTTTACTGCAAGGATGGCAGCGGAGCAAAGCATGCTGGGAGGTGACATTCCTGTTCAAACAGGATGCACAGGGTTGGGCCTCTGGAGAGCAAGTCGATTTGTAATGTTGATGAGGATAATAATACTCATATCCATAATAATAATAACCATTGATTTTTATAAATGCCTTTCTGCCCAAGGATCTGGAACACCACCCAAAGGCCTGGAGGAGAAGGTCTACAAGAAAGATCTGTCGTCTGAAGACATACACCTGCTTTAGGAGACAGTGCCAACAGCCATGGGCTTCTGAAAGCGATAAGCGTCTGCTGTGTGTGTGTGTGTGTGTGTGTGTGTGTGTGTGTGTGTGTGTGTGTGTGCGTGCGTGCACACTATCTCTACTGCGTCTACCTCCAACTTCCCCTTATCGTGGGGAGGTTATAAAACCTGTGCCTCAGCGTTCTTCACTGCAACTTGCGGCTAAGCTGGATGATCTTCTGTGACTTGTGCGCGTAAACAACCCATCAGTTCCTGAACCTCTGCGTCTGCAAGGGAGACCACATCCTGGACGCACCGAGGCATAGCCTGTTGTTGTCACACCGTTGGCTTTCGTTTGTGAATAGTGTTTGTGGTCCACCGATATAGATTGAGTTACTTTAACATATTAAATACATCTGTGGATGTCTTTGGGGATAAACGTTTATAATAATGTATCCATCTGTAAATATTGTACATTTGTTCCTTTTTTTTATAATAATAATAAATGAAATTTATATAGCGCTTAATATGGTACTCTAAGACGCTTAAAGGTTTTAATGTGAATGTGATTTGTGTTATTATATTTACAGCGTAATTTGTATAATTTTCTCTCAGCTTTTTTTCCACTGTCCTTTAGTATTGCTAGGACACCCAGGCTACCCCTTGAAGATAAAAAAAAGTGTTCACATCTCGAAGCTCGAAAGCTCTGACTGAGGGAAGTGTCACTGCAGCATCTCAACGTGTCAGCGGAGTGATCATCTCCGTGTCCAGATAAGAGGACAGGTCGTTAAGATCTGAGTACCATGATGTAAGCTGAAGCCATTCTACTTAGCACCCCCTTTCTCCTCCACCAGTATCATCCTTCTCCTCCTCACGGTGACGATGAGGCCGCGAGCGACAGAGACACACTCGAGGAGGGAATCTCACGGTTTAATGTCGGGTAATCCTCCAGGCTTTGTCTGGGGGGCCTGGGGCCAAAACCCACCAGTAATCCCTCTAATCTGGCCAACGGTAGCTCCGTCACTGGGTCACCACTTTACTAGCATCACCAGCACCATACAACACCCACCCGCATAGCAACCATCAACCACATCCCCACCATGAAACTGCTACAGTGTGGTCAACGGCACCACAACCACTACAGATCATTGGTAGGTAGAGAGCGACCTGAAAGGTCTTCCCCCAGGACCACCAGAGATCCTGTGCGACCATTAACCTTTCCCCCGCAATAGTTCTAGTGAGAGCTCCACACACAATACTTTTACTTACATTTAAATAAATGATTATACGAGAACATTTTCTTCCTGGAAGGACAAAAGTATCTACACAGCTTTAGTTGTTTGTATTTAACAATTATTTTTTCTATAACTTGCACACACTTCGAAATATAGACCTAACTTATTGACTTTAGAGTCGTTTATCATTGTTTGTTGTTGACCGGTCATCCCAATCCCAGGGCCCACACACAGCCCAGACTCAAACCAACGGCCTTTATCCAACCACTCCGTTGCCTCTCGCCTGACCCATTCGGCAGAAAAGTTGCATTGAAACAAACCCAAAGATTACTGCCAACTACAGAGTAGCGTGAAAGTGCTGCACTTGCTCGAGATAAGTCTACTTAACATCGGGTGCCGCTAGTCTCGTGGCGCTAGTTCGCACCTCCCACGAACACACCGCGCTGATTCGCCGGTTATTTGCGAGCAGCACGCAACCAATCAGAGGCTCAAGTCCTCACGACGCCAACTCTCTCAGACTTTGCATGTTGATTCGGACCAGACACCGCCCGCCTGGTTCCAAAAGCTTCCAACACAGCTGAACACACCGAACAGATTTGTTCCCGTACTCGTCCGAGTCTCCACCGAATGCTTCAGATGGCCAACGGTTGGGCCAGTGTTTTCCACGCTTAACATTAACAGCAATGGACATTTTGGAGAACCAAAACGTGTGTTGCATTCTCTCCGTTAGGCCATCGACAAGGAGCAGGAGGACACTTACCTGGTTCCAGTTTTATAATCTTCACGGCAGCCAGCTCTCCCGTTTTGATGTTTCGCGCCTGAAAAACAAAACGGCCATCATCAGTGACTGACGCAAGTCTCAACCCATGTAACCCGTGTGAGACTAGCTTAGGGTACATGAACGATGAGCTTCATCGGAACTGAAGATAAACCTGAACTGTAATGTAACACGATGCACTGTTGTGACACGAGCCACAGGTTTGATCAACAACAACCACAAGAGCCCTGTTTCATTACAGTTATCTTAGAGATACTTAAAGGTTGGGTATGGAATTCTCTTTTTTGCAAAATTACTTGAAATCCTTATCATAACCCACTTACAGCCACTGAGTTAGAAATACTGACATGAAAATTAAACAAGTCAATCATCTGTGGAACGGGCAGAGCTCGAAAAACTCCAGCCAATGATTTCCAGACCCACCGAGTGTCATTGGACAGTAAGTACGTCAATCAAACAGTCGTACTGCACTCCCCCCCCCCCCCCCCCGCTACCCACGAGTGACCCCTTCGTGCACGTACTCAAAGCTCGTGACCCAAAGCAAGCTTCTGTTTGTTGTTATCCTGCGGTAACTACTGGAGCTAAAGGCTCACTCTCGCGCATCTGTGTTCGCTCGTGCATGATTGCGCGTCCATGTACTGGAATGGGTGGAGTCAGAGTCAGCGTTGAAGGAGAGGGGGTATGACGAATATTTATTATAGTCTATCCTATAATACATCTTCTCCAGCCAAGGCTGATGATTGTGGATATGAAACTCTTGATAAAAGCAGCGACTGCCAAAGCAGAACAGATAGACAGATACACATATAGACGATGAGTAGTGTTTAACGTCCAGGGAAGACATCATGAACAGAAACGAGTGTAGGAACTTCAACCCGAGTCCCTCAATCAGCAACGCAAACCATCTCCTAACCTGATTGTATTTTGCACATGACAAAGACAACATCAGAAAAACCTCTCTTTCTCGATCTCTTGCTACAACTCCTCTGCATCCATTAGTCACACCTTGCACCCAGCTCTCTGATCCGCCAGCTGATTGGATCACCGCTTTAACTTCCTGTTCAACAACATCGGTCACACAGTGGTTCAGCGCGTCGACGCTGCACTCACCCACAGAGGAGGCCCAAAGAGAGGGTTTCCTGCTGGTTCATTGCCTAGTGCAGGGGTCGGCAACCCTAGGCACGCGTGCCACCACTGGCACGGGGCAGCATTGGCTCACTTAAAAAAAGATTTATTTTTTATTTTGTTTTATTATTCAAAAAATTCACAGCACAATGCGGCATCATTGTGCTGCCGCATATGGGACATATGTAATTATAATTTGTAAGCCCGTGTTGCAAATATAACAACCAAAAAAACATTTAAAATGTTGATGCATGATTGTGGACTATATGAAAATAGTACAATTACAGGTCTTCTGGAAATGTTTTTGGTCGCCGTGTCAAAATTCAGCTTCATTTTTTATATTGTTGCTTAAGGCACACTCATTAACAAAAAAAATTTCAGACTGGCACTGCATGTTGAACAGGTGGCTGACCCGACCTAGTGAAAGTGCTCCGTGCTGGGCTCCAGACCCAGGTTTGATGTGATGGAGGAGGGGAGCTGGAGGTCCGTAACCCCCTGAAACCCGGGCAGTGTAACCACCCTTCAGCTGTTCAGATGAGATACGGCGACCTCGGGTTAAGAACTGTACCCCGCACGCAGCGGTCAACATGCACGCACATAAGGCATCATGTTATGCTGTTATCTGTTGCCGTGTGTATTCTTTAATATGTTCTTACTTTTTAGCAATCCTGTGCCTAGCTTAACATCATGCCAAAGGACTACAGTTGATAATGAGCCTGCTAGCTAACACTGCCACATTTACAGAAATGTAGATTAACGTGCAGTCCTTTAGATTAAATTAAATGAAATAAGGACAACACGTGCACGCGCATACAGAGAACACATGCACACGCATACGGACAACACGTGCACATGCATACGGAGAACATGTGTGCACTCACACACACACAGACACAAATGGATATTAGTTACTAAATGCATGCTGAGTGCATGGTCTCATACGCATTTTAGGACACACCGGTGATCCAATGCAGCTAGTAAAAATGAGGATCTGCAGCAGCATCCACATGCAATTTCAACTGCTAATGTGAAACTGAAACTACCTTCAATTGTTTACACAATCTAATTAAATCATTGGCGGTAAATCATTTTTTCTTTTACACAAATACTGCTAGGAAATATGCTTAACAGCCTCTACTGTATTCCAACGTGAACTGTTGATTCGTTACCATATGACCCTATGACCCTATGACCGATCTGTTTGGCGCGTTTAAACGATTACGTGCATGTGTGTATGCACGTGGACGCGTATCAGAGTATGTTTTGTCCGGCTTATCAAACCGTCTTGACCGGCGTCAAGAAGGACTTTAACAAAACATTCAAGGGATGACAACGTAGCAGTGAATAGTTATGCAGCGTGACCTGTGTCTGTACATCTGCAGTTCCCACACATACGGGAGCAAAGAAATTCAACATTTCAGAAATGCCTCACAGGACAGACAAGACAAGAAAGCGCCCACGTACGATTTTAAATAGGCCTTTGGCTGCCTACCAGCTGCAGGGAACCCACTTCCCGTTGACAGACTGAAGACGACCTGTCTGAGGGTGACATAGGCGCTGCGAGATGACAAAAACACCCCCGCTCTAGAACATGCTCATTAACGTTCCACTGCTTGCAATGTGGCACTTAATACCTGTGTCCGTGCACACACACATACACACACACGCACACACACACACACCTCCGCGCCGTCACCTCACAACATCGACCGTAGCGGAGACATTAATGCAGGAGCGGAGAAGCGGTTTATCCAGCCCTGCTGGAAGTTGTTGCCGGTCAGGTGGCTGATGTCTCTGGGTTGCTAGATCCTCACTATGGGAACCACAGGCTGTCCTCTGAACCCAGAACTCTATATGCACTAGCCGAGTGCATATGAGCGGGTTTCGTAATGTCCACTATGCGTTTGGATGAATGTAGTATGTGGACTGCAACGATTAGTCAAATAAGCCATGTGTGGATCGACAGAAAATAAATCTAAATCCAATTTTCATAATGGATTACTTGTTTGAGGCATTTGTTGTGCACGAATAAACATTGGCTGCTTAATAACCGGTCATTGCAAATACTTGAGCCATATTATCAAACAATATATTAATTGCCTAAATGTTGTTAATGGAGTGTTGGGGGTGTACCTCTTGTACCAGGAGGCCTACAGTTTGGACAAGTCATCAGGGTTTGAACCCTCAACCTCCCGGCTGGGTGTCAAACGCCCTGGCAGCCGCCGACCCTGCATCTAACGTGATTACTCTCTGGGTGCTTGATCCTTTCCATGCAGTCTACAGGACGTGTTTGCCTCCCTTACCAAGGATTTTCCATGACGGGAAAACTGTTTGGTTCCAGGTATTTACCGGATCCCGTATTAGGAAAGCAGCCAGGAGCTGCTTAGAGTGTTTCACCTCGCCGGGGTAAATAACGGCTATTAGTCACTCTGTGCCACGCGCTGCACTGTCAATATGAATTAAGAGGTTTGCGTTACCGTCCAAGACACAATCTTCAATCTAGACAATTATGCTGATTAAATGCAGGGTCATACATCAGACCCAAAATGATTTCATTACCCATTATTCGTGGCGTTCACATTAGTAAAGTATTTGCAGTGATCGCCAAGATACAAGCTGTACAAATATGTGGAAGTGCAATAGCTCAGGAGGCTGAGCAGGTCATCTGGTTAAAGGTTCAATGCTCAGTTCCTTAACACCCAACCCCTGACTGGCTTTTGTACTGCATGGTTGACACACATTTGGGTGATGCATGCTTGAATGGGAGCCCCTCATTTTAACACACATAGGGTCGCCCTGCTTAGAAAAGGGCTGTATGAATGCAGTGCCTTCACCATCGTCACCTCCCAGCAATAAGGCAGCTCCGACCTACAACTCCAAGTAATGAACATTACCAGAGTTATCACCAGCGATAAAGACCCGCATTGATAACCTTTTCCCCCCGCGTACATTCAAATCAGCACACCTTCATTACCCCATCATAAACATAAGCAGCTACTGCCCAGATCCCAACGTAGACAAACCCTCCCCCGTGAGGCTTCCAATGTGTGAAGCAGAACAAATACAAAGAGACAGAGAGAAAGGAGGACTTTTCCCATTTTGAGTATTTCCGCTGTCATTCGGGCCGGGAACACACCCAGAGCCCAGCGCGTGTTTAGACAGGGGCCTGCTCGGATTTCACCGGGCTGCGGCCCCGTGTGTGTGTGGGTGTATGTGCGTGTGCTCTCGGAGAATACCAGGCACTGCATTCCACCATTGGCTCGTCTAGGGGGTGGGGAATGGGGAATGAGGGGGGGGCTGCTGAAGGCTTTGTGAGTCGAGGGCCAGCAACAGGCATGTCAGAGTATCACCATACACATATTTAATCATATCAACTGCCTACGAAAGGATAAAAACATTCTTGTGTGACACCGCAGATCTTTTTCTTTTTTGCCAAAACTCTGAAAAATTGGCAGCAATGATGCATATGGTTAAAGTTTATTCACTGCTAATAACATGTTTTTTTTAATTGGAGCCATTTAAGTAAGCCCTTCGCTCAGGGGTGGACTGGGAAAGTTACCAAGCAACCCACTCATGCACTCGGGTGGTACACATCTTCTTCACATGAATAACAACAACGCCACTCATGGTAATAGGGGGTGTCACTCGGTCCATGGTCGTACCTTGTACACGTCCCCATAAGTCCCACTTCCAACCCTCTGGATCAGCTCGAAGTCGTTCTGCGGGTTCCGTCTCTGGATCTCCCCGCTGGGCCGAGGAGACACCTCCATGATAGCGAGAGATTGCTCGTCTGCTCGGACGATGCTTCACATTGAGTTGGCGACACAGATTAGGACGAAGTCTATTTCAATAAAGTCCGGAGGGAAACTTTGATTCGTGCTTCGGTCCCTTCACAAAGCATCACACCGCTCCAAGTCCTGGAAATGACATGCAGGAAAAAGTTTTCAGAAAGTAACCCAAAGCTCTTGTTAAACCATCGGTCAGAATAAGCGTAATACAGACGGATCCCCTGTGGTTTATGAATAAAAACAGCAAAAAGTATCTCCATAGGAAGGGTCCGACTATTTTTCGGAAATACAACCCTTCCTTGTGTATATGTGGTCAGCCACAAAACGGTACATCCCTCAGCTATAGTTTAGTTTTTTAATAAATAGTATGTATTGTATTTATCGTACGATGATACATAATACCAATACTTTATACAGGCTCTTCGGAACAACTCACAGTTACAGGTGCCACGGACATAACAGTAGCAGTCGTAATACAGGACAGTAAACTCCAGTACGTAGTCCGAGCCAGGTCTTAACAAGCTGAGATAGGGACTTAGCAGCTAGGCTAGGCTAGACAGCTACCGCTGAGGATCTGGCGTTAGCTTCGGAGCTAGCTGCGGCTAACAAGTTGAAGTAAAAAAAAAACATACCGTCTGTACCGCTCGTACGACGGCGGAATAAGTCCCGCATGTCGAATAAGTTTCCAAACTGGGTTGAGACCGGGTTGTTAACGCGTCGAACAGCAAGTTATCCGGGCAGAATGTGTCCCTTTGTTCTCGGGGGGTGAAACTGCAAACTTGTGTCGGCTACTGCCGTCCACTCTCTCCGCTCGTTAATCCGCAGCGACAGACGCCGTCGCTGAGCCGCAGGATCCCCGCGTCAGGCCGGGGACATGCAGTCTCCTCCCGCTGACAGGGTTCACGTTCAGGGGACTGTGTGGATCCTGGGCAGGAACAGAACGTTTTGCTGTGACAATGGCTCTGCTTGCAATAATATAATATAGCTTGAAAGTTGAGTACAACAATTAAGCACAATTAAATAAATAAAAAGTATAGTGTGTAATAACAATTATTTAAAAAAGGTATGTAAAATATTCTTATTCTTGTATCAAAAGCACAATAAACCCTTAAATGTGTACACGACTGTTTTATTTTCCATATTCACAGAGCACCCCAAAACTGATGAAAGTCTGGGGGTCTCTGATCTTCTATTGGCTCGTTATTTCGAGATTTCTCTCCGAATTATCTGAACGTGTCGCCACCTAGCGATGGCAATGGGCTAATACTTCATGGTGCAGGTTAATGATGTAATTCAAGGCAAGACAATGCATCGTACAAACAATGATAAGTAGCCTATGTTGTTGCAACAGTCATAAAATGCACACTATAGAGAGAGCTTTGCTGATAAGCTTATGACAACGTTTTGTAGATTTATGGTTGAAACTAGACTATTTCTATATGTACATCTGACGAAAACAACAGACACCATCGCCCCCTGGCGGCCAATATATGCGCCGCAGCCCGCCCGTTAATAGCCTCCACCGTCCTCCTTTGATAAGGGCATCACTTGTGTGTCTATGAAGTATCCTCCCCACCCGATTCCAATGACCAGCGTTTAGGGTCGTTTATTATTACGAAGAGGGTTAAGGACAACGCCATGGCCAAGAACAAAAACAGAGACAGCTGGGGTGAGTGTATGTACCGCATTTTATATTACCTGTTTGTTCTATTTATTTATTTTTACCGCGCATACAATTTTCATCCCTGGTGAGGCAAGATTGTAAGCGATGCAGCAAATCAGGTGTTAAAAGGTCCGATTGAGCGAACAGTCGTCAGTTATTCCCCTGTGGTGCTTAAGGGGGTTACATTTAAACGCCGTTTATTATAGGGGAGAGGCGTGTTTTTATCTGACAATACGCGGATCTATATGCTACCTGTCATGCCGTTCATTAACACATACTAGGCCAGCTTAATCAGAGATAGCAAAACACAATCATAACCGTAAATTCTAATAATTTGATATTCAGTAGAAAAAAACATGTAGGACTACATGTTGTATAAACGGTGAGTAATCCTAAGTGTTCTGCTTCCCGGCCCAGCGGGCCTAGAGGAACAGCTACATCTGTGTTCGTTAGACAGGCAGCCGAAGACGTAGGAGAGAGTATGAGTGGAAGATGTGGCCTTCGATCATCATAACATTTAAACAGTGGGCTCAGACGATTGCTGGCCATCACCACCATTACCATCATCAACACGATGGCCGCGTCGCCTTTCATAACCCCTTCCACAGCGTCTCCCGTTATCAATGTATCTACCTCAAGACGAGCAGCGGCTATAAAACACACACAGGCCCGGTCCCGAGGTATCTAGCGGGGGGGGTACGAGAGTACCATGACGGTCCTGACCCGCAACTGTAGACCGGACCGATGTCCCATAAGCCTAGATGTCTTTGGAAGCGTAATTTTTTGTGTGGATGCTTTATGCTTGCGTGTGCGTGTGCGTGTGCGTGCGTGCGTGTGTGCGTGCGTGTGTGTGTGTGTGTGTGTGTGTGTGTTTGAGTGTGGGTGTGTGCGTGCATGTGTGTGCGTGTATTGGGCGTGTTGTCAGGTTATCTAGGGTGAGGCCGTAGTATAAAGAGTCGAGAGGTAACCAAGTCACTGCCATGACAAAGCAGTATCGGTGCAGGAATGGAAGAATTTATCATAATTTGGATGCACCTCTGAATCTGTACCTGAATCTCTATGTTATGTGTCTGTCTGCTGTGGCCACGTTTAGTTTTTTGCGAGCATCATAAACGACCATCTCCACCGTATATTTCACCGCGGGCCGTTGATGTAATCCCGAGCCTATCGCCCTTAACCCCGTAATGTCAGGGATGATGACTGATAACCACAGCTTTAAACGCTATAATTCAAGACAAGTATGGTTATTTCCTCTGCTGAGCTTATGGGGATAATAATTGCTCCCCCACTATACATGAAACGGTTTTAGAGACAGAAAACCAACTGAGTCACTGCTCGGAAGCAGCAGCACACATGCCCATGTTGTCCTGGCTATGAACAGATGGCCTTATAGCCTAGCGTGGATCATAGCCTAGCATGGATCACCACTCAGCCCTCCTGCTCCCAGTCCACTGATGTAAGACGAGAAGGAAGTGTCCGTAATGGACACATCTTCTCCAAGATGTTCTCTAACAGGATGAGCGGGAGGGGAGGACCATCACACACACTGAACCGTCCCGCTGAATCACTACAAAGTAGTCAGTTCAGCCTATCACCCACCGCTCCCCCGCCCGGGGGCGAGGAGAAGAAACGTTCAGCTGGGATATTAGTGGAGCATTCAGACATTGAAAAAAACAACACTTTGCTAACTGCATTTCCATAGATGTAATCAATGAATTGCTTTTGACATCTCATTTGTCGGTTAAAAGCACCAGAAGAAAATACCAACCACACCTCGTTCGTCCAGCCCTGAAGTGCACTCATGCTCTCGAATGAGCCCTTTAGAGCTTCTATTAATTTCAGTGCAGCAAAGTACCCTGTAGAGTTCTGATAGAGTTCTAATAGAGTGATCTCTATTGTGCTCTCTACAGATGTAATTCGTCCCGCAGAATTCTAATCTAGTCTCCTGTAGAGTTGTAATTTAAAGTTCTAATGTACCCCATAGAGTATATAGAGTTCAAAGGTACCCTATATGGTTCTAATCCCCCCTGCAGAGCTCTAATAGTTATAATGTACCATATGGGGTTAAAAACCCTTTAGAGTTCTAATAGAGTTCTGATGTACTCTGTAGATATCTAACATAAGCTGTTTCAATGTACCCAGTAAGGCTCTGGAACCTGTCGCGTTCTAACGGGAGCTGGAGAGTTGTGCTGTATCTTGTGGAGCTCTAATAGAGTTCTTACGTACCTTGTTAACCTACCTCATAGAGTTGTAAGCGATCCTGTAAAGCTCTGAGATACCCTTTAGAGCTCTTAGGCACCCTGTAGATCTAATGTACCTTGTAGTGCTCTGATACCCTGTAGAGCTTTAAGGCATAGTGTAGAGCTCGAAGGCATAGTGTAGAGATCTAAGGTACCCTGAAGTTCTAAGGTACCCTGAAGTTCTAAGGTACCCTGTAGTGCTCTGATACCCTGTAGAGCTCTAAGGCATAGTGTAGAGATCTAAGGTACCCTGTATTGCTCTCAGATACCCTGTAGAGCTCAAGGCATAGTGTAGAGATCTAAGGTACCCTGTAGAGCCCCCCTGAACCCAATAGAGCACTAAGGCATAGTGTAGAGATCTAAGATACCCTGTAGAGCTCTAGGATACCCTGTAGAGCTCCCCTGAACTCTGAAGAGCTCTATAACAGGGTACCTTAAACCCACCCCTCCACTTGGTTCTTAGGGTCCCTCAGCGACAAAAACGTGTACGACTGGAGCTCGGAGGAGGAGGAGCCTGACGGGAGGGCGCGGCCCGTCCAGGTGCTGGTCGTCAAGGACGACCACACCTTCGAGCTGGACGAGGCCGCCCTGAGTCGCATCCTGCTGGCGGAGGAGGTGAGGGACCGGGACGTGGTGGCCGTGTCCGTGGCCGGAGCCTTCCGCAAAGGGAAGTCCTTCCTCATGGACTTCATGCTGCGCTACATGTACAAACAGGTGAGTCCGGACCACCTGACCCCCCCCCCCCCTCCCTCGGGCTGGGACCGCTGCCCCCGCCATCCCCAATGGGTTACGATGACGTCTTGGTCATTGCTACATGTATTCATAAAGTTGGTGACGTTCCGTTTTTTTGTACAGTGAGCACAGAGTGGAGTACAGTGCAACAGACGGAACCCCCCCCCCCCCCCCCCCCCCCCCCCCCCCCCCCCCCCCCTTATATTCCCACCCCAGTGTTTCTATGGCAACAAGCGGTGTGATGATTGGTTGGATGTGGTGTCCAGGCTGCGGTGGATTGGCTGGGCGAGGCGGAGGACCCCCTCACTGGATTCACCTGGAGGGGAGGGTCGGAGCGGGAGACCACCGGCATCCAGATCTGGAGCGAGGTGTTCCTGGTGGACAAGCCGGACGGACACAAGGTACGGTCCGGTTTGGACGTGTGGAGTCCGCTCCGTGTATTTGAGGAGACCGTGGGCTTTTGGCTCACCCTGTGGTGGACGGTGTGAACGTCCGCCTGGCTCTCTGCCTGCATGGAGTGGAAATGTGGCATGGGTTTTTATGCTTGCAGGACCGGACTGGAACTTCCCAGCACCTCCTCTAACGTGTCATCTTCTAACTGGCTCAGTGGCATCGTATTATATCATGAAACAACAACCTCTATTTCCCTGTGGTTCATACCACTGTTTAATCATGCAATGTGGATTAGCTACTCTACTTTCTCACACAGGTGTTCCCTCTGCCCATATTAATTATGAAAACCGATAGATACACACACGCACTCACACTCACACACACACACACACACACACACACTCACACACACACACACACACACACAAAATATATATACTGCCAAAACTATCTCCATTACTCTGTCTCTCCTATTTCCACCTTTCCCCCTTTTGAAGTGCAATTAGTACAGAGCTCGTTGACAGCAGCTAGCACCAAACGTGTGCTAATCAACATGAATTTACATGAATTTGCATGAATCAACATGACTAACGAACGCATCATCATTCTAAATGACACCGCCTGCCTGGCCGCGCCTCGCCTGCAGGTGGCGGTGTTGCTGATGGACACCCAGGGAACCTTCGATAGCCAGTCCACCCTGAGGGACTCCGCTACGGTGTTCGCTCTCAGCACCATGATCAGCTCCATGCAGGTACACTCCGGGGTTACCAATTTAGTTACCGATATTAAAAAATTGTCTTTAGATTGAATGTTTCTGTTTCATGTTTGTTTCCTGTCAACCCATATGAAAGTCAGGTCGGTGTAACTTGTTTCTCTTTGTTTAGGTTTATAATATCTCTCAGAACGTCCAGGAGGATGATCTGCAACATCTACAGGTATAAACACATATATATGTATATATACACATATATATAAGTATATACATATATACACATCCCATGACGTCATAGAAAGCTAAGAATAATTTGAACTTAAATAAACTGATTCAAGTCAAAGTAATAATAGCTGTTATGTCATCATCCGTTTTCATCAAGACGTCTAGACGTTTAAATGTTTCACACGATACATTAGCAACGCTAGAACATGAAGTCTGGTGTGGAATTGAGCATGAAGGACATTTGTTGGCTTAATGGGGTATGAGAATGGGAAGACCGATTTCAACAACAATAACCTTGTGGATATGATCTATCATCCCAGCTTTTCACAGAGTACGGACGCCTGGCCATGGAGGAGACCTGCCTGAAGCCGTTCCAGGTACACCAGCCCTACAAACCGCCGCTTCCTAATTCCTGCTTCCTGGTTCTTGTGACTCACCTCTGACCTCTGGGAATCTTGTGTTCCAGTCGCTGAGATTCCTGGTGCGGGACTGGAGCTTCCCCTACGAGTTCCCCTACGGACAGGAAGGAGGGATGACCTTCCTGGAGAAGAGGCTCAAGGTACACACATCGCCGTGGCTACCGTTTCCATCAGCTATACTTTAGACAAGATCTTAGGATATGAGGATAAAATTAAATTTTCCTTTAAAAAGGACCCGATGCAATACATACTGCACTAACACATGAACCTCGTGGTCTGGGCGCTCTCCAGATCTCCGAGAACCAGCACGAGGAGCTGCAGAACGTGAGGAAGCACATCCACTCCTGCTTCACCAACATCTCCTGCTACCTGATGCCCCATCCCGGCCTCAAGGTGGCCACCAACCCCAACTTCGACGGCCGGATCAAAGGTAGGACGGCTGCATGTCTCTCCTACGTCACCAGCGGCTCCAAACCGCCAGACACCTCAGTCAGGGACATTTCACTGATGTAGGAATAGTGACGGTGTTCAGTGACTGCCTCATGGTGAAAGATCTTTTTTTTTCGATTTTTCTTTTTTATCCTCCATCCCGTCCACACCCTTACCTGTGGACGTTGTTGAGATGCCTCCACCTCCTTCTTTCTCCTTGGCCCCTACCTGTACTCAGGTACGGGGAACAGGAGTAGTCGGAGGCAGGTTGAACAGGTACACAAACTGTTCAACCGAAGAAATGGCATTTGAACCAAGTCGAAAGATCGAATGAAGTGTGACGGAATGAGGTGTGACTGCCGGAGTGCGTCAACATGTCGCCGGTCGGACCAGGACCAGGCGCTCTCAGACCGCCTCTGTTCCTCCGTCTCCTCCCCTAGAGATCGACAAGGACTTCATCGATAACCTGGAGGTGCTGGTCCCCTGGCTGCTGAGCCCGGCCAACCTGGACGTGAAGGAGATCAACGGCAGCAGGATCACCTGCCGAGGCCTGCTGGAGTATTTCAAGGTGCTGACCCCATGTTACTTATAATTACACTTAGCAGAGCATTTAGCAGACTCTTTTATCTCATGCCCCCTGCAGAGCTCCCCCATACTATGTGGGATATTAATGGGGGGTATTAAGGTATACATTGTTTAATCGGGTTAGGGTTTTATCTGTCAAACCCAGAGGGAGGAAACCTTGAGGGGAACTCAGGAGAAGGATCTCTCCTCTCAGGGGACCTCTCAGGAGCTGTAGTGTTCGGTTAATAAAACACAAGACACATTAACACGTTTTCCCCTCCATCTCAGGCCTACATCAAGATCTACCAGGGGGAGGAGCTACCCCACCCCAAGTCCATGCTGCAGGTATCCGTACACATGGCCTTCACCGCCGGCAACGCCCTCCATACAGCGGCGTGGTCCTTCTCATGGATCGTATGATGAGCTAACTCCTCTCTAACTCCTCCCCACCCTTTGCCAACAGGCCACCGCCGAGGCGAACAACCTAGCAGCCGTCGCTGCCGCAAAGGACCTCTACAACAAGAAGATGGAGGAGGTGGGCGCTTGTTTTGTCTCGATTTTATTTCGTCTTTGATATCGGATCCAAACTGGCGTTTCGATTGCATTTCCTAGCGACACGGTAACCTAAATCTAGGAATAGCTTACCAGAGAGATGGGGTGGGAGTCCTCCGGGACCTTTGATTCGTCACAGCGGCAGCGGCAAACCCGATGATGTAACCGCAAGATATGGTTTGTTTCCTGCCCGGTCAATCATCTCATGTCTTTCCCCACCCACTTGCCCCCCCCCCCCCCCCCAGGTGTGCGGCGGCGACCGACCCTTCCTGGCGCCCGCCGAGCTGCAGGCGCGGCACGGCGTGATCCGCGAGGAGGCGCTGCAGGTGTTCCGCGGCGTGAAGAAGATGGGCGGCGAGGAGTTCAGTCGGCGGTACCTGCTGCAGCTGGAGACGGAGGTGGACGAGGTGTTCGTCCAGTACATCAAGCACAACGACTCCAAGAACATCTTCCACGCCGCGCGCACGCCCGCCACCCTCTTCGTGGTCATCTTCGTCATGTACGTGGCGGCCGGCGTCACGGGCTTCGTGGGCGTGGACGTCATCGCCAGCGTGTGCAACACGGTGCTGGGGCTGGCGCTCATCACGCTGTGCACCTGGGCCTACATCCGCTACTCCGGGGAGTACCGCGAGCTGGGGGCCGTCATCGACCAGGTGGCCGGGGCCCTCTGGGACCAGGTGAGGGGGCCCCCCCCCGAGACCTTTCTCGTGTTTGGTGCATTTACATCTAGGGTGTTTAGCAGACGCTTTTATCCAAAGCGACTTTTTGTACATAGCGACTTATTATACAAGTACATTCGTCAGAAGACAGAGAACCAATATATACCGCTGTCGTTACAGTAAGGATGTTCACAAAACCAAGTGGCAAGCACTAACAATTTCTAGGTTAACCCATTCCCCCCCGTACACAGCAAAGATCGCTAGGATCAGAGGTCAACCATGCTCTGTACTATTTTTAAGTGCAAGGACGTACAACATACAATAAGTGCGTACATTAAGGGGGGGGGGGGGAGTCTCTCACATCAAGACTGGGAGCGTTCAGCCAGCATCCGCGCAGAGGCACTGGGTGTTGGTGGCTCTTATGGGGAGACTCTCCCATCGTGGGCAGGAATATCAAAGCATGGAGGTCTGATGTCAGGAAAGGGGAGGGGAGGGAGTGTCGAGGTAGGCCAAGGTCATTTACACTATGGTGGGGAAGTGGACACGTCTGCAAGAATAAGGGGACAGCTGAAGGAATCTACGTAATAAAGAAACAAACTAAGCATCATTTAGCATTCTTCACACCTTTTTACAGTTTTCTTATTGTTATTTTGGCCAAAATATGAAACCCAACACAGAAATCGTTCAGCCTTAATAAGACCGCTAGATGGCACTACCATCCAGCTGATATCAAATGATGCACATCCAATGGGAGTGGTGCTGATTTGATGTGATCTTATAACTGAAGTATGTAATCTAAAACGTTGTTGTTCTCTTTCTGTTTTCTCCAGGGAAGCACGAATGAGGTAAGCACTTCTTCTTTTAAATATATAAACCGATCTTTCTTTCTATCTTAGCTCATGAAATATACTTTACAGATAAAAACAGATTATCCATTTTTTGTACTGCAAACACCATCTCAAAGAGCTTAACAGGCCAAAGTTAGACACCCTTAGCTCGCAGAGAGTGAAGGAAAGCTCTCCACCTAGGAGAGGCCGGAGCTAAGCTGTTGGTAAAACACTCCCAAGTCTTCCCCACCGTTTAAGACCCGCCCCTACTTGATCCGACACTCGATAGGATAGAAACCTGCAAATCAATATCTAGGCGTGAGACTGGCAACCTCTCGGACCACTAGGACCAGTACTCAGGCGCGCGCGCACACACACACACACACACACACACACACACACACACACACACACACACACACACACACACACACACACACACACACACACACACACACACACCTCCCTCTGTACTCTGGGCCTACTAAAGGGGTCCGCACCCGGCGCTGGTCCCTGACCCTCCCCCCCCGCCTGTCCTCTCTCTGGTCCTCAGGCGCTCTACAAGCTCTACAACGTCGCGGCGAACCACAGACACCTCTACCACCACGCCTTCCCGGGCGCCAAGGGGGCGGAGCAACAGCCCGCCGACCCCCCCCAACAGGACCGCAAAAGAGACTGATGGGCCGCGCCGGGACCCCCTGAACCCGCCCCCCCCCCCCCCCCCCCCCCCCGGCCGCACCTGGACAGGAAGTGAGAGGAGGAGGGAAGATCGGCAGGAGACTTGTGTCGATTGGCCGGTACGGTCCACCAATGAATACAATCGATTCAGACTTTGTACAGATCACGCACACACACTCACACACACACACACACACTCGCACGCACACACACACACACACACACAGGCTACAGTGAAGACCCCCCCCACTTCCCACCTAACCATCTAGGGGCCATCTTGTTTGTCGTTTCCACCAAACACGGTTGTCCAGTGTAAGATGTGTTTCACGTTGACTTTTGATACACCTGTAGAAACCATGAGCACCTGCCCAGGTGAACGCTCCACACGGGACACCTGGCTTAGCCAATCAGCTGCCTGCTTCACATTTCATACTTTGCTGTGTTTTTTTTTGTCTATTTATTTTTGTTATATTTTATTGGAAGGTCCTTTGAAAAATAGCCGATCCGTCGTATTCCGAGTTTAATGTTGTGTAAAGAGGATATGAAATCACTATCTATGCCAAAATATGTACTGTATGTTAGGTTTGGAACCACACACACACACACACACACACACACACACAGATACACACACACAAACCATCAGCATGATGGGAGATTGATGTTTTTCATTGTAAACCTACTATCGGGTATACTCTGCTAAATCTGTAGATGGTAAATGTGCTGGGGTTTTATTAATAGAACGCATTTTGGTTCCACTGAAGTCATACGGAGATGGAAACTGGAATTGTCATCTTCACGACCGGATGTTACAGAATGCTGGTACAGGCATGCCAGTCTTAGTGTTACGTTTTTGACAGTGTGTACTCCATAATCAGGGAACAGATTTGTGTTTGCATGTTACTTGAAGTAAGAGATCTGACTGGTGGAAGGAAGGGGTAAAACACCTAACCAACTGTTGGTGGTCTACATGGCTGACTGTCTGTTATACGCTACATCAGTGTGCTAGCCCTCTGTTGTCATCACACTCTACAGAGAACGCTGATCCTTTATATACAGTAGCCTATGTGTGGCCATTTGCAGGAAAAAAATGTTTGGTTCAATTGTTTTGTAGCAGTGGGTGAAGTCCTTTGTTTTCGTTCCCCCCCCCCCCCCCACCCCCCCTCGTTGAATGTTCGAGAGAAAATTTGTGGAATGTAGCGGTTCTTTGGCCACCAGAGGGCGCTGTTCTTTCTCTCAGACTGTGTTTAACGTTTATTTCTAACCTGTGGCGAGAAACAGGATCGAGCAGGGATGTTTCCGAAGCTAATGTGTTAAAAGAAAAGCTTGCTTGTGTTTAGGGTTGAGGTGATTAGTTGAACAGCGATCAATGAGTGGTTCTTCGAATAAGGGATTAGTTAAATAAGCGATTAGTCAAGTATGGGATTGTCCAATAATTATTAAATTAACAAGAAATCCTTTGATTATAATTTTGATCATTAATTGGTCTCATGCTTATTAATAATTGATCGATTATTAAAATGCAAATATTCTTGCTTAAAGCTTAAGAAGTGCAAATAATTGTCTGCTTTACTTGGGTTTAGATTGTACAAAGCAAGCAAACAATTGAGAGAACATTTTAAATTTTCCTTTTGAGCTCGGGTTAAATGTTGAAGAGCATTTGCTAGTATTCATGACATTTTATAGACTCAGTGATTAAATAATAAAGTAATCAATGATTAACTCATAGATTCATCATCAGTGTATCAGTAAGCTGCTCCCCTGATGTGTGTTCGACACGAGCGGACCTCATTCTGTCCACAGGTTCTGGAACCTTCTTTTGGTTTGTGACTTTAGCTCCGAGCTCATCGCGAATCACAGGCTCACTGAAACGCTTGCAACACAACACACACACACACACACACACACAAACACCGACACACACACACACACACCTCTCTCTGTGCGGATGGTCTCTCTACCACAGCAGGTCCAAGTGAACTAAACTAGGACGCGCTGTCTCTCCAGTCTTCCACAGTGTCTCGATAAACCAACATCGCCCACAGCTCCGGAGTCCTACTGTACCACAGGCTCACTGGAGTCGACACGTCGACGTCTGTCTCCACACACACGCACACACACACGGTCTATGTACACACAGATGGGTATTATATCAAAGTCGTATAGTGTTTTATTAACTTGATTCATCGTGATAATAAAAGGTCTTGTGTGCTTTGAGGGGCGACGCCGTTCGTTTTAAACCGTTAAACAGAACCACTTTTTTCTTGACAACTTGGGGGAGCGAGGAGTGTAAAAAAGTGTCCAAAAGGTCTCCCACCATCTCCCTCCCCCCACACCCCCTCCCTGGCCCCTCCGTCCACCACACACTTGGTCAAGGGTTCAACTCAAGGGGCTCTTGAGCAACCCGTTCCAGACCGTTCCTCTGGACACGCGTCGCCAAACGCCAGAGATTTGATCAATAAAGCTGGACCAAATAAATATGAAAAGATAAAAAGCTGATGGAGTGGTTTATTATTATTGTCCATCTTAGCTACGGCGGATGTGTGCGTTGTGTTTGTGTGTGCTTCTTCGTATTGTGTGCAGGTCAACATTGACTATGTTTAGTCGAACGAGGGCGAGGGGGAGAGTTGTACCGAAACAACAGACATCTTTTTAGATTTTTGTTGACAGCAGAATGTATCGCTAAGTGTCCATATCCGGAAAGAACCCCTGGGAAAGAGGTTAGCATAGAAACGCCACAGAACTGATCTGGACCCCCTTGGTTCAGGGCTCCAGATTCATGACCCCCTTGAATCAGAACACCAGATTCAGGGCCAATTCCGGTCCAACTGAGTTTCTCTCTAGTATGGTGGGACTCTCCAACCAGTCCTCCTTTCTACTTTCAACATTAAACCCATAGTATTTTAAAGGATTCAGTTATTCTTGACTTATCGGTATTAACAAAGTAGTCGACTCCTTGACGAATTCATAAAATAAAGTGAATTAGCCACTTAATGCAAATACATTTACACAGACAGACAGACGGGGTTGAAGGTGTCACATGGAGGAGGCAGGTTAGCTTATCTGTTTTATTTTATACACATTAGATTAATATTCCTGATGTACAGCGATGCAGAGGGCATTCCTCCCTCAACAGCAGCGTCTCTCAACAAAACACGTGTTTCATATCAAAACTTAAATATGTGTGAAGCTTTTGGCAGATTGTATTATAAAGGATATAGCCATAATAACAAAAACATAAGAAAAATTAGCATTCTCGCTGGCCGTGAACCGACCAATCATTTTCATTTCAGTTTATGGAGGCTACAATATACAATGAATGTACAGTAAAATAATATTCGTTAATTAGCGATGATTCATAGACGTTTAATGTAATGAAGCTGCCCCCTCTCTCTCTCCTGTAGGAAAACAACTCAAAAGAGCAGGCGGTTCGACCCAACCAATGAGAAGTCAGTGTGGCCCAGCTCTCGCCCAATCGCAGAGCGGCTGCTGTTAAAACAAAGCCCTCCCACAGTATTTTTTAGGGAGGAACCAAGAGTCCTCCTTCTGTCCTCCGTCCGTCTTAAGACGCAGCCCGTATTCCTCCCCTCTTCCTCATCTTGGTACGGTCTCTGTTGTCATTTTTCCAATGTTGCAGAGAGAGAGAGAGAGGAGATAGTGACAAGGCAAGAGAGAGAGAGAGAATTTGTTTGTCTCTCTCTAATTGGACCAGGCCAAGGCACAGATGCGTTTGGTAGAAGTACCAACCAGGAGCCAATCACAATGTCCGAAGAAACCCCACAGACTACTCCCCCCCCCCCCCCCCCCAAACCCCAGCCGCCTCAAAAGGGGTGCATCCTCCACACACACACACACACACACACACCCACCCTGGGGGGTAGCCCCCCGGTCACATGTTCCCCATGAAGGCCTGATTGGCGGCGTGCTGGGCGTACCACTGCTGCTGCTGCTTGCGGGCGTCGGCCTCAGAGAGCAGCGCCTGGCGGTACGCCTCGTAGCTCTTGACGATGTGCTCCAGCTCCTTCATGAAGAGCAGCTTCAGCATGCCCTGGTAGGTGTCCAGGTCTCCCAGCTGGAACAGCTCCCACTTCAGGATGTGGTCGTACCTGGGGGGCCGGGTGGGGGGCCACACGGTCAAGCCATGCAACTTTGTGGATGGTAAATGGAGTTCATTTTGGGGCCCGACCGATATTGATTTTTGATTGCCGATGCCGATTATTTTCAGAGAAAAATTACGATTACGATTTAATCGGCCGATTAAAAACAAAACAAAAAAAAGCCTATAAAACGTAGTTTTTGCTACCTTAAATATACTTTAAACACTTTTGACGAATATGTGAATTGAATGCAGAACCTTAGAGTGTTTTAGAATACATTTATAGTCAAAAATGAGTGTAATGTAAAATGTAAAATAAATAACTAACTCCCAATGTGCTGCGCTCGTGAGCAGTATGGTCTCACCGTTAGAGTCTACAGTATAACAAATTAACATGGCCTGGGACCTAAAGAAAAACAGGCAAAACATGCTCAAACAACGCTTCTTGTGTACATTGGTGAGGTGAGCGCGCAGCTGCCTGAGCGAGCGTGCTTTCATGTTGTACGGTAAAATCAATCTCCTCTTTTTTACTCCAGCTAAAGTTGTTAGTTAGCAAGGCGAGTAGGAGCGCAATCTGCAGGATACTAAGCGCAATAACATTTCAAAAAAAATAAAAAATAAAAATCGGTTGTAATCTGCGTCTTTTTGGCAGATGTTGATTATTTTCAAAAAGGCTATAATCGGCCGATTAAATCGGAAGGCCGATGAATCGGTCGGGCCCTAGTTCATTTATACAGCGCTCAACTAACCAGTGGCCATTCAAAGTGCTTTAACAATGTTGCCTAACATTCACCCCTGTTCATGCATACATTCATACCCCGACGGCGGTGAAAGCCATGCCAGGCGACAGCCAGCTCGTCTGGAGCAGTTAGGGTGAGGTGTCGTGCCGGGGATCAGACTAATTCGGGTGCAAAATCCCGAATTAAAGTAAATATATCGTAACCAAGGCTGCTGAAAACGTTGTTTTGCCACGTCTCGCATGAGAAAAACTGTTGCACTTTCAAACACAACAGTGTCTCCCCACAATGACACACAATGTCACGATTAATCGCTAAATCGTCAACAAAAAAACCCCACCACCACAAAAGTTAACATTTCATTGCTGCCGTGCTTCCTAAGTGGAGGCAGTCGTAGCGCAATGACGTAGCGACAGAATATTGTAGGGGCATGCCGTAGTGACGCGACGTAGCAACGCAACGATTGACATGTGTAACCTAGCGGAGTGACATAGCGACGCAGCCCTGTAGTGAGACTGTGTGGGGGGGGGGGGGGTACTGACTTTAGGGGGGCGCGGGCGTAGACCTGCAGCCAGTCGGGGATCTCGGCGGTGTGGTAGGGGTTGGCCGGCACCAAGACGGGCTGGCTCCTCTCAGCGGGGCGGGGCTGGTACACCACGGGGGGGGGCAGCTTGGGGGGCTGGTCGTAGCGCGGGACGCTGAGGAGGGGAGGGGGGGGGGGGGGGGGGGGGATGGAGGAGAGGAGGGAAGAAGAGGGAAGGGAGTTTAACATTTTGGAAAATTCCAGGCTTTTACGGTAAAGTTGTAAAAGAGAAAAGAAAAAAAAAATCCCATTATTGGCAAATAAGTTATAAAATGCTAAGTTCTAAAATAAACCCCATTCTAGATATTTACATACTCATTCCATATGTAAAGCAAGCTCTCAAAACAACAAAACAAACAACCCCCCCATCGTCATCCACATCACCATCACAACAAACCACGCCCCTCTGCCCCTCGTCGGCCAATCAGGGGACAGACAGCGAGACAGCGAGACACACAGACAGAGGAAACACCACAGACCACTCCCCAAACCCCCCCCCCCCCGCCCCTCGTCGGCCAATCACCTGGGGGCACAGGGGTGCCGGTACTGGGCGCGCTTGTTGACGTGGTCCACGTAGTAGACGCCGAACTCTGCCGACTCCACCTTCTCCCAGCCGGGCGGCAGGCCCTCGCGCTCCAGCGGGTGGCTCCAGTGGGTGGTGTTGGTGTTGTGGTCGATGTAGTACTTCCTGCCCCGGATGGTCCAGTCCACGCTCCAGCCCCCCGGCAGGGGGAGGTCGTCGGCCGCCAGGCTGGACAGGTTCCCCAGGGACTTGGCCTGGATGCGGCCGATGCCTGGGAACACAGAGCGGTTAGAGTCGGGTTCCCAGCGGGGCGCTTTCTGGAGCCAGAGAGCCGTTCTCTGGAGCCAGAGGTTTTAACATGGTCCTATCACACGGTCATGGTCACATCACATGGTCAAGTACAGTCTGGTTCTCCCCAGAGGTGAGTGGTTATCACATGGTCACGTTCTGGTTCTCCCCAGAGGTGAGTGGTTATCACATGGTCACGTTCTGGTTCTCCCCAGAGGTGAGTGGTTATCACATGGTCACGTTCTGGTTCTCCCCAGAGGTGAGTGGTTATCACATGGTCACGTTCTGGTTCTCCCCAGAGGTGAGTGGTTATCACATGGTCACGTTCTGGTTCTCCCCAGAGGTGAGTGCTTATCACATGGTCATGTTCTGGTTCTCCCCAGAGGTGAGTGGTTATCACATGGTCATGTTCTGGTTCTCCCCAGAGGTGAGTGGTTATCACATGGTCATGGAGGGTCGGGTTCTCAGCAGAGCGGTGGAGCGCTCTCTGGAGACAGAGAGGAAGCACATGCGAGGGTTTTTCTACTGATAATATCATACACTGTCCCAAGTTCTCACCGATGGAAAAAGCTCTCTACAGAGACGGAGAGAGAGAGACAGAAAGAGATCGAGACGGAGAGAGAGAGACAGAGACCGAGAGTGAGAGACAGAGACAGACAGACAGCCAGAGAGAAAGAGAGAGACAGAGACAGAAAGAGATGGAGAAAGAGTAGAGGAGAGAGACGGAGAGAGGAGACACACAGAGAAAGAGAGGAGAGACAGACAGAGAGAGAAAGAGGAGAGGAGAGAGAGAAACCGACAGATGAAGAAAGAGACAGCGAAAGAGAGGAGCGAAAGAGACCGGACGGAGGGCGAAGTAGAGAGGGAAGAGAGATATCTTTTGGGGAATATTTTGAACAACATCCTGTATGGGAAGAGGTCCTGCATAGGTCAAGAATGCGTCCACCATTTTAAAACAGGGTCTCTGAGAGTGGCCAACTGTACAAACAGCAGTAATAGCAGGGAATGCAAGGCAGGGAGAGAGAGCTGCCATGTGAATGCTGCGATGGCTCCAGATCTCTCTCACCACAGAGCCACAAAGACCTGATGCCACAGAGCCTGAGGTTACAGGACCTTAGGCCACAGAGACACAGGACATTAGGGGACAGGACTTGAGGCCACACCAGGTCTTGAGCCCTTTGAGTGGATGTCTCGTGTGTCTCTGCTGAGGATGACCAAGACATGCACTCTCTGATATTATCTAGCTCCACACAAAAGACCATAGGGGGGGGGGGGGGCATATGGAAACAAGCATCTTGTACGATACTTATGGGGAATGTAACATGATGTCGGTGAATATTGCGATATGCCTAAGAATTCAAAATTCCATTGTGAACAGCCTAGTTGAGGTGAGGGGAACACTAAAATGACTAGAACTCGGTTTCCCCTTGCTGGCGATCAAACCTCATATTTTATAATTTTAAGAGCATAAGTTCTCGTTGTAGGTCATCCATATTGTAACACTGTCTCTCACGATAAGTCCTTGTCAGTCATGACGGTGCTATTCAGAGACGATTGATGATAATAATGGATTATCGCCTAGCCCTACCGTCTAAAACTATTCTTACACAAACAATTCGTGCTATAGTTCTTCACTGGAATGTGAGACCACACACTCTGGTCTTATGAGTGAGTGAACACTCTGGGGATGAGGATGAACACATGCCGTTGCTCAGAAACGCCAAGCATCGCCTCACACACACACGCAAACCTCTGCCTACTCGAAAGTTTTGCATACTACGTGGCTGGAGTAGCATGCGTGTTGTGTGTACACACACACACACACATAGTGAGGTCACGCAACAGGTTCTGGGATTCTGCCAGTGAAGAATGTGAAGCGTTAAGAGCTTGGTGTGTGTGTGTGTGTGTGTGTGTGTGTGTGTGTGTGTGTGTGTGTGTGTGTGTGTGTGTGTGTGTGTGTGTGTGTGTGTGTGTGTCTTATGCGACCTCTGCCAGAACTGGGTTCAAAATAACACAATAAACACATGAGGACCTAAGAGAAGAGTGAACTATGTGGAGCAGTGGGGGGGGGACGGACGACACACACACACAAATATGTTTGTCTTTCAAAATGGCCGCTGGAATGCTGCTAAATTCCGCGGTGCGGCGACAGCAACAGAACCACCGTGGTTCTCCGCGGAGCTGAATGAAAGGATGGAATGCACTCCTCCTCCTCCTCCACCACTTCATCATCATCATCATCATCAGCATCACCACGGCCATATTTCCCCTGATCTCCTGTCCGTGATCCAATCTCCCCATTGAGGTGGCCAATCAGGAGTCTGACCCCGGAGCGACGAGCAGAGCTGACGGTGCCGCTGATGAGGTCATGCAAACGGCCGCAGAAAGACGAGGAAGGACAGAACACTATTTGTATCAAACGGTACATCATGGGACACCGACGTAGACCCGACTGATATTTTAGACAGGCTCAAAGATAAAACCTTGTGCTAGACCATTCCGGCTCACAACAGGAAACTGTTATGTTTGGTCGAAGCAGACAACAGACACTTGAAGGAGGATGTTAGCTTGTCGTCGTGGCGGTTAGGCTGCTGTTCCCAGGAAGCTAAATTCACTCCCAAGGCTCAATGACAGAAAGTCATGCAGAATTTACTCTTTAGATGCCACATTCAATGTGACTTGCAGTGAAAACAGAGACATTAAGGAGCAGGTAGGGGTTGGATAGTGAATACAGAGACAGGTCATCAAGAACCGGTTGGGGTTAGACTCTAACCCCTACCCGTCCTTAAATACCTGTCTCTGTGTTCATTGTCTAACCCCTACCCGTTCTTGCTGAACTGTTTTAACTGTCTAACCGTGAATACAGAGAGAGGTCAGCAAGAACAGGTAGGGGCTAGACGTCACAGTCAGCTGAGAGTGAACATCCTAGACGCCTGGCCGTCCTGAAGTACCTCAGTCAACACGCCGTGACGCCATCCTCCGAGCTGAGCACGTTTGACTCGGAGGAGGAGCGCCCTGCCAGACGCCACCGAGACTGGGCCAACAAAGGGTTAAAGAACCCCCCCCCCCCCCTCCTCTTGTTTAGGTCCAGCCCAAACAGGGGTCCAGGCTAATTGGTAGGCGGGTCTGGGATCGTCCGTCAACATATACACCACAGGAGGTAATCCACTAAGTATACGGCTGCGGAATAACAACCGACCCCACACCACTGTCACTCGGCCCCTCCTTCGTTCGTGAAAGTCCGTCCTCACTGAACATTTATCTCTGTGTTGGTTCCTGTTTCCCCCCCCCCCTGTGTGGACCTTCACTATACTGAAATGATCGGATTAAAATTCCCCAAAAGTGGGCAAAAGATACTCACGTTGTATTATTGATTAATGTGGATTAGCTAACCGTGCCATTGCTATGACCGACGTTTTCAGGGAAGGCGTTCACCGTTGCCCGTGGGTACGCACTCGGGAGTGAATCAACCGCCCAAGTGAACACCAGACTAGTGCGCCAACTCTGAACACAAGACACACTGAGAAAGACCAGGTTTGAACCCGGGGCTTTCTCCATACCGTGACGTAACCCCTGACCCCCGTACAGCACAGCTGTACTCCACGAGCGTCACCTCTCTTCCTTGAACCCGTCAGCACCCAGACCAAAACACACACGCCTCTCACGTTCGTCCCTTACCAGCGGGGGGTCTCGTGGGGGCCGGGGGCGTGTGCAGCGGGGCCAGTCTTTGGAAGTTGTGCTCGTTGGGTTCGTAGTAGCGATAGTCCTCGTGGAAGGGCTCCTGGAGCCGGTGAGGCTGCTGTCGCTGCTGCTGGTTGTCATAGTAATGTTCCGCCGGGGGGGGGAAATAGTAGCGCCCGGGGTCCCCGTTCTCCGACATGGGGGTCACCTCCGTCAGGAAGGACTGGGCGGAGCCCGCGTACTCGTGGGGGAGGTCCCCCAGGCTGCGGGGGAGGTAGGGGGGCGCCGACAGCCGGTGGCTCTCGCGGCGGGCCACCTCGTGGGGCGGCCTCTGGACCGGGGGCCGGAGGAAGCTCTTGTTGCGGGACACTGCGGGCTCCCTGCTGGGCGGGGCCGTGTACACCGTCGGCCCCGCCTCCGGCATGGGGACCTCCGTGCGTCTTGGAATGGTGGGTCCATGGCGAATAAAAGAGGGCATAAGATCTGCGAAGGGGAGGGAGGTTTTAATAGCGAGTCAACCGGTGCATTAGAGATGGTAATCACAGTGAGGAAGAGACATGCGTTTAGCTTGCAGTGGTGGCAAAGTGTTTGATTCCCCCACAAAGCTACGCGTTTGATCCATAAATGACAACGTTCACAGCTTACCTCGAAGAATCCTTGAGCAAGACGCCCTGATCCCTACCTGCTTCTTAACGAAATCCATCTGAGTTCACTTTAAAACAAAAAGTGTGCAAAAAAATTGACTTAAAATAGCAGTCAATAGATCCGTTGTACTTCGCTTGAGTTATATTGCGCCTACCGCTGCCCTACCCTCTACTTCAGGCTGTTGACCTAACCACACTTCATGCAATAAATAGCTGGTATGTTGCCTCCACACAGGTCCTCAGACAGCGATGACACCGCTCCGCCGCGCCTGCCAGCGGGTGTCCCAGCTGGGTTTATTTAGTCAACAAAGCATCTCTACTCGGATGACACTCCCTGGCACGGCTCCCGTGTATCGTAGAAATACAAGTTGTAGCGATTCAGCATGTGCTCGACCGGTACTCTGTCTGCGATCACACCCCGCCGGTGTGGTGTGCATGTTGTTGTACCTTGGGTCCATGATAAATAGTGAGCGAGGGGTTTAGCTTTCAACGCTAGCATCGAGCGGTGGTTGAAGTGACATAAATTCAATAAAGTATGACGAAACATTACTTTTTAGTAAGAGTCATGCAGCCCTGAACGTAATTAGACGTTTACAAAACACAACATCCCTTAAGTACTACTTTCATGTTAAGTTACGGTGGAGTTTGCCGAGCTAGCCTAGCGTCGGCTAGCGGGGCTACTTGTTGCGCTTACTTCTCAGGAGCGGCGACGTTTCCTTCTTCACGTATTTCCCGTGGACCTCGGCTGGTTTCGACGCTTCGTTTTTGCTTTTCTTTCGCGAAAGCATAACTCAAGCGTAGGACACATCAACGACGCGGTGCTGTGTCGACACGACAAACTCCCCGAGCCTCGCAGAAATCCCCTTCGATCCGCAAAGAGTGGATGGAATACATTTTTGTTACTTTAAATGAGCTAGCAGCTAAAGTTAGCCAGCTAACTTCGGCGACTGGACTCGTCGCTCCTCCACCAGCCTCCGCTCCGAAACGCCTCCTGCCCGGGCCCCCTCTCCGGAACGCCTCCTGCCCGGGCCCCCTCTCCGGAACGCCTCCTCCCAGCCCGGCCCAATGCGGCCGGGGAGACCGCAGTGCCTCTGCCCCTGTATGCCTAGGACTTTTTTATGGGATTTCCATCTCCAAGTGTTTTTTTTTTGTTGAGACATAAAGCATTTGGTGTTAGCCAGGGTTAATAAAACTATACACTACTATATGCTGTTAAAGTATATCCGCTGAAGAAATATCCAAAACCATGAATGCAATGTATTAAACAGGACTGCCAAATCAATTTGTTTGACAAAATTATTTATTGCAGAAATACATTTTCTCCCCTGTATTTACCTTTAGTGCATTCTTCATAAATATAGACACTCAGTCCATTAAAGTCCTATGTATACAGGCAAAGGCCATATATTCGTGAAAAATAACAGGCCTTCAATGCGGTTTGTATAGGCATAATTGCGCCCTGACAAACATTGAAAGTAAATGTCACATAACATTAAGTTATTCCATACAGTCAAAAGATGACAGGAATATTTGGCTACCATCATATTTTACATGTCAAACTGGTTTTCTTGTCTGTTCTCATATTAGTGTCAATATTATCTCAGGGAAGACAGGCTGACATATTTCAAATGTCTCATCTATCAGGCAGAAAGAACAAAAATACTTAAAAGTATAGGACACATGCTGTAGCACAAATAACACTGTACAGCTTAGAAAGTGCACTTTGGTCAAATAGGAAGCCTATTCTCACAGTGAAAATAAATAGTGTTTACACATTCAGAAGAGTTCACGTTTTTAAACATTAAAAACATATGCTGGATTTGGTCCAACCAAGCCATATATCTTGTTGGCAACCAGCTTGAAGCTATTTGGCCCTGAATGGTGAAGAAATGCAAGGCGTGACCACATGAGAAAACAATTTGTAAAGAAAAGGGAAATGCTACCAAGATTTAAGACCGTGGTTTTCAAACGGTGGGGTCGTGACCCTTGACCCATAGGGCCTTTCCTGTATAGACTGCATTCCTTTGAAAAACGCTAGACTGCATATGAGAAATGCTAGTTATTTCGCCTTTTAGAGAATCTTTTGCTTATTATTTATACCGCGCCAAACATGATGGCTTCTGGGTAAACAGTGACCCCAACCGGTGGGCTCCCGCATGACATTCTGGTGGTCCCTGCTTTGGGATGACGTTGGCAGGCGGGCACAAAACCCATGACACGAAAAAAAAGAAGAAAAGTAGACATTAAGATGATGATTAATGTAAGGCAGTTTGTCATCGATAATGTGCTCATGGCTTTGGCATTTCAAGCAAAGTCAAACAATGTTCTTAAAAGTTCATAAAAAAAAGTAAAAAAAAACAATAATACTGGATATATAAAAAAAAAAAAAGGTATAGCACTTCATTGGCATTCTCTATTAGAGGTCCAACGGCTGCACACACGCCCACATATTACATGGTAGCTTCAGTTAAAGTGCTTAACCCAGGGGTCAGGACCCCAAACGTGTCAGACAACGCACAAGACACTCAAAATGGCCGCCTCAGCTCCCCTTCCTGACCGGAAGGAGAGCGGTCGGGTTCAGGAGCACTTGGAGTGGTAGCTGGCCGGGGACGGCTGGGCGGGGCCTAGGTCCCGCATGATCTTGCCCAGGCTGGAGATCTTCTGCTCCAGCAGGTAGTTCTTCTTCTCCACCATGTGCTGCTGCTGCTCTGTGTGCTTCAGGGCCTTCAGCAGGTGGCCGTTCTCCACGTACAGGTCCTGGATCAGCACGTCTGCCCGGCCGTTCTTACGGAGCTGGAGGAGACGGGGGGGAGAGGAGGGGAGGGGAGAGGGGAGAGGAGAGAGACAGGGTCCCATTCAGCCAGGTGGTACATGAGGCATTATTATACTCTGGGTTTTAGAGCACTTTTCAAAAGGAAGATACAAAGGGCTTGACATGGGAAAAGATTAATATATAGATAAAAAAAAAACAGCATTGTATATTTATTTACACAATGCGTGTTGATTAAAAACGGCATTGTATATTTACACAATGTGTGTGGCCTATAAACAGCTTTGTATACTTACACAATGTAGCTTAAAAACAGCATTGTATATCTACACACTACATCTAGATAAAACACAGCATATGCACACAATATATGGTCAATAAAAAGACTACCAAATACCATCTACACACAAAGCTCATCCATGAACGTGAACCTGGTTTCCGGCTCCAGGTTTTAGTAAGGTTAGAAGGTTTACCTGATCCTTTAGTTGAGCCACCTTTTCTCTGAGGAGGAGCTTCACGTTGTGCAGAGTCAGCTCAATCTCCCTCATTCGCTCCTCCATTTTCTTCATCTTCCTCTCCCTCTCTTCCTGATTTAGGGGGGGGGAGGGGAGGTGGGAACTATTATCCAATCATTCGGTTTGAAAGACAGCTTGATTTTGATCAAACATGTTTGGGAATAGATGAGTAATTTCACACTGCAAGGCCAATTGTATTCGAGCTAGATGCTTTATTTGGTTCAGGCATAGAAGTTATTCCAGTACAATTATGATGAGGATACTGCATTCGATAATAAAATAACTTGGTTCAAAAAATAAATACATTAGATAAACAGTATAAAAAGAGAACTACGTTGATTTGGATAGCGCTGCAAACAAAATAATTTAATTCATAAATAAATCATAAGTAAAATTAAATATTGAACACTAAAATAAAATAAATAATACATGGAAATGTAGTGCGACAGAACCTTGAGTTATTAAAACACATTAAGTCAAATAATGGAAAACACGCAACACAACACACAGGCACAGCCTCCATCTTTGAGGAGACGGGTGTCGAGTGTGTTCTCCGACACGTTGACACGAAGAGAAGAGACACTCGCATAAAGTTGTGCTTTAACGGTTTGACATACTCGGTTAAAAACCAGCCGACCACTGGATTCAATCGGCAGTGCAGACTTTAAGGAGCCGCAAAAAACGGCCCTTAAATCTCTTCGACGGAGAGATAAACAAACATTTGTGAACGCTTCGTGAAATACTCCCTTGTATCCCACGCTTAGTAATCCGACAGAAGAAAACCAAACGTGACAAGGATAGACGGACAGAAACAACACAACACTGATTAGACATTATTAGTTGGAAGAAAAGTATCTCACACACATTGTTTAAGGACCAGATCAACAGGTTGGAATTGCTGATTGTTAAGAAGGCGTTTGGAGATAGACGCAAGATAGTTTCCAATGACCTCCAGGCCAAGGTCGTGATAGATTTAGGCTTTAAGAAAGACACCCTGACTTAACCGTTGACATCAACAGTACCAGTGCATAACGGAACATTCCCAGAAGTCATCAGTTAAAAAAGACAAACATTCAAGTATACAAACACTAACAAAAGCAGACACGCAGCATATTCTGGTCAGCATTTTGTTAAGACAGGTCTCCCGGACGAACTTTGACCTTTGATTCACTACGTTGTTTAAAATCCTTCCTTTGGAAAAACACAACATTTCTCTGCGTTTGTCTGCCACCTAGCAGCAGTGAAATACAACTACACATTCGTGCCATTGACAAGGCAGGGTTTCTCGGTAGACTTCCGAACCGGCAAACCATGTGACAGGAAGTGCAAAAAAGAGCCCTAGCTAGCCAACGTTGGCTTCCATCAGGCGGGGGCAGGGGGAGATGCGGCCAGTCTTGCGAGTGAGAGGTTAGCGTTAGCAGGGGTTAGCATGGCGGTAGCGTGGCGTTAGCACTGGGGCAATGCGCTGGTGTCACAGTCCACCAATCCGCCGGTAGCTGTCGGTGTGAGCGGCCCGCTGCTCCACCACGACCCCCTGAAGAGAGAAGGTAGGTTCACTACACCGAGAGTCTCCAGCCCTCCCCCACCGGCCACAGAAAACAGAAACAATGTCCACCCGAACGGTCCGCTAACAGACCGCCGCCATGCTACGTTAAACCGCGGTACGTCCGGACCACTGATGCTAATGCAGACATGACAACAACGGCTAGAGTAAAGACACCACAGTGAACCAGGAGTGGGTGCTGCTAGCCACCGGTGAGCTAACGCTAATGAGCTAATGCTAATGAGCTAATGCTAATGAGCTGGGACAGATGGGGGTGGAGCTACAGGTGGCATGAAGGGGGTGAGACAGGCAACTACCCCGGGAAGAAGGAAATGAAATGAGAAGCCGCTCTCCATTCGCCGACTCGTGAAAGAGAGGGAAAATCAGGCCACACCCCCGCTCCCCCATGGAGCCAAAACAAAACTTTGCGGAACAAGCCCCAGACACACACACACACACACACACACACACACACACACACACACACACACACACACACACACACACACACACACACACACACACACACACACACACACACACACACACACACACACACGTGATGCCAAAGAGGTGGTATGAGGAGTAGGATGGGAATGTGAGGCAAACCTCCGCAAGACCCGAGGTTGAGAGATGACCGACGGGAAAATGAGAAAGGTGCTCGGTATGGTGCAGAAATGTAGTCGCACGACTAGTGCGCGTGGTTTGAGCTAACAGGAAGACAGGGTAGCGTCCGAGGGTACCTGCATGTGGTCGGGGTCCTCCCCCCGGGGGGGTCCTCTCTGAGCCCGGTGAGGAGACCCGGGCAGCAGACCCACCAGCTGGGCCTGGAAGGCCTGGGAACAGGAGGAGGATAGCAGGGGTCGGATCAGCACCCCAGTACTCACACACATGGGGATCTAGCCTTAACCGGCCAGCACCTTATCACCGATTTAAAATGTTTTGCATGTATGCATGCATATATATTATAAATTTGCACCCATTTTTATTTTTTTCAGTTATGTTTTTGTGTTATTGTTGTTAAGGATAGGCGCCACTTTCCTTCCTACCAACACCAAAGCTTCCAAAGATAACCTTTTGGTGTCCACGTTTACACATTTTCTTGAGTTAAATATTGATATGGGGACACTAGCCGCAGTATAAATCGGTATTCGACTTAAAGAAAACCAGGGCTGTGGCCAGTCCCTAATGGTGAGCGGGTCAGTGGTGGGTGGTGAATCCAGGAGAGGGAGCCACATCCCTGTACTGGGTGGATCACGGGTACCGGGTACGTACCTCTATCAGCTGGGTGGACAGACGGGCCGTCTGGGCCTTCAGAAGCTCGTTCTGTTGGCGGAGACTCTCCAGCTCTCCGTAAGACTCTCCTTCTCCTCCACAGCTCTGAGAACATCACCAACCGTCCCTCAGATGACTTCACATGACGGCAGTAATACACACCCTATACGATAGTACCGGTGGCCAGTGTTGAACAGTGTGAACTCAACTTTGAGATAGCTCTTGTGAAGTGTGAACTTGCACAACACGGCCGGTATCATGGATTGAAACAACAATTCAATTGATTTAAACATCAATTGACCACAGCAAAACATTCATGTATGTAAATGTACATACCCACTAGACAATAGTACAACTATAATGGATTGAAACCAACATTTGAGTAATTACTCAATAGATGTTCCACACGAGGAAATCAACAGACAAAAGGCGAAACTATCCTCACTGTGTGGGCGTGTCTGTGTGTGTGGGCGTGTCTGTGGGCGTGTCTTGTGTGTGGGCTCGTCTATGGGCGTGTCTGTGTGTGGGCGTGTCTGTGTATGGGCGTGTCTTGTCTGTGGGCGTGTCTGTTTGGGTGTGTCTGTGGGCGTGTCTTGTATATGGGCGTGTCGGTGTGTGGCCGTGTCTTGTGTGTAGTGGAGGTGTTCACCTCGCTCAGGTTCTTCTTCCCCTCCAGCTGCCTCTTCAGGGAGGAGTTCTCCTGCTCCAGGACCGTGACCAGACCCCCGTGGTTCTGCTGCTTCAGGGACACCATGGAGCTCTCCAGCGTGCGTACCTGACAGGAGCCACAGGGAAGGGCTTAGGACCAGACCTCTGATGTTTTTATACCAAGTGGCTCTTCGTACAGTAAAGAGCCCATTGGCCCCCTCTTTTGAGTTGGACAGCATAAGAAGCGTCTGTCGATAAAGTTATATTATCTGTGTACCAGGTTTACTCTAAGATGCTCTGGATAAAGGCTTCTGCTAAATGAATGAATGAATGAAGGTCTGCATGAGGATCTCTCGTCGTCTCTGAGGTGCCCAAGGTCTAAAGAAATGAATGACTGCATGGATGAATGAATGAGTGAATGAATGAGTGAATGGCTGCCTGAGGAGCTCACCTCGTCTCTGAGGAGCCCCAGGTCTAAATGAATGAATGAATGAATGAATGCGTGAATGAATGAATGAATGAATGCCTGCTTGAGGAGCTCACCTTGTCTCTGAGGTGCCCCAGGTCGCCCCTGCAGTGGAGCAGCTCCACCTGCAGCCTCTGGTTCTCCTGCCTCAACAGCTGCTCCTCCTGCTCCTGGAGCCGGCTCAGCTCCTCGCGGTGCAGCTTCTGGTGCTCCTGGAACCCTCCAGTGTAGGCCAGCTCCAGGATCTGGACCTGGACCCAGGGAGGGGAGAGGTCAGGATCTATGGAGGATCTATGGAGGATCTATGGAGGATCTATTGCCTCAGTCCTTCAGTCCCAGAAACTCAATCTCTTGGTGGTGGTGGAACGAGCGCCCATTCAATATCAGGACAGCAGAGTCGCTCACCAGCTTCCACAGAAGACCCCAGAACCACTTGTTCAGAGTTAACCTCGACTCTTCAATGCCTCCCCTGTTACCCCACTCTTACCCACTTATTGTACGTTTTACATCCTGGCACTTAAAAACAGTACTTAGCATTGAGTAGCATCTTATGCTAGCTATCTTTGTTGTAGACGGGGAATCGGCTAACCTAACAATTAGTGCTTCGCACCTGGTTCTATGAACTTCCTTACTGTACGGACAGCGATATATATATTGTTTCTCTTTCTTCTGACAAATGCACTTATTGTAAATGTAAATCTGTGATTGACCTTTAAATGTGTTGGATCAACACTAACATTGTGTGATGCTAACTGTTCAGTTTCACCTTAGAATCCATCGGCCTCTGGGCGACGTTGTGGTGATGAAACCCTGTTTAAAACCAACATTTATTCCACCTTGTGTCTCGGCTTCAGGGGCCCTCGTGAGTCACGGACCTTGTTGTGGGCGTTCTGCAGCTGCTTGTGCAGGGAGACCACCTCCTGCCGGAGGGCGTCCTCCTCCTGCTGGGTGAAGCGCAGGTCGGCCTTCAGACGGGAGGCCTGGAGGGTGGAGGTCTGGACCGCTCCGTCCAGCGTCTCCACCTGACACACACACACACACACACACACACACACACACACACACACACACACACACACACACACACACACACACACACACACACACACACACACACACACACACACACACACACACACACACACGTTGAGAGGAGGACCAGGAGAAGAGATGTGACAAACGTGTACGAGTTCCTCGGAATAAATCAGCCTTTAAAAAAATACAATTAATTATATTCTTGGTCAACCTAAAAATAGAAAATAGTTTTATACTTGACTGAGAAGACTCAATCCCAAGGAGATAAAATAAAAGCTGAGAAGTTCAACTTAAAACAACACGATTCAGGCGCTGCAGGATAGCGTAGCGTCTACGGTACTCGACCCCCCGCCGACAGGGCCGTGAGTTCGATCCCCAAACGTCCACAGCTCCTTACGTCGGATACAAGCATCTCAACTTAAGGAAGGCTGAATGGGCTCAGGGTCGTACCTTCTCCTGAGCTCTGGCCAGCTGGATGCGCAGTGCCTGGGTCTCTTTGTCCAGAGTCCTGCGCTCCTTCAGCAACTGGCCGAGCTGCTCCTCCATCACATCCGCCCTGGTCCCCTGAAACAGAAGAAACACGACCAGGGGGTCAGCAACTCCCTGCACACCGGCTCAAACATTAAACCTATGCCCTACATGATTGCAGAACATTAATAGAGTTACATATGTTTTATCATATAGTATCGTGTACAGCCATGCCCTTAATTCAGGGGACCTTGCGCCAGGGGCTTAGAGCTAATTTGGCGGGAACTATCAGATAGGAAGTGACCACCTCCACCACCACCCCGGCCGGACGCCTACCTTCTCTCCGAGGGCAGAGAGCTGCTCCTCCAGCTCTCCGTTCCTCTCCTCAAGCCGGCCGGCTTCCTCCAGAGACTTGGTCAACTCTGCCTCCAAGGCAGCCACACAAGCTGCCATCTACCACAACACAACCGGCTAGTTAACCATCTACCACAACACAACCGGCTAGTTAACCATCTACCCCAACACAACCGGCTAGTTAACCATCTACCCCAACCTGCTAGTTAACCATCTACCCCAACACAACCGGCTAGTAAACCATCTACCCCAACACAACCGGCTAGTTAACCATCTACCCCAACCTGCTAGTTAACCATCTACCACAACACAACCGGCTAGTTAACCATCTACCCCAACCGGCTAGTTAACCATCTACCCCAACCGGCTAGTTAACCATCTACCCCAACACAACCGGCTAGTAAACCATCTACCCCAACACAACCGGCTAGTTAACCATCTACCCCAACCGACTAGTTAACCATCTACCCCAACACAACCGGCTAGTTAACCATCTACCCCAACACAACCGGCTAGTTAACCATCTACCCCAACACAACCGGCTAGTTAACCATCTACCCCAACACAACCGGCTAGTAAACCATCTACCCCAACCGACTAGTTAACCATCTACCCCAACACAACCGGCTAGTTAACCATCTACACCAACCGGCTAGTTAACCATCTACCCCAACACAACCGGCTAGTAAACCATCTACCCCAACCGACTAGTTAACCATCTACCCCAACACAACCGGCTAGTTAACCATCTTCCTCAACCGGCTAGTAAACCATCTACCCCAACACAACCGGCTAGTTAACCATCTACCCAAACCGGCTAGTTAACCATTTACTCCACGGAACCTGCTAGTTAACCATCTACCCCAACCGGCTAGTTAACCATTTACCCCAACACAACCGGCTAGTTAACCATCTACCACAACACAACCGGCTAGTTAACCATCTACCACAACACAACCGGCTAGTTAACCATCTAGCACCACGCCAAACCGCCACCTTGATGACCGAGAGCCTCACCTCCTTGGCGGGCGCGGCCTCTCTCCTCTCGTTCTCCTGGATGAGCTCAGCGAGCTGCTGGCTGATCTCCTCCACGTCCGCAGAGTTCTGGACGTTCTCCTGGGACAGCAGGACGTTCTCCTGGGACAGCAGGACGTTGTCCTCCTGCAGATGGTCGCCGCGGGAACGCAGGTCTGAGATCTGAGGGGGGAGCGGGGGCCATCCCACAGGGGGGGGTTTAGAGTGCTTCAATGTGTGCACGTCAACTACTGGACACGTGTTGGACACGCGCAGAGTCATGAGAGACTTCAGAGTTTTTATATTTCTAAGTGTTTATTTTTGGTATTCTTATTCAAGGTCAAGTCAAAGTAAAAGTCAGCTTTATTGTCAATTGCAACTAATGTACCAGAGAAATAGAAGAACGGAAATTTCATTCCTCTCTGACCCACTGTGCATTATGTATAAAGGATCAAATACAATTTGGTAAATTCAATAAAATAAGATAAGTAAATATTTACAATAAATTCTCAATAGTGCAAATGGCCTTGAGTGCAAGGTAGGCAAATGTGTTTCATTATTTTTTCCTATTTAGACTAGAAAGCCAGGCAGTGGCTAGAATAATAATTTGTTGATATGCATACCTGTTTCTGAAATTCCTCCGCCATATTCTCAGCTTCAGTCTTTTCTTTCTGGAAGTCTTCCAGCTGTTGCCTGAAAAACAGATGAAAGAAAAAAGGTAGATATCAGCAAAATGAACTCTGCAGCAAACATGACCTTAAACTGATTTATGCCAGGACAACATCGCCATGTTCTCACCGAAGGTCTACGTTGGCCCCTTTCAGGTCCTCGTCCTTCAGCACTGTGATCTTCTGACTGAGGTTTACGTTTTCTTCCTCGAGTCGACCGACTTCAGATCTGTTCGGGTCGGAGACAAAATGGCCGTCAGATCATTGAAGAGTCAACACAAAATGGGATGCAAAAAAACAACAACACAAAAATGGATTTATATATTTCATAACACAGCAAACACAGTTTTATAGAGAAGGAAGACTTAATCCACAAACCAACCAAAATGACTAGTAGCCATGTGTACGTCTGACGTAAAGGGGTTAACTACTCACGACCTCTCGTGGTTAACTACCTATTCACCGCACAACACAGGATCCATCACTGGGGGAACGAGGGTCCAACACAACACAGCCACCGCTGGGGCACCGTACCCGGGGTAGAGGAGGAGCTGGAGGTAGGCTAAGGAACATCACACCCAGAGGAAGGAGGTCACAACGCTGCGTGGGGGGGGAGGGGGGGGGGGGGCGAGGCGGGGTGCTGGGGGTTCTATCCTGGTCCTCCTGTTACCTGTGGACCTGCATCCACTCGCTGAGCGTCCACGCCTCCCCCTGCAGGCTGGCGAGGGCCCCGCGGAGGTCCGCGTTCTGCACCTCCAGCTCCTCGCAGCACACCTCCAGGCGGGTGGCGTCAGCCTGGCTCCGGGCCTCGAGACGGCCGCTCGTCCCCTGGGACGTGGTCTCCCAGGTACCGGCCGTCTCCGGGAGACCTCCGACCCCCTCCAGGAGACCTCCGTCCCCCTGCAGCTCCAGCTCCCGCACCAGCTCCGAGAGCTGGAGGTTGTCCCGCCTCATGGTGGAGAGCTCCTCCGCCAGGCCCCGGTGCTGGCCCTGGGGACCGCCGGCCGCACGCAGACGGCCCTCCAGGCTGGACAGCCGTCGCTTCAGCTCCCCGTTCTCTCCCTTCAGCAGCGTGTTCTGGCGGCGCCCGTCGTGGTATCGGACCCGGAGATCGGCCGTCTCCGAGATCTCCGTCTCCAGCTCCTCGGCCCGCTTCGTTAGACGGAACAGCTTCAGCCTCAGGGTCAGGTTCTCCTCCAACGCCCGGCTGCCCGTTCTGATCTTTTGCCGGTTGTACGTCAGAATGCTCTCCAACGTCACGGTCTTCTGGTGGAGCAGCGACACCTTCTGGTGTAGCAGAGTGTTTTCCTCCATGGCGTCGCTGTACAGCACCTGGAGTTTGTTCACGGGGTGAACATCCTCACGGCGTTCCGGGTCATCCTGCTGATCCACCACCAGAGAGCCTGAGAACCCACACTCTTGGGAAACCGATTGGATTCGTTTCCCACACTTGTGAGAGTCGACCGGGGAACGACCGACCGACCCGTCCCGTGAAGTCGGCCCACCGCAGGAGTCAGCAGCTCTCCGCGCAGCGACGAGGTCCACCGCGACCGCATGACACAGCCTCTGGTCGAGGGGATGGGAGAGCTCCTCCACCACTCCATCTTCAGGGTTATTCTCTGGATCCCATGACTGGACCGCCACAAACAACCCAGGATTCCTGTCCTCTTCGAGGCCCGCAGCCTCGGGCGACGTGGCCGCTTCGTCTCCGGCGATCTGCTCCTCTTCATTGCCTGCTACATCGGGTGATTGGGCTGCTTCACCTCCGGAAAGCTGCGCAGTCTCCTCTTCACAGCCCGCGGCCTCAGGCGGCGTGGCGGCCTCGTCTACAGAGATCTGCGCCGTCTCCTCTTCATGGCCCGCCTCATCGGGTGATGGGGCAGCTTCACCTCCAGACAGCTGCTCCTCGTCATGGCCTAGCATATCAGGTGATCGGGCAGCTTCACCTCCAGAGTTTTGCTCCTCTTCATGGCCCACCACATCAGGTGATGGGGCTGCTTCACCTTCAGTGATCTGCTCCATCTCCTCTTCAACATCCACACTCTGGGTTCCCGGGGCAACTCTGGAATCGTCCGTGTTGTGTTTGGAGAGAGAACCGCCATGAGGAGAACCTTCAGTACCAAATGTCTCCGGAGACTCTTCCTCTTCGATTTCCTCTTGGACTTCTGAACTTTGCTCCTGTAGGTCGTCTCCGCTGGTTTTGGGGCTGTCCATGGCATCAGGGGAATCTTGCCGATCATCAACATTAACATCTTCATCATATTCATCAACCACCACACAATCTGGGTCTTCAGGGCATTCTCCTGGTGCCACAGGTTTCTCTGCCCTCATCTCTAGATGGTTTTCGTGGTGTTCTTCCAGAAGTAGTGCTGTGGTTTCAAGTTGACCTGTTGATTCCAGATTTTGGGCTTCCACATCTTCGTTGGGAACGTTACTGCATTCGATGGAAGCAGTCACGCTCATATCCGCTGTGTTTGGCTCCTCATCCACCAGGGGTTCAGATTCACCACCGAGTGCACAAGAGTCACCTGGAATAATACCGATGACGTCATCATCAAGATTATCCTCATCCGTGTTGCCCGTCGTATGTGATTGTGGCTCCTGGACTTCGAAAGACAAATATATTACATCAGGATTAACCGGTTCGGTTACTAGCATATTACCAGGGTCTGTCGTTTCCTCTTGGCCAGACTTGGTTACTTCTGAAAGAACATCGAGTTCCTTTCCCATTTCCCTAATTCGGATCTTGAGCTGATCCCTTTCTAAGACGAGTTCCATCCTCTCGTTGTCCAGGGACTCCAGGCAGCATAGATTATCTTTAAGATCATCTTCCAGAAGGGCTATGCTCTGTATTAGCTCCATCCTCTCAAACTCAAAGCCCTCCATGTCCTGTTGGAGCGTCGTCTCCAGATCTTCAATCTTGTTCCGCAGAGCGTCAAACTGCTCCATCTTTTCCCGGCTCCGTTCCTCCGACAGGGAGAGCTCCTCTCTGTATTTCCCCTGGACTTGGGCCAGCCTGCTCTGGAGCTCGGCCCGCTCCTCCACAAACTCTGCCCTCTCCTGCTTGAAGTCCTTCACCGCCTGACCAAGCAGAACCTCCAGCTCCTGCGCCGTCCTCTCCGACGCGGCCAGAAGGTCCTCCCTGAAGGCCTGGCTCTCCTGGAGCCTCCTGTGGAGCTCGATCAGCTGCCGGCTGAGGTCCCTCTCCTTGGTCTGGGACGACCCGGCCAGTTCGTCCAGCTGCCTCTCCAGCTCCCGCTTCTCTCCCCGCGCCGCCTCCACCTCTTCCCGGCGGGCGTTCTCCAGTTCCTCGCGGTCGGCGGCCCGCTCCCGGTGGAGGCAGAGCCTCTCCTGCTCCAGGGCCTCTCGCATCAGCCTCCTCTGCTCCTGGCTCTCCACCAGGGCGGCCTCCATCTCGGCCCGCCAAGCGAGGGCCCGCTCGGCGTGGCTCGCCGAGAGGGCCCCCAGCTGGGCTTGGTAGTGCTGCTCCAGCCTCGACACGTCCACCTGGAAGCGTTCCTCCACAGTGTCCTGGTCCCCTGAGAAGCGGCCTTCCAGCTCCTGGAGCCTCTGGGAGAAGTGGAGCTCAACGGCTGTCCTGCGCGTGGTGAACCAGGGAGGGTTACGGCGTTCAGCGGTCCGGAACACTCAAACCGTTTCTCTCTCTCTCTCGCTCTCTCTCGTTCTCTTAATTCTCCGCAACGGTTCAAAATGCATTTGCATTCAAAAGCGCAGTCCTTTGCTCGTCTATTGTGCCTGTCACTCACAAAGTGGGAACGCAAGGTTTAAAGGAGCAAAGAAAAGTCGTACCCGTGGGTGAAATCGGCTCATAGGGCCGACCGCTGTTTTTGAACCAACAATCATTTAGTTTCCCGTGTTCATTTATCTAGTATTTTACTTTGGGATATAAAGCACTGTGAGGACAAATACAAACATAGAAATACTCCAACAATCTCTCCTGGAATGTTCTGATTATTTAGCAGAAGTAGAACCGTCCAACAGATCGGTCGCATCCAAATGACAATAATTTATGATAGAACGTTATTAACGTTAATAATTGTTCAGATCCTCACCTCTCCTGGACGACCTCCTCCCGCAGCCGGTCCAAGGCGCCGCCCAGCTCCTCGCGCTCCTCCCCGTGGCGGGCGCTCAGCTCCTTCAGCGCCTCCCTGTGCCGCTCCTCCAGCCGAGAGGTCTCCTCCTTCAGCATCCTCTCGAAGCGCCTCTCCTCCTCCTCCTTCCCCTCCTCCGCCTTCTCCCTCTCCTCCTTCAGCCTCTCCTGCAGCATCCCCTCGTAGTCCTCCTCCAGCTGCAGCTTCTCCTCCCCCCACGCCTCCCTCATCCTCCTCTCCCTCTGCTCCTGCTGCTCCTGGAGCTTCAGGCGCTCCTTGGCCAACACGGCGAGGAGCGCTTCCTCCTGGGACCTCTGGAGCCGGCCGCGCTCCTCCTCCCAGCCCGCCCTCTGCCGGCTCTCCTTCTCCTCCTGCTCCTTGACCAGCCGCAGCATGCCCGCCTCCAGCACCTCCTGCAGGGTCTGGTCGCTCTGCTCCTCCAGAGCGGCCCTCTCGCTGCGCCACTCCTCGGCGAGCCTCTCCCCCAGCGCCTCCTTCTCCTCCTCGGACCTCAGCCGCGCCTCCTCCAGCCGGGCGCCCAGCTCCTCCTCGTGGTCCAGGCGCCGGCGCTCCTCCTCCTCCCGCGCCGTCGCCTCCAGCAGCCGCACCTCCTCCCGCGTTCGCCTCCTCTCCTCCTCCAGCCGCGCCTCCTGCGTCTCCTGGAGGAGCCCCAGCTCCTGGGCGTGGCATCTCCTCAGCTCCTCCACCTCCTCCGCCCGCCGCGCCTCCTCCAGCGCCGCCGCCAGCTGCTCCTCCAGGTCCGAGGCCTGGGTGTGGGCCTCCAGGAGGCGCTGCCGAAGGGCGGCCACCTCCTCTTCCTGCCGCAGCTCCAGCCGCTCCTTCTCCTCCGCCTGCCTCCTCTCCAGGCCGTCCCGCTCCAGCGCGGCCTGCTCCAGCTGGCCCTGGAAGACCCCGGCCTGAGCCTGGAGGCGGGCCATCTGCTCCCTGAGGGCCTCCACCTCCTCCTGGTGCAGGGAGGTGGTGGAGGCCTGCTGGCCCTGGTGGGCCGTCCGCTCCTCCTCCACCCTCTGGTCCAGCTCCTGGATCTGAGAGCGTCGGAGGAACCAGACGGAACATTGTCGTAAAATAAAAGTTAAAAGTTAAAGAAAACAAAGGCAAACATAAAAAGAAATTCAATGTATTTAAGATTTAGGACAGGAACCACTACAACCTTATTAGTCAATCAATGACGACAAGAACAAGATATTACTTCAAAACAACAGATGAACTCTATGAGACATGCTACATGCCAGGATCGTCTTGGGTTGGGTAGCCTGATCCAACATGGCCGCCCCGGGCTCACCTTGCTCTCCAGCTGGGCCTGCAGGTCCTCCACCCGCCGACTGTGCTGCTCCTTCAGCTGCTCCAGCATCAGCTCCGCCTCCAGGCTCATGTTGAAGGGCTGGCCCTCCTCCGTGCCCAGCCCTGGGTCAGACACAGGTTCACAACGGTATTTACACTGCTTTACACACGTCTATACTACCATTTTCTTCTTCTGAACCCTTTTGGAACCGGTCGAGCAAGTATTAGAAGGTTTTCTTTTCATTTGTGGTTTTTCATCGTTTGTAAATATAACCTAATTGTAACTCTTCACTCATTTCATCATTATTTTTTATTGTTTATAATAGCTTATCTTATGTTCTTTCTTGTTCTAAATAAAAATATTTTTAAATCAATTCAATCCACGTCTCTAAGCAACATGTCGGGTTAAGGGGTTCTTGCACCAGGCTGCGAACATGAAGGTTTGAACCAAAAACCTTTAACCCCTTCTGTTTGGACTGTCTTAGCAGCTGACAGGAACTCCCTAGCTTCCCTAGACGTGTGATAACCGGTTGGTTTTCATGTCAGTAAATCTGTTAACGTAGACACAAACCAAATGCCTGAATGCTGTGTGCTGGGAAACGAAGAAAAAAAAAGACCAGCGGACAGAATACGTCTTTCCTAAATGTTACAATCAGTCCTTTGAACCTTCAAAAAAACCTCCAAAGCATGTGAAAAGCACCACACCGACGACAGGCCGTTAGGCGCGGTGTGTGACTGTGGCGTACCTGGGTCCGACTCCATGCCCGGGCTCTGGGACTCCATCTCCGACTCCATGTGGTCGGCCAGCGGCTGGCTGCAGGCCTGGGACCGCCTGCCCAGGCGCTGCAGGGCCTGCTCCGCCTGCAGCTCATCGATACGGTCCTGCAGCTCCTGGAGGCCCACGCAGCACGCGAGTTACACACACGTTACACTACATACATGTTACACTACACACATGTGACACGCACGTTACACACATGTTACACTGCACAACACAGGACACGCACGTTACACACATGTTACACTGCACAACACGGGACACGCACGTTACACACATGTTACACTGCTCAACACGTGACACGCACGTTACACACATGTAACACTACACACATGTGACACGCACGTTACATTACACACATGACACGTACGTTACACTAGACACATGTGACACGCACGTTACACACATGTTACACTGCACACATGTGACACGCATGTTACACACACGTTATACTGCACAAATGTGACACGCACGTTACACTGCACATGTGTCACGCATGTTACACTACACACATGTGACACGCACGTTACACACATGTTACACTACACACAGGTGACACGCACGTTACACACGTTACACTACACACATGTGACACGCATGTTAAACACATGTTACGCTACACACATGTTAAGCTACACGCATGTGACACACACGTTACCAAGCACATGCATAGAAACATAGTCAACATGGGGCGCATTCCAAAAATATATAGAGTATATAGTCTGACAAAATTAGTGATGGTGTCAGAATATATGTTAACTCCAAAAGCAATAGTCACTGAAAACTCATTTTTGAATAGATTAAATAATAGTGATTAAAAACTAATGTTTAATAGGTTGAATAATACTGAGTAGTGAGTAGAGAATTATAATTAAAATTTGTATAGATATTAAATAATAGTGATTCATAGCTAGAATTTGAATACTGATCGATAAATAGATTACCGGTAAGTAATACTGAATAAGAGCTAGTGTTCGAATACTGATCGATAAATAGATTAAGTAATAGTGAATAAGAGCTAGTGTTCGAATACTGATCTATAAATAGGTGCAATAATAGTGATTAACAGGTGAAAAACTAAAAACACTACCTATAATAATGATAACTATAACAGATGTAATAATAGGGTTAGGGTTTGATCAGTGATCAGGAGACATACTCTGCACTGAGTCTCATAGCCGCTGCACAGCTGTCTGAATCGCTCCTCCTGCTGCAACAGCTCCACACCTCCTGGGTCCTGGTCGCCCATCTGAGGGCAAGCACACACAAGTACTTTACTATACAGGTATAGGTTATATATATGTATACACACAATACTAGAGTTCTGCCGATACCAGTATCGGAAATGACTTCTGATACTGCCTAAAATTCAGTATCGGGTATCGATGAGTAGGAGAGTCTATGGGCCGACCCGACACCATCACATGACTAGATCCTTTACTACCGCGGCGGAGGACATCACAAACACGTGTGGTGAAATTATGCTGGGTTCGTTAACGGGTCGGAGGTGGGTAGTCGGAATGGGAAACACGTCATAACCGACATACGTGCACTCGAGCCACCAAGTCGGAGTGCATGGATGCATGGAAGCTTAACGCCAAGATTACAAACGCACAGGTATACGTTATGCATACATTACACACATGTATTGTACCTTATACATCTGCACAGAACACCTGTCAAATTGTCCTTACTCTCATGTTTCTCGTCTCAGTCTGGGTTTAATAATGTAAGTATCTTAAAAAGGAATTGTACTTTAACAATGAGAATTGGGGACTGAATTTTTCAGAATATGTATTTCCTGTGTTACAGTGACGGTGAGTTCAGGCGTAGCTCGAGAACACGACCCAATAAACACCAGGCAGCAGCAGAACACCGGCGCAGGGTGTGAGGAACCCGCCGTTCCGCGGTACCTTCTCTCGGAGGACGTTCTCCAAGCTGGCCTGGAGCTTGGAGATCTGGACCTGGGCCGTTGCTAGCTGCTCGCTCCCCTCCAGAACCTCCGACTCGAGACGCCGGTTCTCCTACAGGGGAACACGGACAGGAACCACACGCAATGAACAGAGAACCTGGACGAAGGTGGTTCTACGTACCCTGATGGACAGGTGGTCCGTGTACGGTGACGGAGGTGGTCGTATGTACCCTGATGGACAGGTGGTCCGTGTACGGTGACGGAGGTGGTCGTATGTACCCTGATGGACAGGTGGTCCGTGTACGGTGACGAAGGTGGTTCTACGTACCCTGATGGACAGGTGGTCCGTGTACGGTGACGGAGGTGGTCGTATGTACCCTGATGGACAGGTGGTCCGTGTACGGTGACGGAGGTGGTCGTATGTACCCTGATGGACAGGTGGTCCGTGTACGGTGACGGAGGTGGTCGTACGTACCCTGATGGAGATGGACAGGTGGTCCCTCATGAAGGACTCGTCCGCCCTGGTCTTCTCCAGCTCCGCCTCCAGCTCCTCCCTCTGCAGGCTGGCCTGCTGCTGGATCTGGTCCAACTCCGTCAGCAGGACGGACCGCACCGCCCCCAGCTTCTCCTTGTGCTCCTGCTCCAGCTTCCTGTAGGCACAGAACACATTCAACCAATCAGAGACGAGGCTCAGGGCGGGACCATGTGCATTCTGATTGGTTTGTTTGTTAACAACGTCTCAGTCTCTTTGTTAACAAGATTCAGGCCCATTATCATAATGCAAGACCTCCTCTCTGAGTCGGAGGTTTAGTGAGGGTGAGGTGGTGTGAGATTGGGTGCTGCTACCTGAGGTTGAGGTGGTGTTACCAGAGGTTGAGGTAATGTACCTGAGGTTGAGGTGGTGTAACCAGAGGTTGAGGTAATGTACCTGAGGTTGAGGTGGTGCGAGTGCTCGATGCTGGCGTGGTTCTCGTCCACCTCAGCAGCCAGCTGGCTCTTCAGCCTCTCGGCCGTCTCCAGGTCCAGCAGGAGCCTCTCCTTCTCTTGGAGCTCCAGGTCCAGGCGCTCCCTGGAGGGGAGGGGGGGGGGGGGGCTCGTTAAGGTCCCGGGTTCAATCCCCAAGGTCCTCAGACAACATGATTCCGGTTTCCCCACATTGATTTCTGGTCTTGAGATTCTAATTTTTTAAGGTTTTGGTTTCACCACAAAATAAATTCTAGGAAACTTATTTTATACACAGGCTGGGAATGCCACGGCTCTTGGAGAAGTAGTGGTTAGGGTGTCGGAAAGGTTCTGCGTTCGATACCCCGATGTCGACTGCCTACATCTAGGCATCCTTAAGCGAGATACCACCGCAGCTTTCACCGTATTTACATTGGTACCGTACTCGTGTTCCCCCCCCCCCCAAGGTCCCAGGCCTCCTCCAGGCTTCAGGACTCACAGCAGGTGTCTGATCTCGGCCTTGAAGCTGGCCAGGGCGGCCTGGTGGAGGCCGTTCCTGGTGACCAGCAGCTCGTTCTCCAGGGCAGAGGTCAGCTGGCCCAGGTTCACCCGGCCCTCCAGGCTGAAGTCCAGAGCCTGCTCACAGACGGGGGGGTCACAGCTTCAGCGTTCTGAGGAGAACCCTCATCTTGGTGATCAAAAGTTATCCTTAGCAGATGTCCTTTTTATTTTGCTTCATCTTTTAGGTTTTACTTGAAGTTAATAGTTCATATTTTATATATTTCGAATTTCCAGTCTGGGATTAACAACGTACATTTTATCTTATACATAACCATAACCCCTTATCTTTGTCATAGGCCTTCCATTGTTATGTCTTCTGGCATACATACATATAGCAGTGTTGTTGAGACACTATTTAGCTGAAATCATCCAAATGGTTGAGAAACTGTCAACTGACAGAAGATAAACTGTCAAATGACCAACCGTCCAATGACCAACCGTCCCCGACACCAGATCCTCCCCAAACACCAGAACCTAATCCAAAATGGCCGCCTCCGCACCTTGAGGATATCGGACGTGTTCTCGATGCCCTCGCCCAACCAGGCGTCCAGCAGGTTCTCCACGGGGGCGTGGCCTGTCCCGTCGTCCAGCGTGGAGAAGAGACGCAGGCCGATGGAGCTGGTCATCAACGAGGGCATGGTCATACGCCGGCCCGCCTCGTCAAAGGGCTGGAGGAGGAGGACGAGGACAGTCAGGAGGAGGAGGACGAGGACAGTCAGGAGGAGGAGGACGAGGACAGTCAGGAGGACGAGGAGGAGGAGGAGGAGGAGGAGGAGGAGGAGGAGGAGGAGGAGGAGGAGGAGGAGGAGGAGGAGGGTTTTAAACAAGAGAACACCTTATGGAGACTGTTGTTGACCAAAACAATATTATGTAATACATGACGCCTTTAGAAAATGTACTGGTTGGTCATGGACCTTTCAGAAGGAAATACTGGAAAGCCCATTTGTGTTTACCGGTCCTAAAACACCTCATTGAATCTCTAAACCCTATGACGTGCTAGGGTTAGTTTGTCCTTGAGGGAGACACTCATTTTTCTAATAAGACTATCTATATTTACCGTAATCAAATACAGTAAATATATAGAATTCATTATTAGGTAGCCGTCGTAGAGATATCTCGAGCGTACGAGTCAGGATACGGCCTGGGTGGACTCGGCTCCTAGGGTAAGTGGTGGGTGTAAGGGGATGGTGTAAGGGGTTGGTGTAAGGGGTTGGTGTAAGGGGATGGTGTAAGGGGATGGTGTAAGGGGATGGTGTAAGCGGGCTGTGTAAGCGGGCTGTGTATTCGGACGGTGGGTGACGGAGCGAGGGCCCACCTGGGTGGAGTGGAGTCTCTTCAGCTGTCGGTAGGGGGTGGAGGAGGAGGGGGTCGGCGGCTGGCTGTGTGCCACCACCCTGCCCACAAACTCCCTCACGTTCACCTCCCCCCCCGCCTCCCGCACGCTCTGGATCACGTCCCCCGTTACCTGGGCAACACAACCCGGAAGGGCTTTGGTTAGGGCTCCATTGAAACAACAGGACAGTATATCAATAAAAAGGATGGTCTCGTGGTGTGGGGGGGTCGACATCAAGCCGAAAGGTTCAGGGTTCGAACCCCATCGTCCACATTGTTTACGCCGTTGAGCAAGAGGCCCTGCCCCTCTCCCGGCTTCCTAACGGAACCGAACGGACTCTATGATCCAAAAGCAACCATCAGTGAACTCGGCATGAAACGTTGGGAGTCAAACCCAGAACCTTTTGGGCTGGGAGTCAAACACCCAGGCCACCGCACCCGAATCAAAGCGCCACATAAAATGACGTCAAGTTCTGATTCCCATGCAAAAATTAAAATACAACAAAATAGACATCTGAAGAATAAGTCCCGCCTCTGAACCTCCCAGTTCCCTCGGTCAAATGTACGACGGAGTATTAGAGCCACACACGAAGAAAAAATATATTTTTGCCGTGAAGAGATCAAAGTCGATAAGCCGACTTTAAAGTCAACATGTCGACATTAAACTCGAAATTTCGAGAATACAGTTGAAATTAGTTGGGAGGGATAGCAACCGCTCCACAGGGCCTGCACTGATCCAATGGCTTGTGTAGATAATTTGGTAAAATTGTATTTCAGAATCGGGTTTAACAATAAAGAGATCCTCGCTGTTTTAGCGCAGAACCACAGTGTGGTGATTAGTGTAAGGACGCTGAAAAGGTTGTGCGGAAAACTTTGTCTGTTCAGGAGGAGGACCTGAACACAAGTGTTACTAGTCGACGTGTCGACTTTAATCACCTCACGGCAAAAAATTTTTTTTTCTTTTTCATGTTTGGCCCTAATACTCCGTCGTACAAATGTCTATGGGAAGTAACATGTTTTCTTTTTAATGATCGTACGTAACAAACAAGGTGGCAAAGATGCAAAAGCTGCGTTGGGTTTTGAACTACACTTTTTCCATCTAGTTTCGACTGGGTTTTTGGGTTGGCAGTGCCGTTAAAGTAGTCAACGATTATTAATGCCACTGAGGGAACCGGAGCCTCGGAGTCCCGCCCATTCTTCAGAGGTCTGTAAACCAGGTGCCCGGCGATGAATAACCAGTCATTGAGTGAGAGAGGGCTGACCTCCAGTCCCAGGCGGTCAGCGAGGCCCAGCAGGTCAGCCAGGCCGGCGGGGCCGTCGGCGGGCAGGCCCAGATCGTCGCAGGCCTCCTGGAGCCGGAGCTCCAGGTGCAGGGACAGGGGCCCCCCGGACACGGACCCCCGCGGGGTCGTGGGCTCGTCGGGGTTCCACAGGGTCATCGTGCCTGAGGAGAACAGCAGGGAGACGCTCTGGTCATCATTATGGTTCATCGTTTCGTATATCGCCCTGTTGTGTGTAAAGCGCGCCCTCAATAAAGCTTGGTGGAATGGATAAAAAATACAAAACATGGTTAGGATCTGGAGTCCATAACCAGGGAGGGGATTAGAAACTAAACCAACATACCTTCAGCCTCGTACTCCTCCATGCTGGTTTCATGCACTGGGTCACAGCGCTGAGGGACAGAGACAGAGACTATTATAAAACACAGCCAAAAAGAAAAATTAAAAAAAAAAAAATTAAATTAATTTAAAAAAATTAAAAACAAAAAACTTTATTGATATGCATTTTATGTGCGAGATCAACATGGTGGCATCTGCGGCAGCGGCGTGGACACAGTCACGGGTGAGAGTCAGCTGTTTCACCAAGCACTCGCTCAAACCCCCGTCAAGACTTGAGACGGGTGTGTGAATGGAAGGGGGGTGGGGCTGGACATAGAGAGCACAACAGAGCCTATTGTGGCGGCACGGGCCCATGGGAGGGTCAGAGGTCAAATTAAAAAGTAGTGGCTACAAAGGGAGCATGACGATGCGAGGTATCGGACCGTGTCCCGGCCTCGTGTGCTGCTCGGTGACCCGGCTTCACAGTAATCCCCACAGCTGCAGGGTAGAACCTTTAAAGAGGACTACCAGTGCCAGTACCGGCACACGCTGCTGAATCAAGAATTTAAACTAATCTCACACGGGCTGATTCATATTTTGATGGGGGACGGGGGTTTGTGAGAAAAGGAATTCCCAATTAAAACTGTGAGAAGCTCACGTTTTCCCCGCTGAATCGTACAGCAAAGTCAAACGTGTTTTCCTTCAACCCTCCACAAGCGTGCTTTAAAACAAAAAGGAGGCAGAGCAAGAATTTGTGGAGGCGTTGACCCCTCGCGATCCTGACCAATCACAGCCCGGATGCCTATTGTGTGAGTGGGGGGGGGGGGGGGGGGGGGGGGTTTGGGGGGGGTCTGTGGCTGTGAGGGAATGAAGAGGGGCAGATGGGGACTCTAATGTGGCTGTTTAGGCATCCGTTCATGCCCACCCCTCTCCCCATACCTCATTGTTCCCCTTTCACACCCCCACATCATTGTCGTTTCCACGGCGATACTACCTCCCTGCCCCCCGCCCAGCCCTCTGACCCATACCCATCTGCCCGTCCGGTATCATTCTCCCTGCCCCCCCCCCCCCACCCGGCGTCTTCTAGATAAGTCACTGCCCTGGGACACACTTCTGTCCCCCCCCCCCCCCCACTCTCTCTCTGCATCTGGGCACCCCCCTCATCAACATCATCATCATCATCATCATCATCCACATGGCCAGGCCAGTTGGAGTCTTTGTCCGTCTGTGTTATAAATCTGGGAGAACCACGCTGGTCCTGTCAGAGGGACTGCCGGGGGCTCGCTGAGTTAAGGTCTGGAGTGTTGGATAGCCTGGCTGTAGGCCTCGTAGATCACCCTGGCTGTAGCGTCAGATAGCCTGGCTGTAGGCCTCCTAGATCACCCTGGCTGTAGGCCTCCTAGATCACCCTGGCTGTAGCATCAGATAGCCTGGCTGTAGGCCTCCTAGATCACCCTGGCTGTAGCGTCAGATAGCCTGGCTGTAGGCCTCCTAGATCACCCTGGCTGTAGCGTCAGATAGCCTGGCTGTAGGCCTCCTAGATCACCCTGGCTGTAGCGTCAGATAGCCTGGCTGTTCACCCTGGCCTGAGAGGCCGCCCCCCAGACAGGCGATACACTCATAAAACGGAGATCTGCGGATTCCAAGCGATACAAACTGTTGATTCTAGAACCAAAGCCTGTATTCTCCCGGATGCTGGCTGCGCATACAAATCAACTTCAGAGACAAGTCAGTCCGTCTCCAAAGTCTCAAAATCACAGACAAAACAAAACAAAGCAGCCTTCTTCTCTCACAAGTCAAACCAGCCTGAAGCAACACTTTAAGAGCCGGGTCGACTACAAATCCAGCCAAATCACTGGTTTTCCCGCCAATACGAAACTGTAACCAGCCAGTCGAGTGTTTCAAATGATTCATACGTAGGCCTGGGCACTAAAACAATAAATTATCACACCGTGATAGACTTTGGATCAATATCAATTTAAAACATGCTCAATATATATCAATAAGAGACTGCACCACCGAATCAAGCAGCTGGGTTTGGTACCCAAACACGGTTCCATACTTATTAACAATATTTTAGTGTTTTTCATCGTTGTTTCGACATTCTAGTATTTATCAATGAAGAACAGTTGAAGGTCATATTAAGTGTTAAACAGCAGTGTTTAAATCCAGCATGGTAATTCCTAGTCTGTTGAGGTCATTAAAAGGATCAATAGTTATCGATATCCATCCATATGATCAAGTTACATCGTGATGCGTCTTCAGCCATATCGCCCAGGCCTATTCAGATGGTCCGCCCTGGGGGGGGGGGGGGGGGGGGGGGCGAACCCGACCCACAAGGAACTAGGGCTTTGACTTTTTCCCAAAAATCATATTCGAAGTTCGTTTGTTTATCAATATTAATATTAGAATATATTCAAATATGTATTCATAATATTTTGACCATTAAATGCCTTCAGTAAGACCTTCAGTAAGATTTATTTTTTGATATTCAAATTATATTTGAATAACGAAGTTCGGAGTCAAAGCCCTACAAGGAACCAGCTAAGGGGGGTTGGGGGTAAAGTTTTTAATAAAAACTTAAGCACAATGGTCACTGGACATACAGAAGAGGCATGTCAACCTCACCATGTTTTCCGGATGAGGTTTACAGGCTATTCGCTCTGCGACTCCACGTAACCAACAGAGATACTCATGACCTGCAGGGTTACCATCGCCTAGGTTACGCCTCACGACCGGGCCTGTAAACCCTCCAACGTGATAAGCCCAGAATAAGCCTGTCCTCGCGTGTGTGTGTGTGTGTGTGTGTGTGTGTGTGTGTGTGTGTGTGTGTGTGTGTGTGTGTGTGTGTGTGTGTGTGTGTGTGTGTGTGTGTGTGTGTGTGTGTGTGTGTGTGTGTGTGTGTGTGGACTGCAGCACAGCAGGAGATAAGACCAGCATGTGTCCTTGAGTCTGAATTAGTGCACGGTGACGTGAGATGAAACAGCAAGAATTCAGCTCAGGGCTAGCCTCCGGTCTGACACCAGCCACCCTCGACACACATAACACTAGACACCTTATCGTGACATTAATTAATATCAATCTGATAAATATGTTTTAGTTATTTTCATCAAGATGATGTCCGCTCAACTTTAAGACAATATTGGGGGACAAAATATTTGATATTTTACATTATCTAGATCTGATTTACATGATTTACCTAGTCTAATCTAAATAAAACTAAATAAAATAAAAACTAAATAAAATCGTTGAATTAGGGGTTACGCTTAAAAAAAAAAAAGAACAGCATTGTAGAACAGCCTAGACTCCGCCCACCTCCCGCTTCCTCGGAACGGCGGACTCCTCGTCTTCGTCGTCGTCGTCGTCCCCGGCGTTCTCCTCCACAGCATTCCAACTCGAAAAGGCCTGGGAATAATCCAGGAGAGGCTCCGAGAACTCGGGGGTGGAGCGACGGCCGTATCGCTTGCTGCCCTTCATGAACTTGGGCTGGATCTCCGGAGAGTCTGGAGAGAGGAGAGAGAGATGTTTGGACCACAGAATAGTGAGCCTCTGGATGAGAAGACCAGGCAGAGAGATGTTTGGACCACAGAATAGTGAGCCTCTGGATGAGAAGACCAGGCAGAGAGATGTTTGGACCACAGAATAGTGAGCCTCTGGATGAGAAGACCAGGCAGAGAGATGTTTGGACCACAGAATAGTGAGCCTCTGGATGAGAAGACCAGGCAGAGAGATGTTTGGACGACAGAATAGTGAGCCTCTGGATGAGAAGACCAGGCAGAGAGATGTTTGGACCACAGAATAGTGAGCCTCTGGATGAGAAGACCAGGCAGAGAGATGTTTGGACCACAGAATAGTGAGCCTCTGGATGCGAAGACCAGGCAGAGAGATGTTTGGACCACAGAATAGTGAGCCTCTGGATGAGAAGACCAGGCAGAGAGATGTTTGGACCACAGAATAGTGAGATACTGGATGAGAAGACCAGGCAGAGAGATGTTTGGACCACAGAATAGTGAGCCTCTGGATGAGAAGACCAGGCAGAGAGATGTTTGGACCACAGAATAGTGAGCCTCTGGATGCGAAGACCAGGCAGAGAGATGTTTGGACCACAGAATAGTGAGCCTCTGGATGAGAAGACCAGGCAGAGAGATGTTTGGACGACAGAATAGTGAGCCTCTGGATGAGAAGACCAGGCAGAGAGATGTTTGGACCACAGAATAGTGAGCCTCTGGATGCGAAGACCAGGCAGAGAGATGTTTGGACCACAGAATAGTGAGAGCCTGGATTAGAGGGAGACGTTTTCACCACAGAATAGTTAGAGCGGCGAGAGGGACAGGCAGGGAGAGATGTTTGGACCACAGAATGGTGAGACTCTGGAAGAGAGGGAGGGCAGACAGAGCGACGTTTGGAACAACAGAAGAGTTCTTAAAATGGAACCTAGAACATGAAGGTAAATTAAAACAAAATGGTGGCCGTTCATTCTTTCAACTTCCCTCAAGCACTTCCCCAAAAACACCCTCATAAAATAAAACCCTCTTCCCTTTTGTTTTGGTCACAACAAACAGTCGTTCACTGGAACTAATTCTATCTTTCCTTCATCGAATATTATCACATTAAAAGCGTGTGTGTAGATGTATCCATGCAACTGACCATGACTACTCACTCACAGAAAATATATGGGGAGGGGAGGCATGAGGCTCAGGGGGTAGAGCAGGTCGAATGGTAACCGGAAGGTTGCTAGTTGCTAGTTCGATCCCCGGCTCCTTCTAGCTGAGTGCAGAGGTGTCCCTGAGCAAGACACACCCCCATGTGTCTTGGCAACCCTGCATGTCGCCTTGCAGGGTTGACTCCATGCATGTGTGAATGAGTGAGTGAGTGAGTGAATGCGGGTATGAATGTTAGGCAATATCGTAAAGCGCTTTACGATGAAACTGGTTAGAAAGGCGCTTCATAAATGCAGTCCATTTACCATATATCTGCCCATGACATCTCACTACAGAAAATACATATCTACAGTATATTAGTAGAGTAGAACAATAGAGTTCAGCTGCAGACCCCAAACACACGGCCCCAATTCCCTGCGGCATCAGACTGCCGGCGTGTGAGGCGTTTCCATGCCCTTATTATGCCTTCTCTAATCTGCGCGGTGTCCGTTGACAATCAGCATCACCAGGGGAGCCCAGCCCAGACCGGTGCGTACTGGCACAACGCAGACACCCAAAACAAACCAGTGACACCTGAAGTGGAGAGGTCCTTCAGGAAATACACATGAATGCACAGCAACGATCGCTAGGGAAACGTAAACATAACTACTGGCATTGATCTCAGATACACCTCATTAATAATAATAATAATAATAATAATAATAACAACAATACATTCAATATATATAGCGCTTTTCTAAATATTCAAAGAGGCTTTACAAAGTGAACACAAAATAAAATAACAAGATTAATTAATTAATTAATTAATTAATTAATAAGAACGTATATTAGTAAAACAACTTTAAAGGAGGACGGGGAGAGAAGGGAAGAAGGTTATGAAAGAAGGTTATGCTGAAAGCGATCCTAAAAAGGTGGGTTTGGAGGGCCTGTATAAGGACTAGGTGGGGGTGAGGCTTCATGCTCTACAGTAGATCTAGCGTTCTGCTGCCTGTATGAGTATTTAGATCCTGATCCTCTTGTCTGATCTGGAACAGGCCGTCGCTGTTGTCAATGAGTTTGCTAACAGGCTGCGAGGCAGACTGGCGTTCCGGTTTGGTGGTCAGGCTCGCTAACTTAGCAGAGAGCTGTTCCGATACCAGTATCGGAAATTCCTCCAATACTGCCCAAGATGCAGTATTGGGTATCGGCGAGTACGAAGGTCTATATTCACTGATCCGATACCGTCACATGACGTCCGATGTTATGCTGCGTTCGTTAATGGTCGGAAAGGAAAGTCAGGCAAAGGAAACGGGTCATCATCGACCTACGTGGGTTTGAGCTATTAAGTCTGAAAAACATGGATGCTTACACTTAACTAAAAGGATACTAATTTATTATTCTAATAATAGATTATTGATGCAAATGATCTTGCAAGTAAACAGACTATACATTGCTGGCATCGTAAGAGAACCCTTCAATAAGAACAAGAGCTATTAGCATTTGCAACGCTGGATGCTGTATCTGTATACCCTCCGTATTGGCCGATACTCAAGTTCAGGAATCGGGAATGAAAGAATGTCATCTTCTCTGCAACAGCAGTCTGTGTGCCCCTCTAGACAAGACCCCTTCGCTCTCAACACGCTTCTTTTACTGAGCCAGCTTATCGACATTGACGGTAAAACCTTTATTACTGAATTTTTATTCTTTGCTGAATGATTAATGTTGACATTTACTCCCCGATGACCATCAGCAACATGGCCGACGGTGATGCTTGGTTAGCTCGCGTGTACCCATGTAGCAATGATTTACTTTTTAAATTATTCATACGCTTGCATATTAATATGCATTATTCCTTTTTATTGTACATATTTAATGCTGGCTTCTAGATTTGGTCCCTGCACTGCTGTACATACTTATTTGCACTACCTTCATGACACGCATTAACCAAGAGCACCTCAGCATATCTTTTATTATCCATGCGGATTCTTTATTTTATTTTATCATTTTGTTTATGTTGTATGTGTATGCTTTGTGTGTCGTGTTCAAGCTAATGTGACTCTGAATTTCCCCTGGGGATCAATAAGGTACCCATCTATCCATGTGTAGCTCGGGCTGGAGGTTCGGTAGCGATGCGAGTCGGGAGGGCCCCTCTTACCTGCTGGGGGAGGGGGTACAGGTGCTGTGCTGGGGCACTGGGTGGGTGAGCTAGCCATGGTGGAGGAGAGGACCTGGATCAGGGCGTTCTTGAACTGGTGGAAGTCGACCTGGAGACAACGACAGGGCGTGGATCATAAGAACGGGTACATTTGGTCATTTAGAAGACGCCGTCATCTCAAGAGACTTCCAGAGAATGGAGGCGATGGGCTGGGATCGAAATCCAGTCCCCTTTGTGCTGGTAGTTGAAGCGCCTCAATCCAACCCTGCCCCCCCTACCTACCTTGTATAGGAAGACATGCATACAAGTTCACCTGATCTCGGCATAGCCTCCCCCCTTACCCTCCCCACAACACTCTTACGCATTTATTGTATGTTGTACGTCCTTGCACTTAAGAATAGTAATTAGCATCGTCTAGGATCTTATTCTAGCTATTGTTATTGGATAGAGGGAATGGGTCAACCTAGCAATTGTTGGTGCTTGTCACTTGGTTCTATGAACATCCTGACTGTACCGACAGCGATATATCGTTGTTTCTCTTCCTCTGACAAATGCCCTTATTGTAAGTCGCTTTGGATATGAGCGTCTGCTAAATGCAAATATAATGCACACCTAATAGAACGAGTGTAGCACCATGTTAACAAAGCGAACCACAACATCTTTCCTTCAGCCTGCAGTCAACACAGGAAACCCCCCAAAAATAAAGCTCATCAAATTCCAAAGATTTGATTCACTCGCTTGCCGTCCCACGGCGCTGGGAGGGGTCGCCGTGTGGACGTCTGGACGGGTTTGGGGGGGGGGGGGGGGGCAGGGGGTTGAGCGAGGGGGGGTGGGGGAGAGGTGGAGATGGGAGGTCACCCTCCTCTTGAATCAACAGCTGCTCAGTGGAGAACAGGAGACGGAGGTTTCCTTTGTGTCCCCGGGGGGGGGGACCACTTTGGGTTACGTGGGGGGGCCGGGAGTGTGGGGAGGGGGACTTGACATTGTTGGAAACAACGCAGTTAGCCAGCTGATCACCCCCCCCTGATCTTATCCAACCCCCCAAATGAAAGGCAACGTCAGAAACAATAGCCACGCACCAACACGTGTATGGAAGACACACACACACACACACACACACACACACACACACACACACACACACACACACACACACACACACACACACACACACACACACACACACACACACACACACACACACACACACACTCCGAACTTCATTATTCGAATATCAAAAAATAAATCAAAATTCTAACAAATATTAGGCAGCCCTTAATATTCAAACCTGTTATGGGCAGGCCAAGAGGGACAGACGTCGGAGAACCCGACGCAGTCTATCCATAATATTGTAATGACCACGGAAGAGGCAGTGAATGAAGTATTGATAAGGCAGCGATTTATTAGAAACCTAATAAACCGTTGCACGCAGGACCGGTAACCATCGCAACGCCGGTAAACAAACCTTGCGAAGCCCAATCCAGGTCTTATTGAAGGCATATAATGATCAAAATATTATTAATAAATATTTGAATATTGATATTAATAAACAAACGAACTTCGAATATGATTTTTGGGCAAAAGTCAAAGCCCTAACACACACACACACACACACACACACACACACACACACACACACACACACACACACACACACACACACACACACACACACACACACACACACACACACACACACACACACACACACACCTTCCAGGAGAGCCATGAGCAGAGTAGAGGAGCACTAGGCATCAAAGCCTTGTTTGATGTGGGACCCCGTTTATCCAGACCCTCTTCTCTCCCACATCGTCCCACTCCCATCAGATCCCTCCTGGCCATCGAGAAGCCAGGAGGGCGATCCCCCCACAAACCCACTTGAGAATGGTGATTAGCCGACTCGGTTGTCGTGACGACAGACACCTGGGTTGATGAGGCGCACACCTCCCCCCCCTCTCTCTCTCTCTCTCTTCAACCAGGGAAGGAGGCTGACAAAAGCTACCCAAAGGGCCTGGAGACACAAAGAGAGCCAAGAGGGGTGCTCCACTGGCAGGGGGAGCCCCGCACCTGGTCCAGGTCTGACCTGGAGGGCGGCTTTCAGGGCTACAAAGGACAGCGGTGAGAGAGGGCTCCATGGAGTCCCTAAAGGGTCCTCTTAGGGAGGATGGCACAGCACTAATTACCCGCCATTTTGCCCCAGAAGCTGGAATGGAATATCTGAACGATGGCGTCGCTTACGAGTTTCTGCAAAAAACAATAAAAAAATAACATAAATAACGGAGAGCTGTGATGTTTTATGGTTCTATAACAACAAAATGAAGAGTGAATACTATCTTAGCCTAGCTAATCGCAGCCTGCTTTGTGGGTAGTGCTTGGCACTTGGTTCTAGTATGAACATCCTGACTCTACCGTCAGTGATATATTGTTTCACTTCTACTGACAAATGCACTTAACGTAAGTCACTTTGAATAAAAACCTCTGTCAAATGTTTATGTGACGCAAATTAAATAAATGGAAATAGAGCCAGAGGGGGGCAGGGGACATTTTCCCCAAAATGCCGTCTTCCTCATCCTCCGTTTGATCCTATTGGCTAATCAAACACCCCCTGTTCCCACCCCCTGTGGGTGCCCTTACCCGTATGGAGGGTCCGCTCCCGTCCTGGTCCTGGTCCTGCAGGAGCGTGCCGAGCAGGGTGGGCGTGGCCTCACCGAGCTGCAGCGAATAGCAGAGGGCCGCCAGCTCGTCGGGGCTCAGGGCGCCGGCGCCGCTGGCGTCGAAGCCGTCGAACACCTCCTTCAGCTGCTCCTCGTACTGGTCCGGCTCCGAGTCCATCCCAGCGCCCTGGGCACAAACAAACACGTAAACACACTGTGTAGCACCTTACCCTAGCGGTCTTGGTTGTATACGGGGAACGGGTTAACCTAGCGGTTGTTGTGGTTGGCACTTGGCTCTATGAACATCCTTACTCTATCGACAGCGATATACCGTCTCTCTTCCGTCCGACAATTGTACTTATTGTGAGTTGCTTTGGATAAAAACATCAGCTAAATACCTTATGGTGCGGTAAAGGGGAGGCATCATGCCAGGCTAGGTTGGGGTTTTGTGTCGTGAAAAATTGTGATGGAAAATGACATGAAACTTTGCTTCTTCTGAGAAATTGTCCCAATTGACAGAATTATCTTAAAATCGGACCAATTGAGAACGGAAATCCCGGGACAATGATGAAGACCAACGCTCTGACTTTTCCTTGATTTTTCAGGCCGTGATTTTTCCAAACACTCATTTGACGTCCCTTCCTAAAACATTTTGTAAACAACGTGGTCGTTCTACTGGGACTCAGGGACAATGGTCAACGATAATCAAAAAGGATGTCAAATCTATACCCATATTATTAATGAGGTAGGAAAGACATTCACACTCTTCAAAAACAAGCAAAACTTCGATTTGGAGGCGGCCAAGATAAAAACACTAGCGTGAAGGCCATCTCTATGGTGACGAACGACGACCTCGACAAACCAGAGATGCAACAACCTCCTTATAGCAAGTTAGAAAAGCTTGCATAAAGCGGACGCACAACGACACAAGTGTGGCTCCCGTATTGTGATGAAAATGTTTTAAACATTTAATGTTGTAAATGATAAAAGTATAAAGTGTTTGGTCTCATGATTTGGTCAAAGGCGTTTGCCCAATAGGTGGACAACATCCAGAGTACAAAGGAACCCTTCAGATCCACAACAGAGAGGTGCTGGAGGGGTTCAATTGGTGTCTTCATACTGAACACCTTTCACAGCAGCCATGAGAGCCACGAAGAGCAGCGCTCAGAGCCAGCCTGAGGGGCAGCAGCCCAACAAAGAACAGGTCTACCTGGGTCTCAACACAGACCGGATCTACCCGGGTCTCCCACACCCCTTTAAACCGAGGCACTGCCCATCCACCCAAACCTCAAACGCACAGACCAGCTCCAGGAACCTCCAAAGCATAGGAGGAAGTCCCACTCGCCCTGCCATCTATGGCTGAAATGTTGCCTTCCTGTTCCTATTCTTAATAAGCTGTCCCCTTCAGTTCAGCTGGAAGCACAAGAGGCTCCATGCAAAGCAGTAAGGCCTAAAACTCCAAACACATAACCAATAGTCACTAGCCAACTCTTAATTAAAGACCTAGAGAGCTCCATATATACCGGTTCATGGTTGGCCCCGAGATACAGCCAAGGTTAGCCGTGGGACTCAGAGCTAACAGACAGGTAGAAAGAAGATGTACAGAATGTGCAGAATACAACCAACAATGTAAGGAAAAATGTCCACAACAAAACACCAGGATCTGCGCTATTAACATAAGAGCATGACACACACACACCCACACCCACACACACACACACAATGTTAAACCCAGTTTAGGGTCATTTGTGCGTGTCCTGCACGCATCCATCTTAGCACCCCCACCCTCTTCACCCCAACATGTCCGTGCTCCAGCTGCTCCCGCCCCCCCAGAGTCTGGGACCCCCCATTGAACCACATAATAGATGCTTGAAGCTTGAAGCATGCAATATTATTTTGCATCTGCAGAAACCAAATGCAAAATATCAATCCTCAATCAGCTGAAGAGACCTTAACTAATAATTGTACCTTTCATAATGTAATGAATACTCTTTAACCTCAATTGTATCTTTGATATGTATTGATAAAATAAAATGGTGAGTCAATGTTAAGTGTATTTTATCTACCGGTATATAGAATTTGAAAGTTATAGAATTTATCATTTTTTGCCTGAATTGTATTATAGACATCGATTTTTACAAATACCCATCGATTTAAAGAGTTTTTACTGAGATTTGATAGTGTTTGTTTTCTTCTGAGTCACAGGAAGTTCTCGTGAGCTCAGCTGAGTGACAGCTGTCGTCCAGGGAGCCGTGGGCTCTCGCAGACAGGGCGGGGAGGTTAATCCCCGGCCGCGAGCACCGCCTGGCCAGCCTTCACTTACACTTGAGATTAAAACACAATCGACAAGGGTCGGCCGTCGGGACCGCATTTTATTGGCCCTATCGCTTCCATTGCAATACTGAAACTAACGTTACGTGTGCAGCAAGAGTCATCGAATTTCAACACATGGCATCAATTAAACAGGGCAAAATGGGTAGTTGTGTATAAAATGAGTTTAAATCACCTAAATACTAAACTGGAGTTAACATTGATAGACAAGCAATTCGGCCATGATTCAATATTTCTCAATTACGAATGTAGTTTCGTTTGACCAGGACATTTGGAAGTAATGAGCTAATCAGCCACCATCGTGAAATAACGGACAGTGCTTGATAAAAACTCATCTAACTGTTGAATACAGACCAACATAACGCACAAAAGAGCACAAAAAGCCATAAAGTTTACACACAAAACTCGACGGAAGCGGTTTCATCCTCACCAAATAGGCTGAGCTCCAGACTGCGCCTGGACCGAGATTGGGAGATGCGTGGATAAGTGAAAAAAGCAAACTTTTTACAACATTTCACCATGAAGGAAGTTGTTGGTCCTTAAATCCTCTTCAGTGCGGATTAAACCTGGTTTTAGGGAAGGGGAGGCGGCGGCGGCGTGTCTCACACGACTCTTTTTTTCCGGGACACTAGCGATGTTGTTTCGCCACTACTGCCTTGTGTCCGCGGAAGCATGAAGCATCCTCTTGTGCTGGTAGCGGATTTTGAAAAGCTCCTCGCAGAGGAAGGGGAGGAGACCAAGAGTCGTATCCGCGACGTCGACTGGTCAGGCCGGCCACCCACCGCGACCCACGCTGGCCCCCTACGGTCCGGTCGCACCATGTGCACCAGACCGTTTGAATGGTCGTATGCATACTAGTATAGATTAATGGGTATATTCGTAAAAAAAATAAATGAAGGCTACTTTTAATAATTTGTTATTCTATAATGTTCTTATGTTTGTATTTATCGTTTTATTTTTAAATACATCAATGAGTACATACTTCGGCACTTTGTCGAATGATAAATATCTTGTTCTGTAATCCCTGAGCGTTCAACTTTTTTTCTCCTCAGTGTTTAGAGTGGACAGTTTAGGTTTACCAACTGGTGCTTTTACATTAGCTCAACAGCCCCACCTAGTGGTGAAAAGTAAAAATGTCAGATTACCAACTGGTGAATTTATAGAAGCCTAACAGTACCACCTAGTGGTGTGAAGTGGAACCGGCGTTAATTCATTTTTAGGATTACCGGTATCTCTTAGATAAGACATGACAAAGCTATATTTTCTGAACGTGGTTGCGGTGGACTGTCTAGTAAGTAACCACTAATGACTCGTAAGGGGACATTTTGATATTATTATCAAACTTCGATCACACGCCTCTTCGGACGGTTGAAGTATCGGCATGTCTACGCACTTGCGTCTTGCGGTCTGAGCCAATAGCGCTGCATTAAATTGCCTATCCCTTTAACTTGGACCCCACTTGACGAGCGGCTCCTTTCACACAATCCGGAAATACAGTACACCGGGAGTCTGGTTCATTGCCGAGCTCAGTGCTGCTAGAGGGAGATCGGAGTTGATGTCCGCGGGGAGCAAGTCGCACAAGAGCACCGGAGTCCTGTAAATATGAAGAGGGCGGTCATCTTTCTGATCACGGTCTACGTTTCTGTACCAATCATAATCTACCTATTTCCTTGGATACTGGGACACGTGGTTTATTCCCATCTGTGTAAGTCGAGTGTGTTCGTTTATGTGTTAGTGTTTAACTCTGCAGGCATAGCAGTAGACCACAAAACAATTCATGCAATAATCGTGTTGTTCCTAACCTATAAATGTATCACAACTTCATTTATGTTTCTGCAGCAATGTGTGCATGAGACCGTAGTGTATGCGTGCACAGACGTCAGGATGTCAATAACTCTTGTGTCTTCGCGCTGCGGTCTCCAGTGAAGGTCCCTTTCTTCGTGGACTTGAGCAGGCCGGACAAGATACTGAACCACACGACCAACCTCTACCTACCCACGGAGGAGGGCGTCTCGGTGGGCGTGTGGTCAGTCATGTCCCTCTCCCTTACCTGGCCTCTACAAGGGTGCTTAGTCACGTAGCGACACTTGTCACCAACACCACATATTATAATGAGAGCAAGCGGACTGGATGCTTGATTTGAGTTCTGCAACAGCACGCGTGCGGGATTAGTCAGGCCCCTAATGCATTAAACCGACCGTGCTGCCAGTAAATTAAACAGGCTTTGACAGCAACACGGAGGATATGTCTTGCAACACAGGTCTAGTGTACTATTCTATGGTTACGTTGCCCCAACATCTCAATGTTTACATGTTTACATTAACCCGTTTTCTTTCTCTCAGTCTCTCTGAGTGTGTTTCTGACTTTAACATGTTCTTAGTTAGTCATGTGGTCGTCCTGGGAGTCCAAAAGGCCCACTTTAATCCCTCACCCTCTCAATTACATTCAGATAGCTTTTTTTGCATAATAGAAAAACATTGAGGTGCAGCCAAATCATCGACCAACATCTCCTCTCTCCCCTAGGCATACTCTCCCTGTCAGCCAATGGGAGCACTCCGCTGGGAAGGGCTCCGAGTGGTACCAGGAGGCCCTCGCAGACGGACGTCCTGTTATCGTCTATCTCCATGGCAACACAGGGACCAGGTGGGGCCCCCGGCCATGGTTTCTACACACACACACACACACACACACACACACACACACACACACACACACACACACACACACACACACACACACACACACACACACACACACCCAAAAATGGTGTTCCCAGGATCTCCCATTAAACACTGACTGCTGCGCACCAACACACTAACACATCAACACATCGTCACGGTCTCTCGTTCGTAGAACCAACAAAAATTACAAATTACAAATCTAGTTTTTCTTCCGTGTTTATTTCTACAGGGCCATCCACCACAGAGTGGAGCTGGTTAAGGTAAGGGGCTTCCAACGATAACACACAGACAATGAACCTCGAAAGGTGCATGTTACTTGGAATAACCAGACAATATGTTCCTGTTTGTTCACGCTATGAATAAATGACCACTGGCACTGGGTCTGTGTTCCAGATCCTGAGTGCGGCTGGATACCACGTCCTGTCCTTTGACTACAGAGGTAAACTATCCCATTTCTATCCGTGTGTGGGGCTCGCAGGTACATTGGATCGCGGGAGACCGTCGTTACCAAGGCAACCGTCCTAGTAATTATTTACGAAGACGGCAGTCTTTGTAAACAATCTGCTTGGAACAGCAGAACAACAAAATTAGGGGAGCTTGGTGCCTGGTTTGAGAGAAGAACACCGGTGTTCCGGGGTCCGGCGAGACGGATCTTTTACGTTCCATTCTGTCCTGAGGAGCGGGTCGTTTTGGTTTCACAAAAGCAACTCTAGTTCATTCGGATCAATATCCTATTGACATTTACATTTAGGAAAAAAAATACTCTGAACTAATGAGTCCTGCACTGTGAGGTTGAAACCTCATTGGAATCTTCTGTTGGATATATAGGCTCTCTTGTACGTTATGGCACATATTCAAGACCAGTATTACTTGTTGCCAACCAGACGGGCGAGCCAGTATGTTGCTCAACACCGTTCAGTATACAAAAACAACTTTAGTAGTTTGATTTCCCCATGGCCTCTACCTATATATCGATACATATTTTCAACATGGTTTTGAAATCAGAAAGGAGAGAGCAAGATTTTAAAACTGAACAACTAATAAAATGCACCTCCCTATCTGCTTCTTGCCACCTTTTCCTTCTTCAGGCATGCAAACTAGTCACCTTTCGGCGAAATTCGCCGTTTTGAAGACAAAATTGACCACTTGTGTGATTCGTGGAGATCCGTTGAGAAAACATTTGGGGGGGGGGGGGTCTGATGGCCAGCCATGGAGTCCTTGTAGCGCCTGCTAATACATTCTCAATGGAGAGGCGAGCGGACAGAGAGAAGGCGCAGCATTCTGTCAGGCGGCACGACAAGTGGGCGCACTCCCGTGGAACTGTCGCTTCCGTGCTCGTCGAACGCATGCGCGCGCTCGTGAAACCGCGCGGCCAACCGACAGCGTGAGCGGAAAGTCGCCTACCATCTGAAACGGCCAAGCGTGAGCCCAGCGGAGCCTTTGAATGCCTCGTTTCCACCGAGCGTTTCCACCGCCGACAGTACCCTCATGGTAGGCCGGATGTCGATCGCCGCGGCAGCTACGTAAACATCCCAAAGGTGAGCGACGAGAACTGATTCCCAAAACAAACATAACAAAAATATGGTAACGTAAATAAAATATACAAACGAACAGAGCTTCGTCTCCCCGCGACCTTATATTATCTAAAACGTTCTCATCGATTCAGCCAATGACAGTGCGAGGGTGAACAAATGATAAGGCACCACCACACAAGTTAATTAACGATCGCTGTAGGCTTCAATATCATGCAAGCACTTTGTTTTCTTTTTATTTTGTTCTACATCACAATTGCATGCTTTAATAAAGTATTGTAATAGGTCCATGCTCCACCTCCTTGTTCGCCCAAGCTAACGTTTTACGCGACACGTCCATTGTCCAGAATAATACCTTGCAGTTTGTTTTTATCCCCATGTCACGCCCACTTTTGGCGGTGGAAACGCGAACCGTGTCGCAACTTTGCGAACCGAACCGAACGCACCCTCCGGTGGAAACACGCCAAAAGAGAATTTTTCAGCGGGTCACCAGTTGTGTTGATACATACTAGTCGATATAGCCGAGAGAAGTCGCTGTTTTGCATGCTGCAAAACAGCGAAAGCGGGCCCTTGAGACACTGGTCCAGGCCAAGAAGAAAAATAAATAATGGCATACTCCTATTGCCCTGTCCTCCCACCTCTTTTTATTCTTCTCAATATTCGTTCTTAATTTTGTAATAAGTTATGTACCTATTGGGGCTGCCCTTGCACATAATAAATTAATGCTTTGTTCGTAATTGTGCGCAGTCCTGTAATTTTTTTTAGCTTGTGACTAACCCTAATACATTAAAAAATGTAAAAGAAAACTCCCCGGAGTATAAACCTGGAACCCTATAGTGGGTCTGTGTTTTTCTCACGCATCATTCTCACCTTTTTCACCCCGAGCCAGTTTGCATGCCTGCTTCTTGCGTCTCTCCTCCATTGATAAGTGTGGACAAGAATGATGATTTCCCCGAATCATTCAGGAAAGAGAGGCCCTGATTGGTCAGAAGTGAGCCGGGAGCGGTCTGAAACCAAAGTGGTCTCATACAGAAGGCAGGCGCAGTCAACCAGAGACGCTATTCTCACAGCTTGTTTCGCTCACCAAGAGCCGACTGGTGGCTGGACCAGGACACCCCGACGACGCTCCCATGAAAGCCCCTGAATCTCCCCTACTGCACCTTTAACGTCTCCCCTACTGCACCTTTAACGTCTCCCCTACTGCACCTTTTACGTCTCCCCTACTGCACCTTTAACGTCTCCCCTACTGCACCTTTAACGTCTCCCCTACTGCACCTTTAACGTCTCCCCTACTGCATCTTTAACGTCTCCCCTACTGCACCTTTAACGTCTCCCCTACCGCACCTTTAACGTGTCCCCAGGGTTCGGCGACTCCAGCGGGGAGCCCAGCGAGGCGGGCCTGACCACCGACGCCCTCTATCTGTACCGCTGGGCCAAGCAGCACAGCGGCGGCAGCCACGTCTACCTGTGGGGGCACTCGCTGGGCACGGGGTGAGTCGCTCGTTCGCCGCCTGGCAGGTTCTGCTGACAGACTCGCCGTCACTCATCAACTAATGAGGGGAAAAAACTGGAAAAGCTTTAATTGGAAAAGACTCAAGTGAGTTAATAAATTAATTAATTATATAATTATATAAATTAATTGTTGGACCTTTTTTGTAGAGTGGCCACCAACGCAGCGCTGCAGTCCCAGGAGGAAGGTGAGGTGGTTCGGCTCTAGACCGCCTGCTTCATTGACTTTAGGTCATAGGTTGTTGTTGTTGTTGTTGTTGTTTTCGTCATCACCGTCTCCGTGTGGCAGGCTCCGTTGTGGACGCCCTGATTCTCGAAGCTCCGTACACGAGCATTAGGAAGGCTACAGAGTGCCATGTCCTGGCCAAGGTACAGTCAGCCAGCACCCCCCCCCCCTGGTTCTACCTCAGTGAGCAGGGTGAGGGTCAGAGCCCAGAGGTTCTGGGATCTAACCCCACTGTTACCACCCCGTACCTGGTACCTAACCCTGACCTGCAAGGCTCTTAGGATAAATCACTCAATAAAATCATAAAAAGTATTTCAAAACAACACCATTTTCAATGAATGCATTTAAATTCTGATTCCGGCAGATGTGCAGAATAAAAACGTTAGTCAATGTTTACTGTTCCAGATGTTTTCCCTTCTGCCTGGGGTTAAAAACCTGCTCACAGAGACCCTGGAGAAGAACAAGCTAGTGTTGGCCAGTGATGAGAAGTGAGTCAGGTGGTTAGTGAGTCTAACCACCTGTTTATTTAACTACTTAAACCGCTATTCATCTTAACCACAGGCTAAAGTACACTAGGCTCCAATGAATAAAACACACATTTCATGGGATCTTTGTATCAATGGTCGTTCACGTGTGTGTGTGTGTGTGTGTGTGTGTGTGTGTGTGTGTGTGTGTGTGTGTGTGTGTGTGTGTGTGTGTGTGTGTGTGTGTGTGTGTGTGTGTGTGTGTGTGTGTGTGTGTGTGTGTGTGTGTGTGTTTTCTACCCAGTTTGAAGAGGCTGGAGAGTCCTCTCCTTGTTCTTCATGCTGAGGACGACAATATTCTACCCTACCACATGGGCCAGGAGGTAAACATAATCTATTTCACTACATCACTATCCCAGGAGGTACACATTATCTGTCACTACATCACTATCACAGGAGGTAAACATTATCAATCACTCTAATCACTATGGCACTATCCCAGGAGGTACACATGACCACTGCCTCATAAGGCCCCTGTGAGTAACATCTGACTGGCCCTCCTGTGTTCCCCAGCTGTACCAGATCGCTCTGGGGGCCCAGAAGGGGCGTCCCGACGCAGAAGCCCGGGTCCAGATGGTCTCCTACCGCGCCGCCCTGGGCTACGCCCACGACAACATTTACCTGGACCCAGACCTGGTCCAGCTCCTGGGGTGAGTCCCGCGCACGTGACAAGCGCACGCGTCAAGCGCGCACACACGTGCACCTAACACGCGCATGTACACGCGACAAGCGCACGCACCTGACATGCTCACGGGGCACACGCATGTGCCGCGTGACAAGCACACACGTGCACCTAACACGCGCATGTCCACCTGACAAGCGCACCTGACACACGCATGTGAAAAGGGAACTCAGGCCCTCACGCGACACGCACACTTGCACCTAACACACGCATGTGCATGTATCTAACCGATTCTACCACTGCTTTCTCGTTCCAGGGATTTCCTCAAAGGTCTGGAGACTTAATCGTCCTGCCAGAAGGACGCTCCCTCTGTCTGCACTTCTGTCCGTCTGTCTTTCTCGTCCGTCTACCTTCCGGCTTCCTGTCTGTCCTTCTCTATGTCCGAGCATGTACACAATACCAATTATGTCAATATTGAACAGAAATGCATTTTAAAAAGACATGTTTACGTATCCCTGGTTTTAACCGCTAACACAGTGGGGGGTCTGCTTTGCGTTGGGATTGTATTTGGGACTGGGGAAAAGATATATTAAAAATAAAGTACATTTTATTTAATATGTTGGCCTCCGTACTTCTTTCTGCTGTTGACCTTAAACGATGTTCCTTTTTGATACTAATGCCGAGCGTGTGGTTGGAACTCATCCTGGATGACCAGAGAAAGATAAAGAGTAAGAAAAGGACCAGTCAGACTCCCAGTGTTTGTGTTGTATTTATTTGGCAATAGATTTCTTCCAAACTGATAAACTAAAACTAGTTTGTCCAAAGCAAGAGACTTTTATCAGACATAATTCAAGTGCCTCGTAAGAAAATGAAACGGATTTGAGCCTGAAGTTAGATAAAATGCTTGCTGAAGTAAAAATTATGAAAGATCAAGTTAAAGAAGCTGTAGGTTATATTTAAGTGCTATCATTTGAGGGTAATTTGGTAGAAATGTAAGTAACCAAGTCAGCTTTTGGAACGCACTGAGAGACTAATGGTTTTCATGTTTACTGCGTCTCTGTATGAGACAATTTGTTGGTCATTTTTCCCAATCAGGAGTCTTTTCTGGGGGGGGGGATTATTAAAAAAACATTGTACCCTCTTATTGTGCACTCTATTTCTCTCTTTACAACTTCCGAATCACAACAACGGCAGCTTTTCAGATGACGTGCAAAGTTTAAATCCTAGGCGTTTGCTATCGCAATACCACCGGTGGCCACGAGGGAGCGGTGTCTCACATTTTATTCAGGGCTCTGGCCGCGGTCTCATCGATGGCCTCTCTGGGCTCACTGGGAGGCGGGATCTTCAGATCGGTGGGCTCCACCCCCCACACCTCTCTGGCATAATCGCTGATGGTTCTGTCGCTGGAGAATTTGCCCGATGCTGCGATGTTCTTTATTACCATCTTGGTCCATTCCTTTGGTTTCTATAACGCCAAGAAACATATTTAAAAACGTTGGAAATAAAATGGATTTATTTTCTCTAGCTCAGGTATTATAGGCTACACACATCACATTTAAAGTGGTTTCTTGTTTTTGTGCCACTATTTCAGTCCACCTACCTGGTAAAGTTTGCTGACTTTTTCCTGAGCCTTCACGTAATCGTCAAAGTCGGCAAATACTTTGAAACTGTTGAGGAATATCAAGAACACTAAAGGTTAAACTCAAGGTCAAGGTTAAAGTCAACAAGAATACCACAGCCAAACACTTCAAAACACTAGAGAGTACTATAACTCAAAATGAATAAGAAGATACTAAGAAGATGTTAATTTCATCTATTCAAATACTCATAAATAAAAAATAAGTCAGATGTATACGTTACATCCGTGGTTCTCAAATGGGGTACGCGTACCCCTAGGGGTAATTTGGAGTACCCCTTTTTTTATGTACATTTTTAAACAGCCAAATAGAACACACATACATTATTTATGGTAATTGTATTTGCATTATGTTTTTTCTCCAATTTTTTTTTTGTGCCAGTGAAGGAGGTACTTTACTAGAGGGCGCCACGCAAACTAGTAGAAAAGGTGAGAGAACCACTGCTTAACATGATCCCACGTACCGGTCGTATTTGAAGAGCATGTCGGTCACGTCCTTGAACAGGTCAGGGTTCTTGGGGTTGAAGTACCCGCTGGTGATCAGGTCCATGACACACCTCAGCTCCGGGTTCCGCTTGTAGTACACCATGGCGTCGTAGCTGAGGGGAGAACCCAGAGAACCGCTTCAGTTCCCCTGCAGTCTCAGAGGAGGACATGAACGTCTGGCTCTGATCACTGGTCCTCCCCCCGCTCTCTCTGTCTCTCTCACCCTTGCTCACTCTATCACCCCTTCTCTCTCCTCGACTCTCTCTCTCTCTCTCTCTCTCTCTCTCTCTCTCTCTCTCTCTCTCTCTCTCTCTCTCTCTCTCTCTCTCTCTCTCTCTCTCTCTCTCTCTCTCTCTCTCTCTCTCTCTCTCTCTCTCTCTCTCTCTCTCTCTCTCTCTCTCTCTCTGTTGTTTTAATCTCGGCCTCCCTTGTTGTATTCCTTCTTGATCTAGCTCTCCCTCCCCCATTATTTTCTTTTTTTCTTCTCTCTCATTCGTTCTATCTCTCTTCTGTCTCTTCTCTTCTCGTGCTCCCTCATTGTATCTTTGTATTCCATCCCTTTCCATCCTTGGTTCATCTCTCTACAGCACTCTAGTATCTCTCTCTCTCTCTCTCTCTCTCTCTCTCTCTCTCTCTCTCTCTCTCTCTCACCCCTTCAGGTCGAGCGCGGCCACGTCCTCCACCCTCATGCCGAAGATGAAGAGGTTCTCCTCGCCGGCCTCCTCGGCCATCTCCACGTTGGCCCCGTCCATGGTGCCGATGGTCAGCGCCCCGTTCAGCATGAACTTCATGTTCCCCGTCCCGGACGCCTCCGTCCCCGCAGTGGAGATCTGCTCCGACAGGTCCGTGGCCGGGATCACTGGGGGACGGGGGGGGAGGGAGACAGGGAGGACGGAGGGGAGACGGGGGGAGGGGGGAGGGAGACAGGGAGGACGGGGGAGGACGGAGACCGTGGGAAGCGAGGGGGGATGTTAGGGCGGCATGTGGCTCAGGAGGTAGAGCGGCTGGTAACCATGAAGGTTGCTAGTTCGATCCCTGGCTACCCATTTAAATAATTAATAACACATTTATGATGTAATTCAATAATTGATCAATTGATTTCATCAATGAAGCCTTGAGGTTGACTTTGACTGTTAACAATCTGACAATTAAGATGTATTCTTCATTAAAGGTCCCATGACATGGCACCAGGTGTGAGAGTAAAGGGGGCGTGTCCACCTAGATGTGTGCTGGCAAGATCAGTCTACCAGCCCACCCAGTGGACTGTAGCAAACGCCCACTTGTGATGTCATAAGGGGCAGATATTCAAAACGGCTTGTAACCACTAATCACACCACACCTGGTGGCATGTCATCAGACCTTTAACAATTAACTATTAATTAAGGCGCAAACTCCCTAGAATGTGTACAGTAGTCAGTATCGTACCTTTCTCTGCCAGTGACACCCGGTAGTTCTCCAAGTAGATGACCTTGAGTTTACTGCCCACCACGGGGTCGTTGTTCACCACGTCGCCCACCGCTGTGATCAGCTTAATGATCATCTTCGCCATGTGGTACCCTGGTGCCGCCTGCAGGGGGAGACAGAGGATCACATAGAAGATGAAGCGTAAAATCGTTTTGGATTGGCCTGCACGGGCTCTTCTGGGGTTCACTTCATAATAAATCAATTGCCTCAGTGATATTTTAAGGTTGATCTTGTATTTTAGCGTAAAAAATTGCTGGATGACTTGGGTAGATAGTGATATGGAATGCAAAAAGCACTCTGATTGGCTCAGGATATAGCCAATGAGGCAGAGTGAATCTGCAGCGTCAGGAGAGTAGAGTTGTGTCACAATTTGGGAAATTGTGCTTTGAGGATAACAAAGTAAAACTATTTGTGTAGCACCTTTATAAACAACGTGTGCAAAGTGCTTATGAGAACTAATGGTGTTTTAGAAAGGTTATCATTAAGGGTGACCTTGTATTGGTATGCAGTCTGAAATGGTTTGATACAGAATCATTAAAAACAGGTGTAAAGTCCTTAAACATAGATTCTGGTTCAGTGACGGGGAGGGCGTGTTCAGACGTTGGTTCTAGGTTCTGCTCACCTTGCCTCCGATGATGATGGTCCGTGGAACGAACGGCGCTGTCGGGTTCTTTTTGATGCCTTCAAAAGAGACAATAAGTATATATTCAATACCTCTGAAAAGACAGAGTCAACCAATTGATTACTTAACCACCGGTAAACACAAACCAAAAGGTCTTTCAGGAATCAATTAACATTTGGGAATTTTTAACTCTGGGATGACTGAATACATTTGGGAATTTTCCCATGGGGATGCTCCAACATATTTGGGAATATTCCTTCTGGCCTGGATGCAGTCTATCTGGTATGCAGTGCATCCGGTATTGTCCCGGCAATGTTACGGTAATGTTGCGGTAATACCCTGGTAATGTCCCGGTAATGTCCCGGTAATGTTACAGTAATGTTGCGGTAATGTCCCGGTAATGTCCCGGTAATGTCCCGGTAATGTGGTAGTGTGTGGGGCCGGCCTGCGTACGGTTGTACATGGTGATGATGTGCAGGCAGTTGAGCAGCTGGCGCTTGTACTCGTGGATCCTCTTGACGTGAACGTCGAACATGGAGGCCGGGTTGATCTCCACGCGGTACTCCTTCTCCAGGTACTGGGCAAACTTCTCCTTGTTGTCCTGCGGGGGGCAAGTTGGGACACGAGGGGTGAGTGGCGTGCAGGAAACACAGAGGGCTTCATTGTTTGGCACAGTCTAACCGGTTCTAACCTCTTCCTGTTTTTACTGGTGGGTGATCTTGTGATTCATAGGGGCTGTTGTAATACATTAATTAATCATATCCTGGATATCTATCAGAGGTTGGTCTCCACAGTACAGTTGAGCTTAGGGTGTGGACTCCCAGGTGAAGGGTTCTGAGTTTGATTCCCGGCATTCGAAACCTAACCTGTGGGCATCCTTCATGGAGATGCCCCAACAGGGCCTTACCCCCCCCCCCCCCCCCTGCTCAATAATGACATCTTAAAGTCACTGTAAGTTGCTTTGGACCGAGCGTCTGCTTAATGACTCAATAGCACGTCGAGATTCAGCCGTCTCGTCTTGCTGCCCTTTTCATCTCAATATGATGTAACGTTACCTCTTTAACATGGCTGTCATCGTAAGAGAACCCTTCGATAAGAAGAAGTGCTATTAGTAGTTACGATGCTAGATGCTGTGTCTGTGTATATACTCTTTTTCGGCCGATACTCAAGTTCAGGAATCGGTCAGGAAAAATATGGAATCGGTACATCTCTAGTCTGAAGGCCTGACGTTGCGTCTCATGGGACATCACGCGAGACACGGATTTGAAGGTAGTAACGATGGTGGTGCAGTGGTGCTCCTGCCCACCTGCTTGACTTTGGACACGTCCCTGATGAAGGCCTCGTTGTCCACCAGCAGCATGAGCTTCTTCAGCTGGCTGAGGTCCTTCACGTAGTCCTCCCCGATCACCTGCAGCGGGACACACACACACACACACATCACGGCGGCATGAGGCTCAGGAGGCAGAGGACTGGCAACCAGAAGGTTGCTAGTTCGATCACCGGAAGCTGATAAAGACAGACAGACAGAGGTGTTAGTTCTGAAGGGAGGTCCTACCGCTGCTATGAGCTCGGCCAGCCCGGGGTTACAGAGGAGGAGCCAGCGCCTCGGAGTGATCCCATTGGTCTTGTTCTGGAACTTGTCCGGCTCCAATTCGCTGAAATCACGGAACCTACGGAACACGAGATACTCAATACTAAAGTATAAATCAATAATATCTAAATAAAATGCTCTACGATTACGAAGTCTCTGTATTTTTTTGTTTGTTTCTCATATTTCATTTCATCTTGTTCCACGTATGTTCCTGGAAGGTTGCGCAATTTTGTTTGCGCTAACGATGCACTGATGTCGCGGGCATGTGCCACGTATGTCCCATGTATGTTCCCTGTGTGTTCCACGTATTTTCCACGCATGTTCCCCGGCGCGTGTCTTCTCACACGCTGGTCTTGATGATGTCGGAGTGGATCTGCGCCACCCCGTTGACGGCGTGGGAGCCCAGGATGCAGAGGTGGGCCATGTTGACCCGCTTGCCCCCGTCCTCCTCGATCAGGGACATCCGGCGCAGGCGGTCCATGTCCTCCGGGAACAGGGACGCTATGCTCTGGAGAGGGAGGGAGGGAGGGAGGGAGGGACACAGATAGAGAGAGACCGAGACCGAGAGAGAGAGAGAGAGAGAGAGAGAGAGAGAGAGAGAGAGAGAGAGAGAGAGAGAGAGAGAGAGAGAGAGAGAGAGAGAGAGAGAGAGAGAGACAGACAGACAGACAAACAAGTAAATAGAAGAACCGTTTTCTGTGCCCACAACTTCCTCTCAACTTACAATCCTTCCCTTTTTTCTACCGTGACTCGGCTTGAAAACAAGTTGACTTGTTCCTTGCGTGTGTGTGTTAGACAGAGACAAACCGAGATATAGAGAGGGTAGGGGAGGCAAAGAGAGAATACAGAGAGAGCAGTAGAGCGAGAGACAGAGAGAGGCAGAGGAGAGAGAGAAAGAGAGGCAGAGGAGAGAGAGGCAGAGGAGAGAGAGAAAGAGAGACAGAGAGGCAGAGGAGAGAGAGGCAGAGGAGAGAGAGACAGGGAGGGCGGTAGAGAGAGATGGCGTGGGGGCTGCGTACGTCCAGGTGGCTCTGGTTGATCCGGTAGATGATCTGCAGGTGTCGGGGCAGCAGGGTCTCCAGCAGCTCCACCGGCCAGCGCTCCAGCGCCTCAGGCAGCACCGTGTGGTTGGTGTAGGCGAAGGTGCGCTTGGTCAGGTCCCAGGCCTGCCTGGGGGGGAGGGGCTTGTGAGTCGGTACCATCGTCACTCATGATAACTGTTCCATCATCAGTCAAGATGACACCTGTACCATCGTCACTCATGATGATACGTGTAACATCGTAACTCATGATACCTGTACTATCGTAACTCATGGTACGTGTGAGGTTTAGACTCTTATTATTCAGTTAATTCGTTAGTTAGTCTTAAGAGACGTCGACTCTATGATCTTATATCAAAATGGAGGAGTTTTTTTATGGTTTTGGGTGAGTAGTAAATAATGCACCGTATCCCAGTCCAGCTTCTCAATGTCCACAAAGATCCTCATGAGCTCTGGGATGGCCATGGCTGGGTGGGTGTCGTTCAGCTGAATGGCCACCTGAAAGGAACACGACAACGTGGCATAACTTGTAGACATTAATCACAATAATACAAGGACACTCGTCCTCAAATCCAACATCGTGAAAGCCCGATAACCCAACAGCCCCCTCTAGCCCTGGGCAAACGGTTTGGGATCCGACCCAACCATGTCGGGACCGCCGCCTTAATCGTGTATCAAATTAATTAGATTCTTTAAAAAGAGAAATGGTAGCTGACCTCAGCTTAGCTTCCAAGCTAAAATCTAAAGTATTGATTTGTAATCGGAACCCAAACCCAGGTTTCAGCACTTCATCTTATCCTTAACAAAACCCAAGCCTGGTCCCCAAATCCCATAATAGTGGGACCCCTACCTTCTCTGGGAAGCCCTGGAAGGAGGTCCGGGCACCGGCACCCTTCTTGGTGGTCTTGAAGCGGCGGATGATGTCCTGCAGGGTGGCGGCCACCACAAAGTACTCCTGCTTCAGACGCAGCTCCTTACCCTCAAAGAACTGGAGGCGTAGAGGAGGAGAGAGGAGGAGCAGAGAGGAGGAGAGAGGAGCAGGGAGGAGGAGAGAGGAGCAGGGAGGAGGAGAGAGGAGGAGCAGAGAGGAGGAGAGAGGAGCAGGGAGGAGGAGAGAGGAGGAGAGAGGTGGAGAGAGGAGCAGGGAGGAGGAGAGAGGAGGAGAGAGGAGCAGGGAGGAGGAGAGAGGAGGAGCAGGGAGGAGGAGAGAGGAGGAGTAGGGAGGAGGAGAGAGGAGTAGGGAGGAGGAGAGAGGAGAGAGGAGGAGAGAGGAGCAGGGAGGAGGAGAGAGGAGTAGGGAGGAGGAGAGAGGAGAGAGGAGGAGAGAGGAGCAGGGAGGAGAGAGGAGGAGGAGAGAGGAGGAGCAGGGAGGAGGAGAGAGGAGTAGGGAGGAGGAGAGAGGAGTAGGGAGGAGGAGAGGGGAGAGGAGGAGAGAGGAGCAGGGAGGAGGAGAGAGGAGTAGGGAGGAGGAGAGAGGAGAGAGGAGGAGCAGGGAGGAGGAGAGAGGAGCAGGGAGGAGAGAAGAGGAGGAGAGAGGAGCAGGGAGGAGGAGAGAGGAGTGAGGGGAGAGGAACAGTGAGTATAACAAAACAAAGAAAGTTACTGCAAAGCTGATCTTCTCCTGCAGGTTACATGTTTGACAACATCCCATAATATTGAGCTGAATGTACAGTAGCTATAAGGACAGAGGACAACAGTAAGGGCAGAACCCTTAGGGAGGGCTGTCCTGTCAGCTAGCGACCAACAGACAGTTAGCAAGTCAACCGACAATTATCCGGTGTGTACAAATTAGCCATAATTACGGAAACAACCGTCGTTAATTTAAGGGGGGAGAGAGTGGCGCTTCATGGATTGTCCACAGAGGACAAAGTCAACGTTGCTCCAAACTCATGACCGTACATTACAGAGAGGCCTGGTTTGTAACTTTTCGTAACACAAGAACAACACAATCCCCCTGAAGCAACTTCCCTCGACGCCTTACTCCACGGCGTTACTCAAGAACGGTTTCCTGTGAAGTTGCGTTAACGTTGACACAACGACAAACAAACACACACACACACACACACAAACACACACACACACACACAGACAGACAGACAGACAGACAGACAGACACACACAACCTACGTTGTCGTTGGGGTACAGAACCCGGGAGATGTTCTCGGCCAGGTTCCGGTCCAGAACCGCTTCGATGTAATCTCCGACATTAACTAAAACACAGAGGTACATTCGGTTAGACTTGTTCAATTTACGATTTAAACACATTGATGCACGTTTGGTGCATGCACGCCGTTTTGGTCGAGTTACTAAATTACTCGGTTGAGTAATTTAACCATTTTGTGGATGCTTTTATCCTCATGGGGTCAGGGGTCATCTTGTTCAAGGAGCCCTCAAATCTGCAATTCAGACTTAATTAAATAACCTTATTGATTTTTTTCAATCACAGCACTAACTGAGCTGAGGTCTCGTCTTTCTGAATGGATATTTTCCATTGTCTGGAGGGAACCTGTGTTACACATGCATGTGATGAATGAAAACACTTGTGGGCTGAGAGGGTAGGGAGCCTACAGTCTCTCAGGTTGAAGTCATTGGGCGCCTTGGCCGACCACAACCTCATGGTGTTCACCGTGTTGTTCATGAAGCCCGGGATGGGCGTGTCGTAGGGCATGGCCAGGACCACCTGCAGGGAGACCACAGGTCAATACACCTGGGACAGGTACAGTACACCCGGGACAGGTACAGTACACCTGGGACAAGTGCAGTACACCTGAGATAGGTAATGTAGATCTGACACAGGAACATAATAGCTGAGACAGGTACATTACACCTTAGACAGGTACAGTACACCTCAGACAGGTACAATACAACTTAGAGAGGTACATTCGCCTGAGACAGGTACAATACAACTGAGACAGGTAAAGTACACCTTAGACAAGTACCTTACACCTGAGACAATTAAAGTACGACTGAGACAGGTACAGTACACCTGAGACAGGTACAATCCACCTAAAACAGGTTAGGTACACCTACGAACACCTGCAGGGGGAATACAGGTAACTACACCTGAGTACAGGTACAATGCACCTTAGACAGGTATACCTGATAAACAGACAGACAGACAGACAGACAGACAGACAGACAGACAGACAGACAGACAGCTACCTGAGTATCCACCCATCGGGATCCTTCCTGTGACTCCTCCACCCGCCCATAGAAGTGAACAGGAAGCATGTATTCCGGGCGGGCCTTCTCCCAGGGGTTCCCGTGCCTCAGCCAATCATCTGCCTCCTCCACCTGTTGCCCATTAATAGTTCAGTCAAATGGAAATAATCACAGAATTAAGAACACAGAAGACGCGCAGTGCGCCGGGCAAATCATAACAAATATTCTCTCCATACTACGGTCACAGAAAATTATTTTGAGAGATTCCCCGGACAGTTTTCCAGCCACATGTGTTCAGCCAGCTTCATGCCAGGCAGTGGACCACACGGGCCTTTCAGTTTCTCTTCTCTTTGAGTTCTCATAGATCCTGAGTCAACAAGCTCCCGGCGTTATGCAACAGTCCATCAGGCCCAGATCAGGGGTCAGACCCCAGGGTTCAGCCGTACGCTCCAGGGATCGCCGATCGAGGGATCGACGCCTCTGCAGGATGTTTGACCGCTCCCGACGTCAAGTTCGCTCTTGGAACCTGCTGTTATCTGACCATGAGCTCATGTCTCTCTCCCTTATTGATCCGGGGGCAATCGATCGATGAGCTCAAGATAAGCCGATGTTAAAAACATGTCTCCCCCAGGGTGCCCCCATGTTTCACCCCTTGCACCCTGGGGGAGACACGAGGCTCACAGCGCCCCGGATGACACGCACCAGACGGTCCTGACACCCACGTGCAGCGTGATCGCGGTCCATCGTACAGCAGTGCATGTTTATTGTTTACCCTGTGTGCGTTTACACCGCAAACCCTCGCCAGAGAAGACAGGAGGCCCCAGCCGTTGTTTTTCCCCAAAGTCTCAGCTCTAAGTATAACTAGGAGACAGCTTTGGGGATTTGATCTTTCAGAGCTAAGCCCCCCTCGATGAACCACGGCAGATGGAGGCTGCAGACGGATCGCTCCCAGCTCACCTGAACTGGGGCACCAGTGCCCACTGGGACGGTCCGTCTGCTGGGTTAATGTTTGAGCCGGTTGGCTGTGAGCCACTTCTACCAACTACGTGGCCATCCTTGAACCCCTCTCGTGCCCGCACGGAGCTCTGCACCGGCCTCACAAGCTCAGATAAACGAGGACCTTCGACCTCTGCTTGGCTCAACGTTGGGAAAGTTCATCCACATGAACTTCACTAACTATTTTTGGGAATGCTGAAGTAAGAGAAATGGCCGGGGATTGTCCTTTGATACAGAGACTCTTAATTTAATGATCCGGGGGAAATGTTAATATCGATCAGCTCAAGATAAACGGAAGTAAAAGAATATGAGTAAAAATGTACTGCAGGGCAGTAGATGTTTTCTTGAACTTTTGCCTAAACGTTTTGGGTGCTAAACCCAAGGGCCGGGTTGTGTTATTTACCTGCCACCCGTCTCTGATCTTCTGGTTGAAGATGCCGTACTCGTAGCGGATCCCATAGCCGTAGGCGGCCAGGCCAAGCGTTGCCATGGAGTCCAGGAAACACGCTTTACGAACCAGGGAAAAGAACCAGACACAAAAGTACATTGTTGGCCGTTGATCCCTTACAGCCTACTGTCTTACAGAAGGTGTTAGCCAACGTTATGAGGTACAATGAGGATGGAATACACTTTCTGTTGCGGAACAGCTGATATGGCTTCCAGGAGAATGCAGTTGAAGGAGTCTTGAGCCTGTTTGAAAGTGTGTGTGTGTGTGTGTGTGTGTGTGTGTGTGTGTGTGTGTGTGTACCTGCCAGTCTGCCAAGGCCTCCGTTCCCCAGGCCTGCATCCTCCTCCATCTCCTCCAGATCTTCCATATCCAGACCCAGCTACACACACACACACACACACACACACACACACACACACACACACACACACACACACACACACACACACACACACACACACACACACACACACACACACACACACACACACCTTATAAATACCATTTTTTGTTAATTAATCACAAAGAAAAGATGATTAACTACCTGTTGTTAAACACAACATTATTATTCATAAACCCCTAAAAGGCGTCAGATAAGCTCCCAGTTCCAGAGGACTGTTCAGAGTCTGCGTGGTGCTTCCTGGTACCTGGTAGATGGCCTCATCGCAGGCGTTCTGCAGGCCCAGGTTGATCATGGTGTTCTGCAGGGTTCTGCCCATGTAGAACTCCAGCGACAGGTAATACACACGCTGCACGCACGCACGCACGCACACACACACACACACACACACACACACACACACACACACACACACACACACACACACACACACACACACACACACACACACACACACAGACAGACGTTAACCTGACATCACTTAAGTAATCCCAGATGGGAACTACAGACACATTTCAAACTTTATATGATAAACTCTCGCAGGCTGCCCCACTAAGCCCAAACGTGGCCTCGTTTCAATATTTTATTTGGTCTGATTGACTGCAGTGTGCGCATAGAAATAATACGAGGCATTCTTTAAAAGGTATTGGAGGTAAATATAGCCTATATGTCAGCCTTCATAGCAAGGAGTACAATTTATTAACGCAACCACGTTATTTCTACCTTTTACATGTTGTGTATAGGCCCTACTACATTTATATGTTGGAATGCATTTATTCATAAAAAGTAGGCATACACCAGGATAGTTTTAGGCCAAGTCACTGACAGCTCTGGTCTGTGTGTGTGAATGAGCGATCACATTTCAACGGGACGACTTTTGACACAGTCCATACCTTGGGGTCTACTTCGTAGTAGTACTGCTGGGTTCTGATCCATCTCCCCACCAGGTGGTCTCGTACGGTGTGGGCGAGAGCAAAGTAGTAATCTCGCGGGGTCGCGATATTTCGGTCTTTCACCAACGTGAAGTGCAGATGGCGATTAAAACCCTTCTTGATTTCGGCAACATTTTCCACTCCCACTATGCCTCGGATACTGATCTGCTTTCTCTTCTCCTGGTCGGTCAGCGGCGTCGCCATGGTCAGAAATGTTACTTTGAGCGGTCAACTGGCAGCGGAGCGACGGGTCACCACTGGTTTTGATGGAGACGCGTTTCCTCCTGTGCGTTTGATTGGTTGGCGAAAGGGGAGGTGTGTCTGTGTGCGTGCGTATGCGTGCGTATGCGTACGTGTGTGTGTGTGTGTGTGTGTGTGTGTGTGTGTGTGTGTGTGTGTGTGTGTGTGTGTGTGTGTGTGTGTGTGTGTGTGTGTGTGTGTGTGTGTGTGTGTGTGCGTGCGTGCGTGTGTGCGTGTGTGTTGTTGGCCAACCTCAGACCAATATTGCAAAGGACAGGAAATCCATTTATATTTAAAGGTCCTCAGCTCTATGTCGACACCAATTTATTGAATTTTCAGACATACAGGAAAAAACACCCAAGCTTATATTACACTTGAAATAATCATAATAGTGCTAATAGTTTGCTTCCAAATCATATGAATAAGAATTGTTCATGTTTATAATCATAAAAATCTCCATAGACATATGTGGGTATGTATAATGTAAATAGGACATTCATTAATAGCATATGTTCGTTGACCATCAAACTTGGCAAAAACATTTACTTTGGAGTCGAAAAGAGAATGAAAATATCCAATGAACTTTCTTGAAACGATAACTCTTCGTCGCCCAGCGACTTTGTACTGTTTCCATTTACTTATAATTAATGCAATTATGTTAAGCATCTACGAGGCTGTAGGATCAAATGCACAAAAAAAGTAAAGCGTAAGAAACGACTGCAAATAACGCATTTCAACTCTTGAAAAATAGTTTGTCTAGCATTTGACAACACGTGTTCGTGGTACTTGTAGGCAACTCACACATCACACAATAACAGTTTTTGTTTATGAAAAATGTACAGAAAGGTGTGCTGTCCACGACATCCGTCGTATGGATGGGATGCAAATTGCTTAGCTATGCAGGACCTCCCCGATGGTCCTGGGAACTGAGTGGTTTTCAACCTCGCGAAAAAGGCTGTGCTTGTACGTCTTCAATGAAGTAAAGAACGTTGCTCTCGCGATGGTTCAATGAGGATGGCGGGGTTAGGAGGGCTTGTGCTTTTGTACTTTAATTTAGTCTTTGAATAATGGCCAGACATAGAAAAATAAACATACTGGATCACCTATCCTATCCAATAATAGACTATAAAGAGAAGTTTGCATCAGATGTGAAGTTTTAAAATATCATTTTTATATATGTATTCTGGATCAGGGCTGCTGCAACCAGCAAAATATTATTTCTGAAGCATTCAGTGTCTCTAAATGTTACCTCTAACAGGGTTACACAGACCGAGAATGCAAATGAATTTACATTTCGGGCATTTAGCAAATATTAAAATAAAGCAGGTGTTTGTTATTTCGACTCCAAGGCGGACGGAATGCTATTAATGACTATTCTGAATGCACATTCCACAGGTGGAAAGGGGATTGACTTCTGACTTCGGTACAGACTCGGTATGGACTCGTGATCATGTAGCAGTAAGGTGGGGGTTAGTGATCACTCGGAGAGGGGGAAGGCACACCCACAAGCATAGTAGCACCTTTAAGAACAGCCAGATATGTACACGTGGGAAACACAGAGACCCCCGTTCATACACCTCTATGGCCAGCAGCAAGGGAGAGGAACTGTACTTTTGCGGTGATTATGCACGTAAGTGGTCGTGTTTAGGTATATTGCGTTCAATATCATTAGGATTTGGCATTAGGGTTAAAGATGGCTATGGTAAGCGTTTGGTAGGTTTTTAGGGGAGCTCGATTCATGAAATAATCACCATAAAAGATTACATGTATTTACCTCACAGTTGCTTTATCGCCTTACATTTGAGGGATTTGAAGGAAAAGAGGGTCGTCTTCTTTTCGCTTAAATCCGTCCTCTCTGATTCAGCAACAATAGAGCCATTTATAAAGAAACTCTATAAATCTCTGTCTGAGCAACACATTCCAAACATTTCATCAGACAAATTTCACGATTTTCAATTGTACAGCTATGCCTTAATCTGAAACAATCAATGATAAAAGTTTAGTTAAAAAATAACTTAACATAACATCAATAACTTATGTAAAACTATACACATTTTCCCCTCCTACGGACCTTTTCAATTACAGTACAAAACTAGCGGCTCGACTCACCTACAGCAAAACAACCAGCACCACCTAGCGGCAGCACCGCGTAGTACATCCAGCATCCTATAATTAATTCACGATGCTTTCTTGCTCAAAAGCACATGGGTAATAATTGGCAGAATAGTTGTATAGTATAACACCCAAAATTGAAGTCTGCTCTTTTGAGAGAGCGCTGTGCTGAGTCAAAAGGCTGCATAAAGGCCTCAATTTAGTTGCTTTTATACATTGATGCTGTATTTTACAAAAAATAAGGGTTTACAGAAGCTAAGCCACTAAATAGCATTGCATTTACACCGGTGAGGATAAAAGCCGCTAGTACAGTCGAGAGTCGAACTATTGCTCTCTCTACGAGAAATCACTGCCGCTGTATATCAAATAGGCAATTTTCATTGAACACCAGCGCTTCCTTGTGTCCAAAATGCAGCGTGACATTGTAAGATTGGGTGAAATGGTAGATGAATAGATCATTAATTAAGTGTGTTTGTGTGCGTGTGTGTGTGTGTGTTTGTGTGTTTGTATGTGTATATATGTGTACATGTGTGTGTGTGTGTGTGTGTGTGTGTGTGTGTGTGTGTGTGTGTGTGTGTGTGTGTGTGTGTGTGTGTGCCTTCACTGAACTATCACATCTTTCATGGCTTTATCTGAGTACAATAAACACCTCTCCCACCAGGAGGCTCAACACACACCCACCAGCGACTTATCGTCACACCCATTCCAGGTCCGCTTGTCTGAGGCAAGTGTCCGTGGTGGTCTCAGGTCTCCCCCTCTTCATCCTCCTCTTCTTCATATACACAGTACAAAATGGCTGAGGACATGTCGTCCAGTCTAGAGGGAGGGGGGTAAGTTGTATTGAGGATGTGGCTCAGAGCTGAATAAGGGAGAGTTTTGGTCAGGGGGGAGAGTGGGGGAGGAGGGGGTGGGGGGGCTTGCCTCAACACTCAGAACCGTTGGGGTCGGCTTCCCCAGGGGTGTAGAAGTCAGGAATGGGGAGACCGGTGTGGAGGGTCACCTATAGGAAGACCAGAGACATGTTAGTCCGGAGGACTTCAGGTAGTGAACTCGGATAGGCTCTCAAGGCAAGGCATCATGCAAAATTTGCAGGAAAGTAAAAATATTTCAACTTGAGATAAGTGTTTGTGCAGCTAGAATAACGAGAAAGCCGCACCATTCATCTATTTTAGTCAGAAGATCGATTTTAATCAGAAATTCAGAATCGACACTTCAGAATCGACACAAATTTTCAGTCCAAAAAAGTAAATATTTCCGCTCAATATTCAACCATTTAAATGAAGGCAGTATAAAAAGGAAATATATAAAAATGTAAGTATAGGCTCATTAGTGAACATAGAAGTGTAGGCTACATAGAGTAGGCCAACATAAAAATAAGTTTGATAAACCTAAAAGAAAAAATATGGATTCCTGCTCATTTAAATTAGATTGAATACGGTAGATTGGTCTTCTATCGTTATGATACACGAGTCACGACCAGCATTTCGGTACAATTTTAATGAACGGCCTGTTACATTTGTTGAAGTTCCTCGTGTGGCCTGCAGACGGGGGTGTGGCGCTACATAAGCCGCAGACCCAGAAACGTTGCTAATCACTTAACCATCGACTATTAATGAGTAGAGCTGGCTGAGGGCAACCAAAACAAAAACACTATTAGCTGTGTGGTCTTTGAAGCTTCAGGTTTTTGAGGTTTAGTATTCAGGGAGAATATTTATGAGACTTGTGGTGGTGGATGTTCCACCTGAAGCTCTTGGGCTCCTGGAACCACAACAAATGAAGCAAGACAGAAATAGGCAAATGTTTGCCTTTCAGTCATAACAGAAACTATTTAAAAAACCAAGACATTGTATGTATCTTTTAAACAAAACAAAAATGTTTGCCGTTCGTGTCTGTGCGTGCGTGTATGTATGTGTGTGTGTGTGTGTGTGTTTGTGTACCTGAACGTTGCGGTTCAGACTAATAGCTTGGTAGTAACGTGTGTGTACCTGAACGTTGCGGTTCAGACTAATGGCTGGGTAGTACCGCGTGTTGACCTGAACATTGCGGTTCAGACTAGTGGCTCGTTAGTACCGCGTGTTGACCTGAACATTGCGGTTCAGACTAGTGGCTCGTTAGTACCGCGTGTTGACCTGAACATTGCGGTTCAGACTAGTGGCTGGGTAATAACGTGTGTATACCTGAACGTTGCGGTTCAGACTAATAGCTTGGTAGTAACGTGTGTGTACCTAAACGTTGGGGTTCAGACTAATGGCTGGGTAGTAACGCGTGTGTGTGTACCTGAACATTGCGGTTCAGACTAGTGGCTGGGTAATAACGTGTGTATACCTGAACGTTGCGGTTCAGACTAATGGCTGGGTAGTAACGCGTGTGTGTGTACCTGAACGTTGCGGTTCAGACTAATGGCTGGGTAGTAACGCGTGTGTGTATACCTGAACGTTGCGGTTCAGACTAATGGCTGGGTAATAACGTGTGTGTACCTGAACGTTGCGGTTCAGACTAATGGCTGGGTAATAACGTGTGTATACCTGAACGTTGCGATTCAGACTAATGGCTGGGTAGTAACGCGTGTATACCTGAACGTTGCGGTTCAGACTAATGGCTGGGTAATAACGTGTGTGTGTATACCTGAACGTTGCGGTTCAGACTAATGGCTGGGTAGTAATGTGTGTATACCTGAACGTTGCGGTTCAGACTAATGGCTGGGTAGTAACGCGTGTGTGTGTACCTGAACGTTGCGGTTCAGACTAATGGCTGGGTAGTAACGCGTGTATACCTGAACGTTGCGGTTCAGACTAATGGCTGGGTAATAACGTGTGTGTGTATACCTGAACGTTGCGGTTCAGACTAATGGCTGGGTAGTAACGCGTGTATACCTGAACGTTGCGGTTCAGACTAATGGCTGGGTAGTAACGCGTGTGTGTGTACCTGAACGTTGCGGTTCAGACTAATGGCTGGGTAGTAACGCGTGTGTGTGTGTACCTGAACGTTGCGGTTCAGACTAATGGCTGGGTAATCACGTGTGTGTACCTGAACGTTGCGGTTCAGACTAATGGCTGGGTAGTAGGGCCCCTCCAGGCCCTCGAAGGCGACGGGCCCCTGCTGCTCGTCGTTGATGAGGAAGATGAGGAGGCCGCAGGTGAAGTCCAGCAGCACGCCTATCGTGGCGCCCTTAGCGATGCCACCGTCCGTCCTACGGAGCCCACACAGCAGAAATCACGACAACAATCATTAAGCGCGCGTCATGTGACCCCGGTGTGCATCATGTGACCACAGTGTGCGTCGCGTGACCCCGGTGCGAGTCATGTGAACCCAGTGCGCGTCATGTGTCCCCGGTGTGTATCATGTGACCCCTACCTGTTGGTGTGGGAGTTGTTGTGTGTCATGTGACCCCTGTGTGCGTCATGTGACCCCGGTGTGCGTCACGTGACCCGTACCTGTTGGTGTGCGAGTTGTTGTGCTTCATGTGACCCCAGTGTGCGTCATGTGACCCGTACCTGTTGGTGTGCGAGTTGTTGTGCGAGTTGTTGTGCGTCATGTGACCCCGGTGAGCGTCATGTGACCCGTACCTGTTGGTGTGCGAGTTGTTGTGCGTCATGTGACCCCGGTATGCGTCATGTGACCCCGGTGAGCGTCATGTGACCCGTACCTGTTGGTGTGCGAGTTGTTGTGCATGAACCAGGAGCGGTTGTTGTCGACGTACATGGCCCACGCCTTGTCGTCCTTCCCCAGCATCACGTCCTTCAGCACGTCGCCGCGGGCAACGCCGAAGGCGGGGTCGGGGTGGTTGTCGTAGCGATCCACCGTCATCTCCCAGTAGTGGACGCCGCGGGAGAAGGCGGAGCCTCCCAGGACCACGCGGTCGTCGTAGCTGTTGCAGGTCACCGTCAGGTTGTCGTTGGAGAACAGGATGTCGGGGTGGGCCGAGGCGGGGTCGAAGGTGAACCAGGCGACTGGGGAGAGGGAGCGGCACACACACACACACACACACACACACACACACACACACACACACATACACACACACATCAACACACACAGGAAAGCACACACACAAACACACACAAACAGGCCAGGGGACACACACACATACACAGACACAGACACACACACACACACACACACACACACACACACACACACACACACACACACACACACACACACACACACAAGCAGGCCGAGACAAACACACACACACACACACACACACACACACACAGTTTAATCTCAGCTCTACAGGAGCTCATAAACCACTGAGAATGAAAATCGTTGGGGGGACGAAAGGAGCAGAACAAGATGGAGTCTACAGGTCAGGCTACAGATGGAGTCAGAATGAGGTGAGGTGACTACAGTGGGGGGAGAAGCCGCCTCCGCTAACTCTCTGAACATGTCGGGACCACACAGATCACCCCAGGGGGTCCGCTCTGGGACCTCAACACACACTGCCCACTCACTCAAATCTGTGGAAGTGGTGTGCTCTCGTTTTGACGAAGCTCCGGTGTGAGTTTTCTGTGGGTTGTCAGGACGTGACCCACTTTCAACTTGGATCGAAGCCCATTTAATTTGAAGTTGTTTTAGGGTTAGGGTTAGTAATATTTGTGTTATGTAATGTTATGATCTCAACAATTTCACGAAACAGCATGGTGGACTTATGGTTATATATTACTTAACTTAACTTACAACATTATGTAATGGATTTGCATGAATACTAGACCGGGTTGAAAAGTCTTCAGACACAAAGCCGACTTTAAAATTCTCCAGATCAATATGCATCAATGCCACAGCCTCATTTAAACAAAAACTATTGCATTTCTCCAGTAGTCTTTGTTGCACTGTTAAGCAGATGCTAACGTGTTAATCATTACTAATTATTTCTGGAGTCATCATTTCCCAATAACATTTGAGCCAGATCCAGTGGGTTCAGTGGAACCCACTGGACCTTATTGCCTCAGTCCGCCAATAAGGGAGAGTTACCTAGCCGAGAGTTAGCTAGCAGATAACTAGCTAGCCCTCTGCTAGCTATTTATATAGCCCTCCACTAGCTAGCAGAGAGCCAGCTAGCAGAGAGCAGCTCGATGTGTTCCTATGGGCTTTAGAAGGTTTCATTGTTCCCTCAGACTCACTCTGCTTGAGCAAAGTCTCATTAACGGCCCATATTTCCCCGGGGAAATAAACAGATATTTACTGCAAACCTTTAAAGGAGAAAATAATAATAATAATAATAACAACAAAGATAACTGCAGCCCATGGATTAAAATAAATAAATAAATAGAAGGGAAGAAAGGAATCGGCCCACTCTTGGAAATGGTCAAATGGATGCTTTGATATAAAACAAGATGATGGTAGAGGAGAGGAGAAGAGAGGGATGGGGGAGGCGGGGGGGGAGACCCATCCGTACCTGACTCCATGTCGCAAGGTGGGAGTCCAGCTGGAAGGTGAGATGAATATGTGGGGGAGAGAGAGAGAGAGAGAGAGAGAGAGAGAGAGAGAGAGAGAGAGAGAGAGAGAGAGAGAGAGAGGGGAAATGAGGGGGGAAGAGTAGGGGAGGAGGGATGAGAGAAAGAGAGAGAGAGACAGAGGGAGGAGGGAGGGAGAGAGAGAAGGAGATATAGACAGAAAGAGGAGGATACAGAGGAAGAAGAGCGAAAGAAAGGGGTGAGGGAAATTTGGAAGGGAAGAGGAGAGAGAGAGAAAGAGAGAGAGAGAGAGAGAGAGAGAGAGAGAGAGAGAGAGAGAGAGAGAGAGGGGGAGAGTAGGGGGGTGTAAAGAAAAAAGGGAGGAGATGAAGGAGAGTTGGAGAGGAGGGGGGGAGAAGAAAGCATAAGAGAGGAGGTGGAGGGGAAGCAGAAGCAGCAGGTCAGGGGAGCTGGACTCTGTACCCCCACACACACCCAGCCCTGTGAGACCCCCCCCCCAACACCCAGACCCTCCACCAGGCAGGATGGTGTTGGTCCGTCATTTAACTCAAATATAAATAAAAAAATATGAAGGCAAAGCAAAAAAGCTTACGTTTCTTAAAGGTGACATGTTATACCACCGGGGGGAAACGCCCATTTGTGACGTCAGAAGAGGCAGATTTTCAAAACGGCCAATCCCACTCACATCTGGTGGTATTATAAATCACCGTTAAAAATGTAAATCATTAAATTAAATGTGCAGTGGAAACAGAACTTAGTCATAGAAAGAATCTTACTTAATAGAAGATCCTATTATACAGATAGTTTTGTACAGTCTCTAACAGCTGATTGGTCCATAGAAGCGTCTGTCAAACCTCCTCAGGCTCGACATTAACCCTCAAGCGTCCCTCCCTCCAAAGAACAGCCCATTACTAATGGAAAAGCAGGCTTATGGTGGATTATAAACTATTATTGTGATACTTCACCTGATTAAAGATTAAAAAATGTCCTCCCAAACACAGAACTCCCACCTGAAGGGCTTTGGTGTAAACTCCTCTGCTAGAGTTCATGTTTGGCATAAAAATGTCCGGTTGTAGTCAATGTTTTGATGATGCAGTTTTATGAGTCTGTTATCGACTGTTACGATCATTCCCAACATGTGGCAGTTGTGTAATTATGTTCCCGATTTCCAAAGTTAATTTCTCTAGGATCCCATCAACGTTTTTGCTGGGGCCGCAGGCATTCAGGATTTATTGTTTTGCTATTTGGTCTGGGCTGGCTAGGGCTGTGAAATCACACCAGATCTAGAGACGTAATGAATCAAATAAATCAAGTACTGTTCTACTTCTGATTCAGAAGGATACTGTATGAGTGTTACTAGGATATCTGCTTGTTCTAAATAAGAGAAAATATAGTATTCTTTGTCGTGTATTCGTAAATTGTCTGACAATCTCCACCAATCTCCACCGTTGTAAAATAAAATACAATAATATCGACACGTTTGCAATTTGTCGAAAGGAGTAAGAAGCCATTTGTTTGTGAGGACATTAACACTGCAGAAGCACCAGCTGGGATTGGAGCAGAACCAAACAAACAAGTGTGATGTCTGTGTGAGGGAGGCTTTAGAAGGTTCTAGAAGGCTCCAGAGGGCTCTGGAAGGGACGGGGGGGCTCCGTAGGAGGACGTACTCTCGGAGGTCTGCAGCAGCAGCGTCTTGCTGTACTGGCCCAGGCCGCTGGCGTTGAAGGCCTTCACCCGGGACTTGTAGGTGCTGTGGTAGTGCAGGCCGTCCACCGTGCAGATGGTCTCGTTCCCCACGTACACCTCCTGTGGAGACACACGCATCGAGGGCGTTAGCGATTTACTATCAGTACATTTGTCAGAAGAAGGAGAAACAACCATACATCTCCGTCGGTACAGTAAGGATGTTCATAGAACCAAGTGCCAAGCACCAACAATCACTAGGTTAACCCATCATCCGTATACAACGAAGACAGCTAGGATAAGACGCTACACAATGCTGAGTACTATTTTTAAATGCCAGGACGTACAACGTACTATAAGTGAGTAAGAGGGGTGTGTGTGTGTGGGGGGGGGGGACGACACACACACACAAACCGCCACCCAGCTGTCACCGCGGTGGCGAGGAGCCGATCCCGGGTTCTGTATGTTCGGGGCTCGGTGTGGGCCCCGGTTGCCCCGCGGCGGGCTGGTGAAGAGCGAGGAGCGTGTGCGTGGGACGATCTGGCCCACGCACACGGGTATAAATAGCAGCTCCCCGTCCTCCTCTGCTCGTTGGCGCTCGGCTCTCTGAGTCACAGAAGGGAGCCGAGCCGGCGCAGAACGCCGTGCTCCAGAGAGCCGGGAGATGACACACATCGCCGCAGCAGGAGACGCCGCTAACACTGGTTTTAGCGGTTTTAAACAACGGGGACCGGAAACGCAAACCCCCCCCCCCAACGGGTCGATTGAAGTTCAGAGGTGTTGACTCAGGTCTGATCTCACTGTTGGTATTTACTTATTGGGGAGACCTTTTGTCCACAGCAGCAGTACGCTGAGTGAGCTCCTGGAGTAGGTAGGGGTCAGAGGTTATCTGGTTGAGGTAGGACGGGTAGGGTGCGGACTTCTGGCCTTGGAACCCAGAAGTCCGGCAAAAACGGTTTATTTTGTCAAACAATCTCCCTCGCGTAGGCATTACCATCGAATAGTAAAGTACAACTTTCACGGCACCAAATTGAAGCACTTTATGGGCGAGGCGGAAGTTTAGTTCACCGAGTTCTGACTGGATACGAACTGCACTCCCAAGGGGGGGGTCCATCATGACCAGTGGGACTGGTTCCAGGGGGGGACGGGACCCAGGCTGGGGTCCTCAGGCCGCTGTAAGAGGAGCCACCGGGGGGGGGGGGGGGGGGAGGTCAGTCTCAGGAGACACTGATAGGCCGGGACATTGTTCCACAGGTAGAGACCGGGTCCGTCCTCCACAAAGCGGACTGGTGGCTGTGTAGAGAGCCGGGGGGGGGGGGGGGGGGGGGGGGGGGGGGGGG